>NC_142053.1:80209222-80524076 GCF_982192425.1 Myodes glareolus | reverse complement strand
TTATTCCTCTTGATTTGCATGATTTTGTAGGGTTTTCTGGGTCAAGAGAATAGCAAACCATCTTCACAGGTCACCTCAGGCTAACCAAAGCTAGCCTACAGCCTTTCCTATATGCTGTTCTTCACTATTGTCAGTTCTTCCGTTAAGCTTCTAGTACAAACAATTTTTTCTTTTTTGTCCTTCACATGTATAAATCTGTCCTGCTAAGTGAAAACCAGTACCGTCAAGCTTGAGGACTCAGAAGAAAACATTCCTCCACAACCTCTCAGTTTGGATCCAGCTCTCCAGGCAGATCCTATACTACAGTCATAACTTATATATACCCAGTAAACAGCCCTCAAATGCTCAGAGATCTGGGAAATATAACATTTAATTGTTTAATTATTGAAAGACTTTTTGTAACAAAGAGACAGGTTGGCTCCTAGAAACAGCACCCTATTTCCTCCAAAGACCACAGAAGACAGATGGACACAGAATGTCAATCTGTAATTTGCTTCAAGAGAAAGTGCTAACCATTGGGCAAAACTGCCTTTCATCTAAACTCTTGAAGATCTTCAGTGGACAAAGGAAAACTGAAATGGACTGCCTGGCTGCTCGTGGCAAGGGAGGCTTATCTTCCTACAGATTCCTAACTCACAAGATTTTCTGAAGTCGGCCAGGCCCTGTGCTAACCGCAAAATGCAAATGCAGCTCTGAAGCCCTTGCCCTCAATGACTGCGGGAAAACCCTGGAGAATGGCTGTCTAGATAACCAATTGAGTAAGTTCCCTGTCATTTTTTAAATCAATAACTCAAGTAAAATTTTAGGCTTCTCAAGATCTCTGATGTAGTTTGATGGCTGAGAAGTTTTACCAGTTTAAAAAGGACAACCTCATCGGGCAGTGGTGGTGCATTCCTTTAATTCCCAACACGTGGGAGACAGAGACAGGCAGATTTCTGTGAGTTCAAGGCCAGCCTGGTCTACAAGAGCTAGTTCCAGGACAGCCAAGGTTGTTGTTACACAGAGAAACCCTGTCTCAAAAAAGACAACCTCACAAAATAAATTTCAGCATAACTTCTTACCATGTTTAAATAAAAGGTGTTTTAAGATTCAAAGCTCAAACCAAGAGGTGTCTTAAGGTATACAAACGTGAGTTATTGAGGTGTGTACCTACAAGTTATAAAGGTCTGAGGAGCTGACATAAACATGCTGTCGTTTATATAATGCATGTATCTAAAACTTATGTTTTCACAAACTCAAAGAATTCTTGCGAGTTCCAGGAAGCTGAATTGAAAGATTCATATTAAACAGGCCAATAACCAGACCCTAAGAGTTCAAATCTTCCCAACTTTCCCCGATCCTGACACCCTCCTCCTCAATTACCAGGACCTCAAGAAAAAAAATTTTTTTCCTAAACTTAACCTTGTCCTCTGCTCTGCCAACACCTTGCCAGGTTCAGCAGACACCAGAGAGTTCCACAAATCCTGGATAGCAGCAATGTGACCAGATAGCCTAGGGCGTGGCCAGTATCCCAGCTTTCTCAGGTCCCCCAAGATTTCGATGCCCACAAATCAGCAGAAAGCAGTCTCGAGAACTCGACACCCTCGGCTCCTTAACCTGTCATGCCTAACTCCTTGACTTTTTATGATAAGAGAAAGATGGAAATGTTATAATTTTTATGCAGGCCTGCCTTATCTCCTGGGTACTCTGTCCCTTTAAGAGACAAGCTCCACCCACTCCCAATCTCCTCCTTCCTGCTGAGGCAAGCTGGTCTCCATTCTCTCCTCTTTCTCTCTCTGCCCACTGTTCTGAAGAGGCAGCTTTTTGTCTCTCTCCCCATTTCTTTCTCTCCCCCCATACCTCTCCTATCCTTCTACCCTCCCAATACCCACTAAATAAATTCTCCATACCCAAGCTCTCTCTGCATGGCATACCTGTCTGTCCCTTATCCATTGCAGTCTTCCACACCCACAGTGGGACCTGACAGGGTCACTCGCACTGTAAATCATAACATATATACAATTTTATTTGACAAGGTATTTTGGGGCGTGTGTGTCTCTCTCTCTCTGTATGTGCATGTGTGTTGCTGCTGCTGCTGGAGATAGAACCTTTGTATGTGCTAGACAGGTTCTACCAAGAGCTATAACTCCAAGCCTTTATGTCTCATTTAAAACAATAAATATAACTCAATTTAAAGTGATAAAACACAACCTAATTGTTGTACATAAATTATATATGTGGACACATCAAAAATAGATGGTTTTGGAGGATTCAAGATAAATATCACTTTTATGCTAATACTATTATAAAAAGTAATAATTAATTCTGCTTTTATTTTCTACAAAAAATGTGGTCTTTATTTTTAAGACATTTATTTATTATATATACAGTGTTCTTCTGCATGCCAGAAAATGGGACCTGGTTACTTGGGACCTCTGGAAGAGCAGCCAGTGCTCTTAACCTCTAAGCCATCTCTCCAGCCCCCTCCTCCCTCTCTTTCTCTCTCTCTCTTTCATTTTTTTCAAGATAGGGTTTCTCTATATATCCCCGGCTATCGTGGAACTTTCTCTGTAGACCAGGCTGGCCTCAAACACACAGAGATCTGCCTGCCTTTGCCTCCTGAGTGCTGGGACTAAAGGCATGCACTACCACTGTCTGCCTTTTTTTTTCATATAAAGCAACTAAAATATTTACCTTACAGGTCCTTTTATTGGTGCTCACTAAGCACTTTTGCTCCTCAAATGTCAAATTCTGAGCCAATAAGCTTGAACTCTTTTAAATATATACTTTGGGCCAAGCTTGATGGTACACACCTTTAATCTCAGCACTTAGGAAAGAGAAACAGGCAGATTTCTATAAATTGAAGGTCAGTCTAGTATATATAACAAGTTTCAGGCCAGCCAGGGCTACATAGTAAGACCTTATCTCCAATGTGTATATGTGTGTGTGACAGAGAGTATACACACTCTTTACTTATTCCTTAATATAAATATCTGCTTTCTCATGTCCCCATCCACATATGATTGCAACAAAGTTACTTTTCAATAAATATGAGAAATATGACTTAAATACTAAATTTTTTACCTTCACTTTCAAAAAGTTGTAATCTTAATGGGCTTATATTTATTCAAAATATATTTTTGTAAGACTTACTTGGCATTGTTGCTAGACTAGACACAAACAGGTGATAAAAGCACATTATTTAGTCTTTAAAGTTTGTATTGTTTAGAAAGTGAGAGTATCTCATTTCCAATAATGAGAGACAGAGGCAGGGACTAAGAATAAATTATGTTGGATAAATGCTCAGAAAGGCAAAGATATAAATGGCAGCAATAAACATCCCTTAAAGGTGCGTAAAGATTGGTAAAAAAAAAAAAAAAAATAGGATATATGTCTTGTTAATCTCTACACCTGAAACTGTAGATCCTAAAATGAGGCCCAAGGAGAAGGTGCCTATATAACAGGCATAACCATCCTAGCAGGTGTAAGGACCAATCATCTTATGGTTTCAGTTTGCATTCCTCTGATATTATTGAGATTCTCACATTTCAGAACTCTGCTTAAGGTTTTTTTTTTTTTTGGTTGATTTGCTTGTTTGTTTTGTTTTGTAGTTTTGGGTTTTGTTTTATTGGGTCTTATGTGCTGTGTTTGTGTTGTTTTTGTTTTGTTGTTGTTGTTTGAGACAGGGGTTCTCTGTGTAGCTTTAGTGCCTGTCCTGGAACTAGCTCTTGTAGACCAGGCTGGCCTTGAATTCAGAGAAATCTGCCTGCCTCTGTCTCCTGAATTCTGTGATTAAAGATGTGTGCCACAAATGCCCAACAAACATGTGCTATCAGATCACCAAGGAAGGCCCATCCAGAACAGAAGGAGAAAAGTATAATCGCAGAGAAGAATTCATAGTATAAACCACTAACAAGAAAGAAGTTTAGGATCAATAGTAGGTAGCAAAAGGCAAATTCAGATAGGAATATGGTGCTGACTTAATATCTACTGTAAGAAAATGTACTAACAAATAAAGGTGGTGTTGCAGAAAACCAGGTAGGATGCTAGAACCTTCATCAGTGCAGGGCTGTAACAAAGACCTCCACACCAAGATACCACTAGAGATCACATAGGAAGCTTGGTTTTCCATCGTCACCTAGCCATGTTAGTCTTCACACTCATAGACTGTGCATTTTACTTACACTCTGCTATTTATAATACATATACAAAATGGGTGTTGTTGTGCTGTCTGTGTTAATGGTGAAGCTTTAAGGCAACAGAAGTGCCTATTGATAGTTACATTTTGGAAAAATCAAAAGTTACACATGACTCAGATTATACAGTGACAGAGTACCTGTTCAGCATCACAAGGTCTGAGTTTCTTTCCTGAGCAACACACACACACAAACACACACTTATATATCTATGCATGATTGTGTGAGGATTGGTGCCCTAAAGTTTTACATTATTTACGGGTCAACTGTATAGACACAGATTTGTATTTTGCATTAGTGTATGTCTGTGTGTGTGTGTGTGTGTGTGTGTGTGTGTGTGTGTGTGTGTGTGTAAGGAGGGGGAGAGGTGGAGGGCATGGAGTAGAGAGAGCCAGGAATTAGCGTATATGATTGTAGCAGTTGGCTAAGTTTCTTAGGGTTTCTGTTGCTGTAACATAGCACCAAAACCAAAAAGCAAGTTGGGGAGGAAAGGGTTTATCGGCTTACACTTCCACATGGTTGTTGATCATTGAAATCAGGACAGGAACTAAAGTAGGGCAGGAACCACGAGGCAGGAGCTAATGCAGAGGCCATGGAGGGTGCTGTTTACTGGCTTGCTCACTATGGCTTGCTCAGCCTGCTTTCTTAAGAACCCAGAACTGCTAGCCCAAGGATGGTACCACCTACAAAGGGAATTGAAGGATGCACACACAATACAAACACTTGGCAAACTAGGGAGAACAGAAAACCTCATCAACTTAATGAAGAGACTTTCTAAAAGTCAACCACTAGCACATACTTCATAGCTAAGGTAGGGAATCAGTTGAGTCTTTTCCTACCAGTCTTTTAAAAAAATATTTATTATTTTGTGTGCATGTATGTATGTATATCTGAGTGTATATATGTGAACCACATGCATGGGGGACCCTGAAGAGGTAAAAAAAAAAAGGCATTGGATTCCCTGGAACTAGAAATAAGTATAGTTGTGAGCTGCCATGAGGTGCTGTGAACTAAACTCAGGTCTTCTGCAAGAAAAGTAAGTTCTCTTAACTGTTGAGACATCTCTCCAGCCCTGTTCTTAAGACTCTTAGAAATATAATGCTAGAAGTTCTAGTCGGAGTATGAGAGGATTTAAGGCAAACTTTTTTTTTTCAAGACAAGGTTTCTCTGCCTTACAGTTCTACCTCTGAACTAGCTCTTGTAGATCAGGCTGTCCTCGAACTCACAGAGATCCGCCTGCCTCTGCCTCCCGAGTGCTGGGATTAAAGGTGTGCAATAACACTGCCTGGCTTTAAAGCAAACTTTTAGGAAAAGAAAATTCTAAATAGCATAATTAGTGATGTAGAAACTCCCAAGTAATCTACTGAAAACTCACATTTTTGCGTTCTTTTTTTTTTGAGACAAGGAAGTTCTCACTGTGTTCCTGGCTGGCCTGGTACTTGCTAGACCAGGCTGACCTTGAACTGATTGGAACTGACAGAAGTCCGCCTGCCTCTGCCTCTCCAGTGCTGGGATTAAAGGCATTGCTTATTTTGTTTATCTGTCTAGTTTGAGATGAGGTGTCACTATGTAGCCCAGACAGGCCTCAAAAATCACAATCCTTCTTCTTCTGCCCCAGGCTACTTAGTGCTCAGACGACTGGCATACACCACCATGCCTAGAGTTAGTTTTCTTATTGTTAATTTGCCTAAAATATAACTGCTGGAAATAATGACAGTACTAATGTACTAGGGAAATTGAGCATATTCTGTTAAATTTTCAATTTAGTAAAGCAATTTTGTGCTGTATGAAAGCAAAGTTCAATTATTTTAAATGGATATCATAAGCCCCAAAGCAATCACTAAAAAGCTAATAACAGAAAAATAAACTATAAATGATACTACGTGAGAGAAAATCGTATGCAACTTAGAGTAAGTTCAAGTAAAACCATATAGATTGGGGCTGGAGAAGTGGTTCAGTGGTTCAGAGAGCATACTATTCTTGCAGAAGACCTGAGTTCAGTTTCCAGCACCCATGTTGAGTGGCTCACAACTGCCTATACTCCAGTTCTAGGGAATCCAACTTTATCTTCTGACTTCAACATGTACCTGCATTCATGTGTGAATTCCCACACACAGATATGTATGCATACGCGCAATTTAAAATGTTTTTAAAAAAAACAATACATAAAAGGAGAAGGGGAGAGAAAGAAAGGTTAAATGCAATAAATCGAAACATTGACAAAGGTTGTTTGCTTTCAACTATATAAATATTTGCTTTATTTTATGTTTTTTTTGCCTAAAAATATATGCGGTCTTTTTATTTCATTTTTTTTTGCAATTTTTAAATTGTTAAATACAATTATATCATTTTTTTCCTCCTTCCAACTCTTCTCATAATTCTTCTCTTTCTTTCAAATCATGGCCTCTTTTTCTTTATTATTGTTTTATATATAAGCACAGAAATGTATAATTTAATGGGTTTGACACAGGCTACTGCCATACATCTCTGCACCAAATCCTGTTTTTCTGGCTCAGCCTCCCAAGTGGTTGGCAGGTGTCAGAGTTAGCTTCAGCTGTCAACTTGACACAAACTTCAGATCACCTGGAGAAAGGAACCTCAACTGAAGAACTGCCCAAATCAGATAGGCCTGTAGCCATATTCATGAAGCATTTTCTTTTTTTATTATTATTACATTGTGTGTGTGTGTGTGTGTGTGTGTGTGTGTGTGTGTGTGTACCTGTGGAGATCAAAGAGATTCAATTCTCTGCCCACCATGTGGGCCCTAGGGACCAATCCTCAGGCTTGGCAGCAAAGATCCTTCCCCACTGAGCTAGCCCACTGACCAGGTGAAGTATTTCCTTAATTGATATAGGAGGGTTCAGCCCACTGTAGGAAGTAGCATCCTTGGGCAGGTGAGCTATATAAGAAAGATAGGTGATCGAGTCAGAGGAGGCTGGCCACCAAGCAGCGTTCTTTCATGGTCTCTGTTTACATTCTTGCCTCCAGGTTCCTGTCATGACTTCTGTAACTTGGAAGCCAAATAAACCTTGTGTTCCCTAGTTGGTTTTGGTCAGTGTTTCATCACTGCAGTAAAAAGCAAACTATAGCAGTAACAGGGCACTTGCCTAGTGTGAATAAGGTCCTGGATTGCATCCTCAGAACCACAAAAAAATAAAAAATAAAAATGAAAGGAATCAATTCTCCAAAGAAGAAATAACAATCCTAAAGACATAGGCAGCTAAAAAGACAGCATGCGAGTACATGAGCAAAAGCTGTTAGAAATGAAGAGGAAACAAAGCCAGCTGTGCATTCTAGGGAGACTGCATTCCTGTCTATAACTGACAGTAGCAAAATGTCATCAAAAAGCAGACAGCAGACTCTCTGTCTCTGTCTCTGTCTCTGTCTCTCTCTCTCTGGTTTTTCAACACAGGGTTTCTCTTTGTAACAACTCTGGCTGTCCTGGAACTCACTCTGTAGACCAGGCTGTCCTTGAACTCAGAGATCCACTACAACACCCGACTAATTAGAAGTCCTAATGAACATAATAAAATTAATATTTATGGACCACTGAGTCCAACAACAGCAAAACACAAAAGTATGGAAAGCACAAAGAGAACATTTACTAAGATGTGTCATATGTGGGCTATAAAATATATCTTAATAAAATTTGAAAAAACAGAAATTATCTGGACTGTATGTTCATACTCCAAAAGCATAAGGTACATCATAAACAGAGAGTCAGTAATTTGAAAGTATTTAGGAACTCTACAGCATACTTTTAAATAACCCATAGGTCCCAGAAGTCTCAAGAGAAATTAAAATGTTCTAACTAATTGAAAATAAAAGTACAGCACATCAGTTATGCACTGTAGCTAAATCCTGGAGAGATAATTATAGGATTAAATGTCTATATTACAAAGGAACGAAGATTTGAAGGGAACAAATTAAGGGGCCACCATAACAACCACTAGGGGGTAAGGAAATTAAGCCTAAAGCCAGCAACAGAAAGAAAACACTGAAAATGAAATTTTAAGAAATCACCAAAACTGAAACCAATAAAGAACACATTGACAGAAAACTTTGATCCTTGTACTTTCAGCCATCACTGCTGAAGTAATCAACTGCCACCACCGCAGCAGTAAACTGCAGTTTGGGCCAAGTACTTTGTCTCTACTGCCAGGAGCCACCCAGAGCCAGTAACCTGATGTTACTGTGATTAACCAGCCCCAAAGCAGGCAGATCTTTTTGAAAGCAGCCTAGTCTACAAAGTGAGCTCAGGACAGCCACAGCTACATAGTGAGACCTTGTCTAAATACACACGTGCATACACACACACACACACGTGAGCACATACATACACACATATTCACACTGGGGTTGGGGTGGGGGACAGGTAAGATTGACTTAATGGGTAAAGGTACTTGCTGCCAAGCCTGATGATCTAAATTTGACCCCCAGGAAGGAGAGACCAACTCCTGCAAGTCATTCTCGAATCTCCACAAGCACACTGTGGCACACCCACACAAATAAATAAATAAGTAGAATTTCTAAAAACTGGAAAGATCCCCTCCATATCATTATTCAGCAGGAAAATGAAAATCAAAAGAAGGACGAAATGCCACTGCATATGTATAACAAGGACTAGATGCAGGATGATTGTAATGTAAAAGAGCAAGACAAACAATAGCAACTGTTGATGATGAAACGGGAACACTGGAATCTTCGGACACCGCTGGTGCAATGGCGTAGCACAAATTCTAATTGTTCTTAATAATAAAAACCCAGAGTCAGATATTAGGGGGTGAAAGCTGAGAGATCAGAGAAGCAGTGAAGCTAGCCACTAGAGAGACCTTTTACCTCTACCAAATCCTCAGACCGAAAGGACAATGCTGTCCTCAGACTGCCTCGTCAGACTGTGTGATCTGCATCTTCGGACTGATTGCTTCAGATTGCTGCCTCAGACTGCAACTGAGCTCCTGTCTCCTCCTGTTTTATATTTCTCTCTCCGCCCAGCCGTATCCCTTCCTGTCTATCTCCCTAGTGCAGAGATAAAAAGGCATGTGATTCCCTACTATTGAGATTAAAGTTGTGAGCCACCACTGCCTGGTTCTGTTTCTCTTTTAAACGTGACAAAGCACAGGGTGGCTCTGCCTCCAGCTTGCGAGTCCTGGGATTAAAGGTGTGTGCCACTACTGCCTGGCCTCTAGTAGCTTAGCTCTGCACTCTGATCTTCAGGCAAGCTTTATTTGTTAAAACACAAACAGAAAGGTAAAATGATGTAGCCATTGTAGAAAAGATTGGTTGCTTCTTAAGAGAGTAAAGCATAGGTTTTCTATGACACCTGGCAAATGCATTCCTCTGTGTAATCTCTAAGAATCGTAGGAAACTTGCTTGCATGGACTACTAAAAACAGCATTATTCCCAGGACTTGTATTGTTCCTATTCCTATTCCTAATAGGCAAAAGTAAAAGCAACCTAATAACCACCAATTGATGAATGCAAACAAAATATGATTTATTCATACATATAATTTTTCAGCCAAAGAACAAAGTGCTAACAAACTTCTGTATCTTGAAAAAAATTGTGTCACACAAAACAAACAAGCCCAACATAAACACTGCGTGCTGTGTCATTCTGTTTCTATGAAATGTCCAGAATACACAAATCCACTGAAACACCATCGATTACTGGTTGCTAGTAGCTGGAAAGAGAGGGGGACTGAGAATGGCCATTAATGGAGTGATAATAATGTTCTGGAACTGGAAGTCTGATTATTTCAATGATTTGTGAATATACTAAATAATATTAAATTGTATGCTTTAAAATAAATTGTATACACACTACTTCAAAAGATCAGTCACAGATTCCTATTTTAGGGATTTTAAAAAAAAAACATAATTTTTGGTCAGGCATGGTTGTGCATGGCTTTAATCCCAGCACTTAGGAGGTAGAGGATCTTTATGAGTTCAAGGAGATACTGGTTTACATGGTGAGTTCCAGGCTAGCCAGGGCTACATAGTGAGATTATATTACATTGATCATATT
The DNA here is from genome assembly GCF_982192425.1 of Myodes glareolus. NCBI lineage: Eukaryota > Metazoa > Chordata > Mammalia > Rodentia > Cricetidae > Myodes > Myodes glareolus. Next base: position 80,513,874 of record NC_142053.1, on the reverse strand, counting down.
CATCCCATTGCTCTCTGTTGCCACTGAACCCCTTTGATAGGTTTTCTGAATCTCTAGCTCCATCGATGCAGTAAGCCAGAGAAAGTCGAATTAAAAAGTAAAAGACCAGGTTTATTTGGGCAGAGCACTCCTGGGTAACCCTCCAGCCCCCAAGAATGGTGGGAGGCAGGAGAAAAATCCCATGGCCGATCTAAGGCAGGGCACTTAAATACCTTGTGGGCACTGGGGTAGAGGGGTGTAATGATGTGTCCTCTACAAGATGTGTTTGTGCCCAGCTTCAGGGGAAGAGCTGCCACTTAGCAGGTTTTTTGAGAGGGCAGGAATGGGGCTTTCTCAGCTTGAAGTTCCAGCAGAACACCGTTGTTCTTCCTAACAAACCTCCCTTCTACTTTCGTGTGTGTGTGTGTGTGTGTGTGTGTGTGTGTGTGTGTGTGTTCACGCGCACGTGCGATCCATTCTGTTTAAATGGGGCTGCTTGCATGAACATGGGTGGGGCTTTTTTTTTACTTAAGAAAGGAAAACTTACCAAGGGCTACACCACTGGGAATATAAACCCCCTCCCTTCCTCACTGGGATTTCTTAATGCCTCATCTACTCCAGACTTGGGGATGAAGAAGTCAGAACCGTAGCAATACTAGTTGGGACAGTTATGAATTTACACCCAAGCCAGTTCTTCCTAGCCAAAGGACCAGAAAAGAAGCAACATAGCTAACTGGAAAAAACTTAGGTGGTTGGTTACCTGTATAGTAATTGTAAACACCACAGAAAAAAACTCCAGCTCCGCCTTCATCTACACAGCAAGACCAATTTTGGTGCTTTGACTTCCATACTTCTGAAGTTGCAAATAATGATGAGAAAAGAAGGCAATCAGGGCTTCTCATTTTCACTTATCAACTGCAAGGCACTTTTCAGGATTAGTGCAAATGACATAAGAAGCCCAATTTCTCACTTCATCCAGCAGTACCCCTTATCTGAGTGTCAATCAAGTCAATGGGATAAGTGGACGTCCATCTTCCATAGGGAGTCACATAATGATGGATGCTGCAACTCAGCTTTCCCTGAGGATGCAGAGCCAGCAGATATCAGTCAAAAGAGAAAGCTGAGAGTATCCAGGCTCTCATGAGCTAATGTGAGGATGCTCAAATTAGACTTCAAAATAATTCGTTAAACTACACGACTTGAATCCCAGCACTCGGGACTCAGGGACAGGTAGATCTCTAGGAGTCTCAGGTCAGCCTAGTCTACATAGCAAGTTCCAAGCAAGCCAAGACTACATAGTGAGACCTTGTCTCAAAAAAAGAAGAGGAGGAGGAGGAAGAGGGGGAGGAGGAGACTCAAAATAGAAGGACAAATAAATCCATACCAAACTATATAGTAATGCAATTTTCAAATATTAACAACAAAGAAAAATATTTAAAGAATCCAGCAAATAAAGTATCATTGACAACTCAAAACCAAGAGATGGTTCTTTCTCTAAAACATATGGGTACATTAAACAAGTGGCACAACCTTTTTCAAATGCTGAAACCATCGTCAGTCCAAACTTACACACCCAGTAAAAAGACACAGGTGCAGAAAAGGAAGGTAAGTTACTGCCAATGGCTGTAAAGAATGCATACAGGGGCTGGGGAAGGAGTAGTGCAGGGCTGGAGCTCTTCTCCCAGTGTGTGTGAGGTCCTGGGCTCCATCCCCAGCAAGGTAAAAAGGAAAAAAAGACCAGAGAAGAGAACATGGAACAAAGACAAAATAGGAAAGACAACAAAAATGGCAAATATCTTGGAATATCAGTAACAAAGAAGGAACAGTGTGCCAAATTTTAATAAATACCTTTCATGTTTATAAATGCGGATGGCAGTTGAGTTGGAAATAAATCATTCGGAAGATGGATAATAACTCACAAGAATGGCAGCTGATAGAGACACTCTGGAAAAATACTTCAACAATTTTATTAAGTTCAATATAATCTTCGTTTAAAAAAATTATCATTAACTGTGTGTGTGTGTACATGTGTGCAGGTGCCCACAGAGGTTAAAGATATCTAATCTGTGGAAGCTGGAGTCACCTGTTGTGCACTGCCCAAATAATGGGTGTTGAGAAACAAATTCAGATCTTATGTGCTCTTAACCTCTGAGCCATCTCTCCAGTCCCAAAGTTCAACGTGGTCTTAAGTATATGGCCCAGAATTCCACTTAAACATATCTATTAAAGAAAAAATTAAACCGGGTAGTGGTGGTATATGGCTGTAATCCCAGCACTTGGGAGGCAGAGGCAGGTGGATCACTGTGAGTTCGAGGCCAGCCTGATCTACAAACTGAGTTCCAGGACAGTCAGGGCTGTTACACAGAGAAATCCTGTCTCGAAAGAAAGAAAGAAAGAAAGAAAGAAAGAAAGAAAGAAAGAAAGAAAGAAAGAAAGAAAGAAAGAAAGGCGAAAAATTAAAGCATGTTTCACAGAGACATATGAATATCTATAACATAGCATTTTCACAATATACAAAAGGTTAAAGGAGTCCAAATGTCATCATCAAGTGAATAAAGAAGCAAAATGTAACATATCGCAACAATGAAATATTATTTATTCATTAAAAGGAACAAAGTCCTAATAAATGACACAATATGATGAACCTCAATGGCACACTGAGCAAAAGAAGGTGTCAGAGACAGCATATTTTATAGCACAATTTATTTGAAAATCCCCGCTAAAGAAATACTAACCCACAACACAGACTGAGAGTTACATATGAATGGGAATGAGAATGGGGGGTATTGAAATGAGACAATGAATATATTCTAAAATTAGTTTGTGGTAATGACTGCATAAATCTGTAAATCAACTAACATCACTGAACTGTGTACTTTAACAAATAAAAAAAGCTATCTTTTAAAACTGTGAAACCTTCTCAGCCCATTAAACCTGAGACTTTGTGCCTCAGGCCTCCATCTATTAGATGAGAAATTGCCCTCATGACCTCCTTAGCACATTAGGTAAACAAAACCTTATACCACCTGCTTTCCTTTGCATCCACTCACCAATTTACTAGCCTGAAAGCCAGCTTATCATTTAAAAGGCATCACGCTTCATGTGTTCACTGGCAGTGGACACACAAAACATGTTTTTCTCGGCTTTCCCAATCTCAATTCTCCTGGCAGAACTGATTACCTTTGCAATCACACATGCTTTTTCAGCACCGTGTATGTGCAGGCAAACAGCGAGCTGATCAAACTGTGCTTGCACACTTGGCCAAGCGCAGTGCTCCTCTACACTGCTTTGTCCTTTTGACTTCTGACTAAACGTCAGCGGCCTCTTTCCAATTTATTTAGTTTTTTTTTATTTATTTATTTTGCTTGAGATAGTGTCCAAGGCTGACCTCATTCATACTTACTGTGGAGCCAAGGATGAACTTGAACTTCTGATCCTCCTGCCTCCACCTCCCAACTTTTGGGATTACAAATATGCACTCCCATCTCCAGTTTATGCTGTGCAGGAGATTACAAGTAGGGTTTTCCTGCATGATAGGCAAGCTCTCTACCAACTAAACTATGTCTCTGGACTCTCTGCTTTGAAACTTACAGTAGAATTTCCCCAGCCCTCTCTCCCTTCATCTTTCCATCTCCCCTAGTGACTATATCCTAGCTTGACAACAGTTCTAATGTCTTATAGCATTTATCACAAAATCCAGGTCTTTTTCTTTCTGTCAACTATTCCTTCCTAGACTATTCTTTAGCGATGGAAAGGAGAAGCTATCCCTGGAGCAGTAATCAGCAAAATAGTATTACTCCCTCTAGATATTGATTTACTGGACTCTTTATAGATAAGATGTTTGGGAAATATTTAATCTTCCCTGTGATTTTGTCTTGCTTCTTAAAAAGAACGGGTACAGATTATTGAAGTTGATCTCAGGTCTGAGGTCATCCACTCTCATTGTTGATATATGCTTAATAATACCGGGAAAACCAATTATTATTATGAAATACTTTAAGATTCTATCTTTTATCCTTATCTCTGGCTAAAGTAAAGTTCTTTATACAACAAAAGACTCCATTTGTTTCTTATAGATAATGTTACATCTTACTTCTCAATCCCAAAATAAACAAGCTATTGAATATAATGAAAAATGCAATATTAGTAACACCAATTCCTTGATATCTGAACAATATCTCCTATAGAAAAGATTTCTCTCTTCCTCACATACCTAAGTATTTTTGCTTACTGTCAAAATGGTGCTGATGCTAGGCTTATTCTAAATTCCAGGCTCTGTCTGTTTCCCCAGTCACATCACCTAATCAGAATGAAAGCTCTAGCACAGCAGAAGACATAGGGAAGCTGGTCTTATGGAGAGTACCTGAACTGCAATATTCATTCTATTATGAGCAGCTGCACTATACAATCTAACGGCACAAAGTCTGTGCTGCTACCAGATATGAACTAGTCTGGGACATTACCTAAAATCTTGAAATATGTGGTCTCTGTATTTTAGTGGTGTAGTGAAGATGAGGTAGAACATTTGAAATGGGGGTGGGGTAGGGTGGGAAAAAAAAGTCACTACAGACTTGAATGAATTATTTAAATTTTCTGATATTCAATATGTCATCTTTTTAAATGATTTATTTATTTTTACTTGATGTGCATTGGTGTGTGTCTGTGTGAAGGTGTCAAATCCCCAGAACTGGAGTCATAGACAGGTGTGAGCTGCCATGTGGGTGCTGGAAATTGAACCCAGGTCCTACTGGAAGAGCATCCAGTGCTCCTAACTGCTGAGCCATCTCTCCAGTTCATCAATTCTTCATCTATAAAAGACATATAAAGGTACCTATGTCACCAGATTGTTTGAATTAACTGACTTATGGTATTGGGAAGAATACAGCTTAGAGTCTATGGAATAGGCTATGTTAATTAATATGTCTCTAAACTGGCATGCCTTCTACACACTCTCCAGCTCCACTCCTCAAAACCCCAATTTCTTTTCCTTCCTTCCTTCCTTCCTTCCTTCCTTCCTTCCTCCCTCCCTCCCTCCCTCCCTCCCTCCCTCCCTTCCTTCCTTCCTTCCTTTCTTTTCTTTCCCCTTTTCCTCCTTCTTCCTTCCTTCTTTCTTCCTTTCTTTTTCTTAGCACAGGGTTTCTCTGTGTAACTCTAACTGTCCTGGAACTAGGTCTATAGACCAGGCTAGCCTTACTCAAAGATTCTCCTGCCTCTGCCTTCCAAGTTCTGGGTTTAAAGGCATATGCCACTACACCTGGCTTCGAACCCCCGATTGTAAACATGTTTTTTTCTTATTAATAAGAACAAACCAAAATGCACCACTGCCCCCAACCTTCCCAAGCAACTTTAGGCACTGTAGCTGTTTGACTAAGAGTACAGGGCTTTGGGAGTGGGAAGAGGCTCCAGATTTAAAAGCTCCTCTGTCATTTACTAGCTCCATGACCTTGAACAAATTACTTGCTCTCTCTATGTATCTAGATTTCCCTTGTGTGATATTTGAATCAACATGGTACACCCATCATAGAGTTGTGGGGAAGAGTAAATGAGATACGCACACAGAGCACTTAGCACAGTCTGTGACACTTAGCAAGTCCCCAAAGTACCATTCAGCAGGAGAAATTAATAGAAAGTTTCCTCTTTTGTAAAACGTTAATAAAAATGTTTGCCCTTAGGATTGAACAATCTCCGCGTAAGGGACTGACATATGTGTACCTTGAGATATTTTGGGCAAAGTCCTAAACTCGCTTTTATAGAATTTGCTTTCCCTCGACTGCCTGCATAGAGGTAAATATATCCCGCATTAATTAACAGGCACTAAAACGAGAACGCACGTCCCCTGCGTACAAGAGACTGACGTCCGAAGCGCAGTACGAAGATCAGCACCCGCAGACCGGACCTCGAGAATTCCCTGGAGTTCACCTCTACCGGCCCCCTCCCCTTGGAGCCGCGCAAGCGTACACCGAATTTACTCCCTGGTCCCTCATGCCCCCGCCTCCAACCCCCGCTCTGTCTGCCCAATACGCAGGCGCGTCTCCTCAAGTGCTTTCCCTACCCCCTCCTCTTTCTCTTCAGTCAGTTCCCCCTCCTCTCCCAGCCGCTCCGCAGGTTCAAACTCTTCTCCCGGAGAGTGGCGGCAGTTGTGAGGTCACGTGATGAGCATCCTGCTGCCCAACATGGCGGAGTTCGACACCATCTCGGAACTGGAGGAGGAAGAAGAAGAAGCAGCAACGACGTCGTCGTCGCCGTCGTCGTCGTCGTCGTCGGTATCTGGGCCCGATGAGGATGAGGAAGATGAGGAGGAGGAAGAGGAGGAAGAAGAAGAAGAGGAGGAGGAGGAGGTGCCACCCCCGCCTCGGGTAGTGAGCGAGGAGCATCTGCGGAGATATGCCCCAGACCCTGTGTTGGTGCGCGGCGCCGGCCACATCACTGTGTAAGCGTTTGGGGCCGGGGTCTTGCAGAGGCTGAGAATTGGCGGCAGACGAATGAGAAGGGCATCGAAGGGCCTGCAGAGTGGGAAGGGCTGACTAAGACATACTGTTAGCAAAGGACACCTGGTCTAAATAGAGAAACCGCAGATTGAATAGGTGTAGTGCAAAAGAAATGGGGAGAGTGACATCGACCCTGAGAAAAGAGTGAGTGTAGGACATGGAGTTACGGGGTGGAAAGCTAGAGGCACTGGAGTAGGGGTGATCTGCTTGTACGTGTACTGGCAAGTCAATAGTCTCTAAACTGCAGGATGTACTAGGCTTCTCTGCTGGCAAGTGAATAGCCTCTGAACTGCAGGATGTACTAGGCTTCTCTGCTGCCAAGATTGATGGCTAGTGGAAAACGGCGACTGATGTGACATGTGACAAGATCTATGCTTGGATTCTTCAAAACAAAACTGTGATGCATTTTGTGAATAATATTAATATTCATCCACCCACATATTTATCCATCCATTCTTTCTAACCAACGCTTATATGAATGAATATCGTCATCCTTTCTCTGTTGAACGCACTACTCTGACGTTCCTGTAATATCACATCATAGAGGTTCAGGTTGATAAGAATCTATGCAACGGTAGAACGAACAATGGATAGAGGGTTGAGAGATCTTGGTTGGTAATCTCAGTTTCCCTTCTTACTGGCCCTATGACCTTGGTCAGTTGATTCTTACTTCCGGGCTTTGGGTTCTCCAAATGAAGGGTTTGAAGTACGTGGTTTCTAAGCCCTTTGGCTCTGAAATAAATTAAGATGCCTACAAGGGATTTTGTTCTCCCAAACATTAACTATATAGGGAAATTGGCCTTTGATGAATTGAGGATGATTTCTCTAAAACTCATCCAAGGTGGCTTCTTTTAAATTGAAATTCTGTATCATATTTGAGAAAATAAAGTGTGCAAGGACTTCATATCATCTTGGTTACACAGTAAAAGAAGAAAGATTGATCTCTGGGCTTTGAAGAGTGGGTCCCAGTTTTTATTGGCTTGGATTGTAAATACTTAGAATTTTGAATATGGTGTTGTGTTCATGCTCTTTACTATGGTGTCATTTACTGCATTTTCAAAATAGATTTGCCCCTTTTCATCATGTCTCACTAGCTTTCATTTTGATCATGGCTCACCTAGTCCCTTTGACTCAATTGAGTGCTTGCATGAAGTCATTCAATATGTATCAATTCCTCAATTGTGTTATCTTTTAATTTTTAGCATGTTAACTCTTCTGACTATAATACACTTTTAAATCACTGAATGACTGTACTACCAAATATTCAGTTGTGGTGGGAGGCTTTGGGAAGACTTTTAGGCCTTATTTTTGATTAGGTAATTTTCAGACACTTTTTCTCAGTCCAGGGTTTTTGCAGATAGCCTGCATTACTCAAATGCCAACTTACTGCACTGTTTTACTTTCATTCCTTTTGTCACTAGGGTGACCATTATTCAAGCTAATTATGATTCTGACACCCAGGGTTCTTTTTATGCAGATTATTTTACATGACCAAGCAGAGAAATGGTATTTTATACTGCGATCCATAATTTTATGTTCCACTTACCCTCCTATTATTTTCTAAAATTCAAACAATGCATACATAGCAAGGAAGCATAATTTAAGTTCTCTAAAACTTTCTCGTGGCTCCATTCTACTCGCCACACAGCCAATTTCCTTTCTTCATTTAAAACAGAGCACTGAGATTTGCTGTGTCTAGCCTCTTATACGTATAATTCCCTGCCGACACCCCCTCCCCCGACACACACACACACAGTTTAAAAATTCTGGAATCAATGTAAAGAGATAATGCTAGTCGTGTCTTGGTATTAATTGGAGAAAAGTCTGAAAAGCATAAGCCAGTACTTAAATCCTAGACATAAATATAGTTTGGAAAACTGTTTGGTTTTGTTGTATACATTTTCTTATTTAGGAAGAACATTTGATGCTAAATATCTAACATTTTAGAAAAAGACTGTTTAAAAGGTCTGCTAGAAACCAGGCATGGTGCTTTATGCCTATGATTCCATCAGTTGGAAGACTAAGAAAGAAGAGTACCATGAGTTCAAGGCCAACCTGGGGTCATATAATGAGCTCCAGAGCAACCTGGGCTACAGAGTGAGACCCTGTCTTTAATAAAAATTTTTGGTTGGGATCTGAGACATGAACTATAATAGCAAAACCTTCCATATGTCAAGTGAAGTAAAATCTGTAAAAAGTAATTTTACTCTAATACATCTAAAATGTCAAATTTTGTTTCCATTCTTCTGATGTAGGCATGTGTAGATTGCTCTAAACTCTATTTTATTGGGGGTGGGAGTGTGATGAACTCAAACTAGGGCACTGTGCATCGAGGCAAGTGCTGTGTCACTGAGCTACACAAGCTACATTCTTGGCCCTATACCTATGTGAGTGACTTTGGTTCTTTCTTTCTTTTTTCTTTTTTTCTTCCTCTTTTGGTTTTTTTTTTTTTTTTTTTGAGACAGTGTTTCTCTGTGTAACAACTCTGACTGTCCTGGAACTTGCTTTGTTGACAAAACTGGCCTTGAACTCAGAGATCCATCTGCCTTTGAGAGTACTGAGAGTACTGAGATTAAAGGCATGTGCCGCTGCCACCCAATTGAATGAACCATTTCTTATTCTCTTGTACCCTGACTTTATGCTCTATTCAGTCTTCATCTGTAGAAGATTTTGTTTCAATTGAAAGTTGAAAACTTGAGAGTTGTCACCATCAACTGGACTTTTCTAAAAAGGGGGAATATTTTATAGCTTTTCACCATGAGTAAGAGATACATATTTAAGGTAATAGTTATATTTAACCTGATTCTAACTCAGTATATCTTAAACTCAACATTTTTCCTCTCCAAATGGCTTATATTTCTATTTGCCACATTTCTGGCAGTGACCCCAACATTCTACTTTCCTAGGGTAATATTTGAAATTTTTGAACCATTTTGACTCTTCTCCTTGAATTGCCCTATGTCCGATTTTCCCAGAATTATGTCATCATACATTTGGAAATTCGCTTAGATTTTTCATTTTCTCTATTCCTGTTTGGCAGCACTCTTGTTTGAGTGGCCATCATCTCCTTCTTGAGTTATAGCCATAATCTGCTGCCTCTCCTCATTTCATTGTGCATGCCTGTGCCAAACCAATTTCTTAAAATTCCATTCAGTCGTGCCACTGTCCTGTTGTAAACCTGCACTGGCTCTTTATTAGACCTTCATGCTCCCAACATCAGAATTCAAGGAGTCCCTCTCATGTCTTCTTTTCTGCCATCCATACCCTTTTCTTCTAGTGTCCACCCAAGCAAAGACTTGTACCATAAGGCAGCCCCTGACTCCAATAGTGCTTCGCTTTGACCTCTTTAGAATCTAGAGCCCAGATTGCCCTGTAATATATTCAAACCCCAAACCTTCTGATATTCACATCCTGTTTAGCTGCTATCTAATCTCTCTTCCTTCTCCACATTCCTTAAGAGTACATATATGCACTATATTTACTTCCTCTTATCTGGATTCTGCCACCTTAACTGAAGATTCTGACCTCAGTTGAGATCACCATGATCAGAGACTGGGAGTATAGTTTTGCAATAGAGTGCTTGCTTGGCCTGTATTTTTTTAACAACAGTCATCTTCCTGTCTTGTTTCTTAAATACCAGTGATTTTATGCTTAGCCTTCTACTCTTACTGTCTACATATCTTAGATGGTCTCTTCTTGCTTCTTGTGGTCTCAGTTATCCAGTGTTTCTGTACCAGACTCTGCTTGGACTCTTCCCTGGGCTACTTAACCCTCAAACATGCCTTATTGTTCTCTATTTTCCATCTCAGTTGAGTGTACCTCCTGTTACTCATCACAGCATGCTATTTCTTATCATCAATCTCTGTTCAATCTAGTGCTTCCATCTTAAATGCCAGCATATACCTCCCTTTACCCTAGCTTTCCAAATGTCACCATTTCCTATTAGTCTTCTTTGCTCTTGCTAAATTGGAAGCACACCAGCAAGAACAATCTCTCATTCCCTACGAATCTTCAGTGCCTACCATAATACTTGTTTAAGAAAGTTCAATGAATATTGGCTCGTTTTAGTGATAGTTTATGCCCCTTGTTGTGCAGACTATAATATTACAGACCCTCAATGTGAGTTTGTTCAATCATGCTATGAAGGGGACTTTTTTCTGAGCTTAGATATATATAGCTGTAATATTATCATAATAATCCCAGTGATAAGGTACCACCACTCTCCAACTGATAGTATCACTGTTCCTCTCTAAAACTTTGTTAAGCTAGCTCATGTGTGTAAAAGGACTCCAGTTTACTTGTATCATCTTAATAGTTTTGACCTTTTAGTTATTTTAACAAAATATGAATTTTAATATTAAATTAATTATAATATCATAAGAAACAGAGTGAGCCAGGTGTGATGGTGCATACCTTTAATCCTAGCACTGAGAGGCAAAGACAAGTTTGAGTGTAAGTTAGAGTCCAGCCTGGTCTATGTAGTGAGACCCTGTCTCAAAAAACAAAAAGTATTACTAAATTAACTCCCACAGGTTTAAGATTTTAGAAACAAAATGATGGATGTCACTTGCCAGTGTGAAGTATTTCAAAAATGCTGTATATTTGAGTTATATTTTTTTTCTTCTTTTTTAGGATAAATATTGGGCCACAGTGTATTGAAGTACAGAAAACAAATACATCTGATGAGACCTTTCCCCCCTGTGTTTATAAACATAAGCACACTTCTATTTCTTAAAATGTGTGGGTGTTGTTTGCACTTGCTAGAGTACCTGTATAGAAGGTAGTTGAGATGATTTCTCAATTACTAGTTTTCAAGGAATCTCACTAAAATTATTATATAGAAAATCAAAACTGCTGATTAAATTTATAAACAATACATTTCTACACAAATTTAGAGACACTTCTCAGATTAGAGAATGGCATACCTTTTCTGTTACCTGCTGTTGGGAAATTATAGTGACACATTGTTAGTGTGAGTTTATGGAAGGTAAATATTTGGGCACAGAGAGAGGGGCCTAACTAGTATGAGCAAGGCCCTGGGTTCAATCCCCAGCATTGAAAACAATCAGACGGCTATTTTACAAAGCTTTAAGCCATCATGTAGTCTGGTTTATTTCCAGAAAAAAAGATCTAAGTAGAATCAAAAACAAGCAAGCAAACAAACAAACAAAACCTCTGTTTGTATTATATGGCATGGTTTTTCTTTTTCTTAGTGCAGTAGAGTTTACTACATGTACTTCAGAATCAGTACACTATTATTAAGTACATAGTTTTCTAGCAAAATAGTAGTTCTTGTTAGCAGAATTTGACTGCACTGATTATTTAACCTGAGCACATGAACTTTCATTTTTGCAAGGCTTTTAAATTATTAAAAATAGTAATTTTTACAAGCATGGAAAGTGAGGGATATAGGGAGGCAGGAAGAAACAAGGAAAATGATCCATCCTTCTTTGTCTCCATTTCCTATAGTCCAAAGAATTGTTCCAAGAAATTAAAATGTAGGGGCATTGAAACACTTAAAGAAAATTCAATCATTGATAACCACCAGCTTGGTCAACTTTGAACACATAATAGACTCTATATTTAATAAAGTCAATAAAATGGCTTCTGAGTTCCCAAGTGCCTCTTTGTCTAATGCTGAAGAGTACCACATCTTGGCTAATGCCTATCACTGATGAGTAATGAATAGATGCATTTGTGTAACTTCTATAGAAACATAGCTTCTTTTTGTTTGTTTGGTTTTTGTTTTTTGTTTGTTTTTCAAGCTTGGAGTACATCACCACTACCTGGCTGAGCCATAGTTCTTAACTTCGTAGTTTGCTTATGAAACAGAGGTAAGGTGTTTATTCAGCAGCAGTCATTTAAATATATTTGTAGCTACTAAGTGAAACCCTCAGAATTAAGGTTATTTGAAGTAAGCACTCTTTTTATGTTCTCAGTGTTAAAGAAAGAAAATACGTAAGAAAGAAATCCCTGGTAGGTGAGAACAGGATAACTGCTATTCCTTGTTAGCCAAAATTATGAGAGTAGTGAGTCTGGTTTGCTTTTTGTGGTGGATTCTCACTATATGGTTCAAGGTTGGCCTTGACCTCACTATCCTGCCTCATCCTGGGATTGCAGGCAAATGATACCAGCTTCGTTGTTTTATATTATAGATAAATAGTTGACCCCGAATACTCACAGGTTTTGCATAAATCCAACCATTTGCAGTTCAAAAATACCTGAAAAAAATATCATCTATATTGAACATGTATGGAAATTCCCTTATCATTATTCTGAATAACAATATAGTATAGCAATCATTTGCATGGCAGTTGTATTAGCTATTACTGGGATGCTTTAAAGAATACAAGAGCCAGGTAGTGGTGGCCCATGCCTTTAATCCCAGCATTCAGGAGGCAGAGGCAAGAAGAGCTCTGTGAGTTCGAGGCCAGCCTAGTCTATAGAGCAAGTTGCAGACAAGCTCCAAAGCTACAGAGAAACCCTGTCTTGAAAAACGAAAAGAAAAAAAAAATTACAAGAGGATGTGCATGGGTGACGTGCAAATACTATTCCATTGTAGTATAAGAAACTTGGGGCTGCAGAGGTGGCTCCGCAGTTTAGAGCACTTATTGCTCTTACAAAGGACTGAGATTCAGCTCCCAGTACTCATGTGAACACTCATAAACCATCAGTAACTCCAGTGCGAGGAGATCTGACACCCTTTGCTGACCTCCAGGGATACCAGGCATGCGCATGGTACACATACATACATGCAGGCAAAATATATGCATAATAAAATTAAATAAGTATAAAAATTGTTAATAGAAAGTTAATATAAGGGGCTTAAGTATCTAAAAATTTTGATGTCCAAGGTGAGGCTTAGAACTCATCTTTACAGACACTGAAAGATGTCTATATGTTGCTCATAAAGGAGATTTTTTAAGAAGTAAAAATATATTTCCTTACGATTTTAATATAAATTTTCTATTTTAGAAGTTTCATTTTTGCTCATTAAAAAAGAAAATTAGTAACTATTATTTTTAGTTCTCACTACTTTTTACCTAGATAGGAACTTGACTTTAGGCAAATCATTTAATTGATTTTTTTAAAAAATGTTTCTGAGTGCTAGGATTAAAGGCATGTGCCACCATGAATGTCAGCTTCTCCACCCACAAAATGGGAATGACAATACTTTTAGAGGCCTTTAAGACTTTGAAGTAGCCGTGCAGTGGTGGCACACATCTTTAATCCCAGCACTCAGGAGGCAGAGGCAGGCAAATCTCTGTGAGTTTGAGGCCAGCCTGGTCTACAAGAGCTAGCTCCAGGACAGGCTCCAAAGCCACAGAGAAACCCTGTCTCAAAAAACCAAAAAAAAAAAAAAAAAAAGACCACACACACACACATAATTAAAAACTTAAAATTATGACTGCTAGCTATTTTTAGTCTCATGGGTATAGTTAGGATTCCACTTATATTTTTTATTACTTAAAATAATTTTTAATTTATTTAACTTATTTATTGTATGTGTATTGGTATGAAGGTGTCAGTTTCTCTGAAAATGGAGTTACAGACAGGTGTGAGCTACCATGTGGGTGCTGGTAATTAAACCAGGGTCCTCTGGAAGATCAGTCAGTGCTTTTAACCACTGAGCCATCTCTCCAGCCCACTTAAAACAATTCTTAATTTAAATATATTCTGATCATATTTTCCCCTCCCTCAAGGCTTTCCAGATTCTTTCAGCCTCTCTACTCACCCAAGTTATTTTTCAAAAAACAAAAAGAACCCAATAAAACAACAACTTTTAATTGCTTTTCTTAGATTTCTTTAACTACTAATTTGGACAAATAGTCAAAAATTTATTTTTGTAAGTGTGTAAAGTTTTATTTGGAATATATCTTTTCAATTTAATGTTGTTTTTGGGACATGGATTTTTTTAAATCCATTACTTGGTTTTAACTGGCATATACATCACAAAGTTGTGCTTATTCAGGACATGTTTTTAAATCTGAAGACCAAAGAAAACTGCATGGGTTTATAACCTATTGGGAGAAAGGGTTAAATATGCTGAAGAGAATAGATTATGTTTTGTTTTTGTTTTTAAGGTTTGGATTAAGCAACAAATTTGATACGGAATTTCCCTCAGTTCTGACAGGGAAGGTAAGTGAGTTTGCTTTGAAATTTTCCGATTCTAATGCACTGTGTTATGGTTTATTCAATGTTATGACAAATGCTTTGACTCACTGGTAATGAAGCCAAATAACAGGAGGCCTCCCTACTTGGAAGCTGTGTTCACAGTGACTAAATGGTGTTACCATGACGACCAGCCTCTGGCCAGCTATTTTGTCTGTTGTTTCTTAATGTCAGCCATTGTTTATTTACCTGTTCAGCTTTTCTAATGTCGCCTTTTTTGCCCAGCACAGGTAGCTGTAATTATTTTCATTTAGATCTATAATTTACAATATTTCTCATTACCAGAATTATCTTTGTAACTGAGTCACTATTATTTTTAAAGTGTTGTGTGGCATGCATCATTTATTACAAATAAAAAGCATCACATTTTTGGCTAGATTTTTTTTTCCTTTTAGACTGAGTTTCCAAAATTGGATTCACAGCAATAAATAACTACCTTTCTATTTGCGGGTTTCTCTATATTCAATTGCATTCTTGCTCAAAATTCAGACTTCCCAGGATTCAAACCTATCAGTATGGATTAATGGACAACATGATGATTATTAATAATATTGTATTATATACTGAAAATTTGCCAAATGAACAGATTTCAGGTTCTCTAAAAGAAATGATAAATAAGTATGTAAGGAGATATGTTAACTTGCTTGACTAGTAATTATTTCACTATATATATGTATATTAAAATGTCATGTTGAGCTGCTTGGTAGCACAGATCTGTAAACACAGCACTAGCATTCAAGAGGGTCATGAATTACAGGCTAGTTCGAGCTTATGTCAAAAAAGCCACCACCACTAACAACAGCAACAAACCCACCAGCATATTGTACACTTGAAATATTGCCTTTTTTGCTTTGTTTTGCTTTTTGTTTTGGGTTTTTTTTTTCTTGGTTTTTTCGAGACAGGGTTTCTCCATGTAGCTTTGGAGACTGGCCTGGAACTCGCTCTGTAGACCAGACTAGGCTCTAACTCACAGAGGAGATACGTCTGCCTCTGCCTCTGCCTCCCGAGTGCATGCACCACAGCCTGGATGAAATATTACCTTTTTAAAAAGTACTGTATTTGGGAAAGTTCTCTTACAGCAATGGTAACTTTCAGTTTGGGGTGATGGCTCAGTGAGCAAAAAGTCCTTGCTCTGCAAACATGAGAACCCAAGTTCAGATCCCCAGTACCCACATAAAAGCAGGTACAATGAGGGATATTCCCTGGCCATTTAGTTTAGAAGAAATGATGAGTTCCAGGTTCAGTGGGAGATCCTGTCTCAAAATAAGGTGGAGAGTGAGAGAGCTTTAGAGCTTTAGAGACAACTCACGTCCATCTCTGGCATCTACACTTGCACAGGCGAGTGCACGCACACACACGCACGCACGCATACACTGAGAGAGAGGCATAGAGAGATGGAGGGATTGAGAGGGGTAGGGGAGGAAGGAAAAATCTCTTTGGTATAAATGTTTGGCTTTGGTCTCTAGTATGTTCTACCTCCCACTCCTAATCATTCAGAATACTTCACCAAGTGCAGCAGCAGCCGCTTAAACTTAGGTATGTTTTATAAACATTTTCTCCAAATGTGTATAATTAAACATGGAAATATCTCCTGAATAATAACATTGGTATAAACATGGTACCTTTGATATTAAAATTAAACATGTAAATTCAAACATCTCCAATAGAAAATTTCTTTACATTTCCCTGAAGGCTACTGTATGTGTTGTCTGGGAAATTACATCCAGCTTTAATACTAGCTTAATTTGCTGGGCAGTGGCGCACACCTGTAATTCAAGCACTCGGGAGGCAGAAACAGGCAGACCTCTATGAGTTCGAACCCGGCCTGGTCTACATAACAAATTCCTAACCAGCCAGGGATACATAATGAAACCCTGTCTCCAAAAACAAAAAAATACTAGCTGAATTTTTTTCTACATGGTTAAAATTAGAGACCTAGAAATTTCTAGAAAACTGTCAGTAAATATAGCTCCCAGGCATAAGCATTATCCATTTTTTAAATTAGCCAGTTTTATGTGCTGAAGTAATCTTTAGAATATCTTTTCACGCCTCTTCATTCCTTTCCAAACTTTTTGGAACTAAAAATTCCATTGACCCATAAGATACTAAGATTTTTTAAGTTGGAGTTGTAAGAATGGTAAGCTGCTTTTGGGATCCATTCATACAGCCTAGATAATCTGGAGGGAACTGTTCTTGAAAACATCCATTCTTTTTTTTCCAATCTCTCTTTCTCTTTTTTAGAAACAGGATTTTGTTATGTATCTCAAGCTGCCTGGAATTCATTATATAACCCAAGCTGATCTGAAGCTTGTAGCAATCCTCCTGCCTCAGCCCTCTGATGTTATGATTACAAGCATGAGTCACCATGCCTGGCTAAAATAGCTATTCTTTTCAAGTGACTATTCTTATAGTACACATCATACTGATACGTGGCTGTATGTTCAACTCTGTGTTATTTGTATTGCTCACACTTTTGCATGTGTACATGGCTGTACATTGGGTAATGCAGAAATGTTAGTGCAATGTTTTCTTAATGTGTGTTTGACAATTAGAAAAGCACTAAAAGTAATTCGGAAAGTCTGACGTTAGTTTCTTTGTTTGTTTGCTGTGGATCAAGCCCAGGACCTTGCTCACACTAAGCATGCATGCTACCACTGAGCTTCATCTCTAGTTCCTGGAGGTCTGATTTTTAAAGTTACATGTTTATGACATAAATACAAGTTTTATTTTCTTAATGAGATTTTTTTTCTCCAGTAGGAACTATTTTACTTGTATGGATTACTGTGGATTATTAAACTATTTCGTTAATAAGTAGGGGAAGGACTAATAGAAATATGAAAAACTAAATTAAAAGGTCTTAATTCCCTACTTACTACTCCTTGTATAGAGTCTTAAAATGGGTAAGTGTAATACCTGGCAGAAAAGAATTACCCTTTAGAAAAATCAGGCTTTTGGCATGAGAGAGATATTCCAAGTAGCTGGCTTGAGGTCAACAAAATTGCAGTGAATTAGGAAAATCTAAAAGGCCATTTTGTAAATTCCACAGCTCAGTATTAACTTTTTGCTTCTTTTGTGCTAATTCATGTAAGTGCAGAAAAGATTGTTTTGCCATTTCACTAAAGGTAAGTTCTCCTGTCATGATAGGACAAGTCATGTAGGTATGTATGTATATACACACAGAGATTCTGGTGAGAGCTTCCGGTTCTCAGCTTGAGAGGAGTGAAGGGCATTATGGGGAGAACGCTGTGCAGTGTTGGGAATGGTGAGCCATAAAAATTGCCCTTTTCTATTGTGGTCCAGTATGACAAGCAATTGCTATGCTTGTGGGCCTCACAATGAGGGAGGCGAATCAGTCCTGCTGGGCTTTGCTTGGATTTTCTTCTGAGTCTCCTGCATCCTGCTATAAAATATTATGACCCTTTTCTCCACCTTCATGATGTTGTTTTCTTTTTTCTCTCCAAGAGAGTCAAAAGGAATGACATGTTTCTTTACAGCCTACTGTCCAGTTAGAAAGTCAGAGGCTCCCAGCCGACATTCAATACTATAAATAGTTGTATACAAGCGAATGAGTCAAATGGTACTAACTCGGAATCTGCAGTTAACTGAACATTTCTCTCCTTGTTCAAAGCTAAGAGTTAGTGAATTCTCATTCCCTAGCTCTGCTTTAGGACTTGTACTGTTACTCAAAAACAGCTTCAACCCCCCCAAAGCCAATCCTGGCATCTTTTTAAAGTCAGAATGTAGATTGTAGTTTGTTTGAGATCCTAGCATTTTTTTCTTTTCAATAGATTTGTTTTATGACCCAAAATTTGATTTCTTATCTTTAGCAAGTTGAACATTTGAGTTTTAATGTGTCTATAGTAAGAGAGTATCCTTTTGGAGAGGGTTTGGGAGAAGGAAAATTGCCGAATTTAAGGAGTGTTGCTTGCATTTTCAGAAACAAGTACTAATAGACAGCTTCCTAACAAACTGTGCACACTGTGGCGTATAACTGATTTCATTTCCATGCTTCAGATTGAAAGCCAGCTTTCCCTTCCCTCAGCCTTCTACCACTGTTCTTCCCTGATAGAAAGAAACCTCTTTTCTAAGAGGGAGAGAAAGAAAGAGAGAGGGGGGATGGAAGGAATAAAGGTAAGATAGTAGGGAAAAGCTGTTCTCTAAGCCCTTCTAGGCAGTGAGGTAAGGGGTTGTGTTTTTCAGAAAATGTACAGTTGTCAGACCAGTAGCATTTAAATGCTTAAAGAACACAAATTAAGACTCCTCTTTTGCCTGTAGTCTCACCATGAAATATGGACAATAGCTCCATTTACTGAGTACATAATATATGCTAGGTATTGTGTTAAGTATTTTATAGCTGTTACCTCAATTATTCTTAGTTTTTCTTACAGAAGGAAAAATAATTGCAGTCTGTGCATAGGAGGAAGTAATGTTACACAGTTATAAGAGAGTAAGAATAAATGCCTAGCGGAGTGAAGGACTCTGGCCCCTCGTGGGATTCTGTGTGTCCCTTGCTTAGCTCAGATGGAAGGTGAAGGTGAAAACTCCTCTCAGATGGAAACTGTTTTTTTTTTAACTGATACCTGGTTATTGGGTGGTTGCCTGCGCTGTTTTGGACAGATAAATGTTTAGATAGTAACTAGTAACATCAAAGGACCACAGGTGGAGCAAGTGGTAGAGCATCTGCTTGGTGTGGGCAGCCCTCGGGTTCCCTCCCTGCTTCTGAGAAGAAGGGAGAGGAAAGAAGCAAATGGGAGGAATAGCTCTGAAAAAATTCTAAAGCTGAAGAGCATTGAAGTTTCCTTCAAAACGTGGCAGATTATCCTTTTATATCTAATCGAAGGTATAACAAATGGTGGGCTTGCTGACCAATCCCTTTGTCTTCAGAGAAGTCAGGCAACAGCTTTGCTTTCTCTATGTCTGAGGCATGATTTATAAGCTTTCTTTTTCAAAGTACTGCAGCCAAGAAATTCTTTCTATGGTGAAACTTTCATTTCCGGTGACTCAGCAGGTAAGAGCACTGGCTGCTCTTCCAGAGCTCCTGCGTTCAATCCCCAGCAACCACATGGTGGCTCACAACCATCCATAATGAGATGTTTCCCTCTTCTAGCATTCAAGCATACATGCAGACAGAGCACTCACAAAATACATAAATAAATATATTAAAAAGATAAAGCAAAGACTATCATTTTACCTTGTACATGAGGAACCAGGATTCAGAAAAATTAAATGATTTTGTCTGTGATTTTCTAAGGCACAGCAAGAACTGGAAGCCAAGTCTCCTGATTTGGCTTATTAATGTTTTTTATTTCCATTATAAAGTATAATTCTGTGAATTTATTTCCATATTTGCCCTGCAGAAATGTCAGTTCATTGGGATTCTTGGTGCACAGTAGCTGTGACTGTGTTGTTTTTAACAGGGTAGATGGACAATGAAGTCCATTTTTCCCATGTAAACAAAGTATTAAGCCCTACAATTTCAAAACTGGCCATTGTTAGCAAAAATAGCCATTTCATGGACTGAGTAATTGACTTATGAGTGACACAAACAGTTCTAATAGAGTTTATCTACTCAATGTTTTAATTGTAATGGTGCTGAATTGGACCTTTATAGCGTCTATCACTATGTATGTTCATGTGGAGTCTAAAACAACCCTGCCAAAAAAGTTTAAAATATGACAAAGCGACTTGTCTAGTGCAGCCTTTTATGTGGAAGAGTGAAGTTTTTAGGTTTGTGATGTTACACATTTCATTTTACAGCAATTTATTTTTCTACCAACATCATAAGTTTTGCTTTCACAACAAGATGCTGAACTCTTCCCCCTTGAATTTACTGTCTACCGACAATCTGAGTAATGCAGCATCATCATCTTGGGGATACAGAAACATGATTTCACCGAAAACAGACTATTTTTAGTGTGCCTTTGACTCATGAAACTTGCAAGAGGAAATTTTGATGTAAATCTTAACTACATGGGTCATGCTCATGCCTTTGAATTGACTCTGTCATTGTTTACAGAGAAGCACAGGCAACTGCTTGCAGGAACAGAGGGACTAACTGTAACTAGAAATACTAAATTTGTGGAAAGACTCTTCAACCTTCAAAACTCAGAGTGGTTGTGAATCTAATATGTGCTTAATACTAACAGACTGTTTTAAACATAATTACCAGATATTATCTCTTGTTAATGTATTTCCCTGCAATCAGCAGCAAATTTAACTATTATAATTGCAGATTTGCCAGAAAGAAAATGTGGTAAGAGTTTATTTCAAACTAATTCAGGACTAGACGGAGGTGCATGCCTTTAATCCCAGCACTGGGGGGAGGCAGAGGCAGGTGGATCTCTGTGAGTTCAAGGACAGCCTGGCCCACAGAGTGAGTTCTAGGACAGCTAGAGCTGCTATACAAAGAAACCCTCTCTCTCAAAAAAAAAAAAATCAAAGTAATTCAGGATTATTATCAATGCCTAATTTTCATTCTATCTCCTTTGGTCAGTAGTTTGGTTTTTGTTCTTGTCTTAATGCTTCTAACCATAACTCAGCTTTCAGTCAGGGTGCCTGAAGACTGAACACCATTGTCTTAACAAGAATGTTTGATGGGTTTCCCTTATTATCAGTCGTGTTGCTTTTAGGGGATTATGACTATTTCAGAGCATTGCAGATATTACATGAAGTTCTTCAAGCATGAAATTATATTGCTTCACTCCCTGATGTCTTCCAAGAGTATATGATACAGATTTATGGCGAGGATATATTGAGACATTAAAGTATTTCTGATAAGACATTTTATTTAGAATTGAGGGTAGTGAGAAGCTGTCCACAAACTCATAAAGTTAGTCCCCGTGTTTTAGGTGGCTCCAGAAGAATTCAAGACCAGCATTGGCCGTGTGAACTCATGTCTGAAAAAGGCTCTCCCAGTCAATGTGAAATGGCTGCTGTGTGGATGTCTCTGCTGCTGCTGCACCCTGGGGTGCAGCCTGTGGCCTGTTATTTGTCTCAACAAGAGAGTGAGTATAACCAGCCTATTGTATAACAATAAAAAGAGCTGCCGTTTAGTGGGCACTTACTATGTGTTAGAACTGTTTCAATTTACTTTACATGATTTATTAAATTCCCATAACAATGCTGTCCTTATATTAAAGCTCAAGAAACTCCAGGAAGGGAGTATAAGCCACTTGTTCAGCCTTTATCAATACTTTATCACTTAGTATGAGCTTCCACTAATTGAAATAAATGCAGTCTAATTAAATATACTCAAGTAAATGTGTATGAATTACTTTTTTTAAAAAAGAAAACCCAAAGAAATTACTTAAATAATCTGAGCTATGGTACCAGGAGAGCATCTTTGGTTTTTTGAAGCCAAACAAAAGAACCAGCAATCCCCAAAGGTTGAAAAAGCCCTTAGCTTTGAACATGTCACAGTAAAATTCCAAAATAACCTTTCTAGTTGTGTCCTGAATTTAGGATACTGCCTTAATTTTGTCTTCTTTAAAATTATATTTAATGGGGCTGAAGAGATGGCTCAGTGGTTAAAAGCACTGACTGTTCTTCCAGAGAACTTGGGTTCAATTCCCAGCTCACAACTGTCAGTTCCAGGGGACCCAACACCCATGACAAAACACCAATGCATATAAAATAAAAATAAATTTAAAATTTTTATATATTTAAAGATATAATTTTTAAATTTATTTTTATTTCAGGAATGTTTTCCTCAGTGGGGAAGACCTCTTTGAAAAATCTGATTAATGGGCAGGGAATATAGCTCAATGGTAGAGTGCTTAATCTATCGGATGTGAGGCCCTAAGTTCAGTTCCCAGACATGGAAAAAATGTGGTTAAAGGCCCTGGAGAAATGGTAAGAGCAAGAGTGAGGACCTGCGTTTAAATCTAGTACTCCTGTCAAAAGCCAGGCGTGGGTGGAGGCAGAAGGCTCCTTGGGGCTTGCTGGCCATCAGCCTACCTCTGGGTTAAACAAGAGGCTCTGTCTGAAGGAAATGGAAGGAGATAGAGCAGGCCATCCTCCTCGGGCCTCCACAAGTTCACACAGGCACGTGCCTGTACATATGCACCCTATGTCTGTACACACACACAAATTCAATTATGATTAAACCCAAACACTCATTTTACCTAAAGTTCTTTCCCTCATGTCTACTGATGTTTGTTTAAACTTGTAAATCACAATTGGTCCACTAAATCAGATATGGTATTATAAGTTGAAAATATTTCAAGAAATACTCATTTTATCTTATTTTCTCTTAAACTCTTTCATGGTTGCTTCAAAAAGACAAATAATAAAATGCTGTAAACTTTGACTTTTTCCCTTAACCTCGAACCTTGTGCATGGTAAGTAGGTGTTCTACCACTGAGTCAAAGCCCCAACCCTTTTTTTTATTTTGAAACATGGTCACATTAAGTTACCCAGGCTAATTTTTTGTTTTGAGACAGGATCTCAGTGTGTAGTCCTGGCTAACCTGAAACTCACTATGTAGTCCAGACTGATCCTGAACTCATGGAGATCTGTCTACATCTGCCTTTGCCTCCTGAGTGCTGGGACTAATGATTCACACTACCACACACCTGACCAGGGCTGATCTTAAACTCCTTCTGTAGCCCAGGCAGCTCTTGAGCTCCTGATCTTTCTGCTTCAGCCTCCTTAGCATTATAGGCGTGCGTCACCAAATCAAGCTCCCCTATGAGTTTTGGAATGAAAAAGTTAAACAGTTTACTGATTCCCTGATGGCTATTGAAACCACCAGTAGATCAGAGCTTTGCTTTAAGTAAATACAGTTTAATTTGTTTGTCAAAGCAAGTGTAGTATTTTCAACTGACTGTCTATAAGTTTAAAAAAGCTGAGAGCAAAAATTTTTTAATTGTATTTTTTAGAAGTTACAATCAATAACTTCTACCCCATTGTTTTAAAGTCTCAGTGTGGATTAATCCAAAGATTTCCTATCGCATAAATATAGCCAGTCTTAATTACTAGAAACAAGGTATTTGGTTTTAATGTTATCAAGAATGTTTTCCTCTGTGATTTATTTATGCTTTTGTTCATCTCAATACCTGTGCTGGAGGGCATGAAACAAACATTTTTTTTCCAACCGTGTGTTTCTGCTATGAGTATTTCTAGGAGAATATTCAATAAAAGCTGAGATGAAGCTGATTCCCTGATAATCCTTCTTTCTGCCATTGCTTTGGTTAACTAAGAGTTTACCCTGCGGCCAGTAAAATGGCTCAGCTAATAAAGGTGATTGGTGCCAAGCCTGAGAACCCGAGTTTAATCTCTAGACCCACATGATAAAAGAGAGAACCAACTCCCACATGTCTCTGACTTTCACATGCATGCATACACACACACACACACACACACAAAATCTTACAATTTAAAAAAATGATAATTTATGGGACTTAAGACATGGTTCAGTGTTTAGAAGACTTTACTATTCTTCCAGATGATCCAAGTTCACGTTTCAGACCCACATCAAGTGACTTGTAACCACTTACAATTCCAGCTCCAAGGGAAGTTTTATTCTGGCCTACACAGGCACCCTTGCAAATGTGGCATATACATACACACACACATTTTTAAAAAGACAAAATAAGTCTTTAGAAATGACAGTTTAGACTGGAGATAAAGTAGACTGCTTCCTCTGCATGCACAAAGCCCACCAGCACCACATAAACCAGGCATGGTAGCACACGTCTTATCCAGCATTTGCGGTGAAAACAGTAGGAACAAGGTTCAAGGCTATCCTTGGCTATATAGTGCGTTTGAGGCCTATCTGGGCTATATGAGACCCTGTCTAAAGATTCTTTAGTGTAGATTTGTAAACCATTACCCCAAGAGCCAAACCATTCCTCCATATTCTTGAACATTTAGCAAAATTATCAGCATTTAAAAATTAGAATACTAGACTGGGAGGTAGTGGCACACACCTCAGGAGGCAGAGGCAGGTGGATCTCTGAGTTTGAGGCCAGTCTGGTCTGCAGAGTAAGTTCCAGGACAACCAGGGCTTTTACACAAAGAAATCCTGTCTCAAAAAAAAAATTAAAATACTGAAATCAGAGATATGGATCAGTGAGACAGCTCTTGCTAGAGTTTGTGAAGTCCTGGATTCTACGCCTGGCACCTTGTTCATTAATTTTTAAAAGAAAATTTGTGCTATCCAGCCAGCTTCTAAAAGCCGGAGATCTGAGAAGACTGGACATTAGTGAGAGTTAACTGTAGCCACAAAGGTAGGTCCAATGAGTTTCGACTTATCCCCTCTTACACGTAGGTATGGTGTGGGTCCAGTCAATTTCAACTCCCCCCCTTACATGTAGGTATGTGGGTCCAGTCAGCTTTGACTTACCCCCTCTTACA
Organism: Myodes glareolus; assembly: GCF_982192425.1. Taxonomy (NCBI): domain Eukaryota; kingdom Metazoa; phylum Chordata; class Mammalia; order Rodentia; family Cricetidae; genus Myodes; species Myodes glareolus. Next base: position 80,488,879 of record NC_142053.1, on the reverse strand, counting down.
CAAACCATGGAAGCAGCTATGGTTTCATGTTCAGCTTTGAGACTTGGTCATATCACCACCCTTACTTGTGAAATTACTTTAAACCTTTCCCCTTTTTTACTCTGAGCCTTGATAAAGTGAGAGGGCTATTTCAAAGGGAGGGCCTATCCTCATAAAACAAATACAATGTTTTATGAGGTAGAACTCGCAATTACCATCATACTTGATTCCGTGTTTGTAGGGATTTTTTTTAAGTATTTAAAAAAAGAGAGAATAAAACAAAGGACGCACCCATACATCATGCCATATAGAAAAGGAATCAGGCTTTGTTGCAAAAGACAAATAGTTCTATCTGCAAGTTGTATTTAAGCATTTTACTTGTGTCTTTCACAGAGTACATGTGTGCTCTTATGCAAAGAAGACATGAAGCTATTCTGTACAGTGCTAAAACTTAGATGTACCCTGCCTTTGAACCTTTAGGGGGTGCTTTTTGTTTATTGGGAGCATGTCACCAATCCCAGGCTGGCCTTGAACTTCTGATACTGTGTCTGCCTCCTGAACGCTAAGATTATAGGCTACTATAATATACTATTATATAAACTAGGCCTGTATAGTGCTGGGAGTGGAACCAAGGGGTTTAAGTCCACGCCAGACAAGCACTATACCAAGTTATATCCGTAGCTCAAGCCACTACCTTTATCTTCTGCTGAACATGAATCATTTGCATATAGCCACATATAAGAAAATAATTGTGTGGGTTTTTTTGTGTTTTTCCGTTTTGTTTTGTTTTGCTTTTTTGAGACAGGGTTTCTCTGTGTAACCCTGGCTGTCCTGGAACTCATTCTGTAGACCAGGCTGATCTCGAACAGAGGCAGCAGCAGGCGGATCTCTGTGAGTTTGAGGCCAGCCTGGTCTACAGAGTGAGTTCCAGGACAGGCTACAAAGCTACAGAGAAACCCGGTCTCACACCCCCCCCCCCAAAAAAGAAGACAATAAACCATATGGCTAGAGAGATGGCTCAGTGGTTAAGAGTACACTGGCTGCTCTTCCAGAGGTCCTGAGTTCAATTCCCAGCAACCACATGGTGGCTCACAGCCATCTGTAATGAGATTGGGTGCCCTCTTCTGTTGTGCAGGGATACCTGCAGACAGAACGCTGTATAAATAAATAAATAAATAAATCTTTTTTAAAGAGATGAATCCTTTAGTTTTAGTATATTTATAAATAGTGCTTGTGTAACCATGCTACACACTCTAACTTTAGAACATTTCCTTCACCTTTAAAAGCAACGCTTGGGACCATTTGTAGTGACTTCATATTTCTCCTCAGCCCCTTTCCCAATCCCAAGCAAGTGCAACCTACTTTGACTCTTACATTTCCTTTATATTACTTTACATTTTTTATATTTATATTTTCATAAATATATATATTTTTTAAGACAGGGTTTCTCTGTAGCTTTGGAGCCTGACTGGAACTAGCTGTTGTAGACCAGGCTGACTTTGAACTCATAGAGATCTGCCTGCCTCTGCCTCTGGAGTGCTGGGATTAAAGGCATGCTATAAAATATTTATAGTATAAATTTTATATTGTATTTTTATATTATATATTTATATTTGCAGTTTATAAATGTATATTTCCTTTATATTCCTATATATTATTTCATGGCTGCCTTTGAAAGCAAGAAAAGATAATGGCTTTTATTGGGTAGAAACACATACAAAAATTGCCTGTGAAGCCACTTTCAAGTGTATAATTCAGTGGGCATTAAAACCATTAATGCTGTCACACAGCCATCCCCATTGTGTAATTCCAGCCCTCCATCATCCCACAGGAAAACCCCATTCTCCATCACCTCTGCAAGTTAAGAAGCGTTCCCTCCTCTTTATCTTTCAGAAGAGTTTTAAAAGGATTAATATTAATTCTTTAATATTCTTTGGAGAATGTACTAGGAAAGCCTGGGATTTACTATGTTGGCAAGGGTTTGATTTGCATGTACTCTATTGACTTGGCTTAGTCAGATTTACTGAGGCTTATTCTTTTTTTAATTTTTTTTTTTTTTTTGCATCTCAACCAGAGTTTCCTCTCTCCTATCCTTCCAGTTCCTCACCAGATTCTGTATTTCTATTTGAGTCAATTCTAGGAATTCCTTCCCTTTGTCTAGGCTCTCTAGTGCATCTATCTGCATAGCGGTCTTTGCACGTGCTGCAGCTCTGCATTCCTGAAAGGTCAATTGCAAAGTTTCTGGCTTAGTCCATTGAGTCTTCTCTTGCAGCTAGATGTTTGGTATATTTGTCAGTATTTTCAAAAGGAGACCTTTTGGTGTTACTGTTCTGTTCCTACTCTCTGTCTTTCTTCTGCTGCCTTTGGATTTAATTTGCTTCCTTTACTAATGCCTTAAGGTGTGAACTAGGTTATTGGTTTGAGGCCAGCCTTCTCTCTTCCCACAGCTGTGTATAGTTCCTTTTCCTTCTAAGCATTGCTTAAGTTGCAGCCTCTAAGTTTAGCCTGAAGTAGTTTGTTTTCACTATTTTCTAGGTTGCTTGTGGGTTCTTTGGGCCATTCATTGTTTCGGGATATGGTGTTTGATTTCTTCCTTTCTAAATCTCTTTGTTGAGCTGCATAGTTGTGTTTTGTCCATTATTGAAAGTAAGATATCAAATTGTTGTGGAATTACCTAATTCTCACCTTAGTGTAGTCAATTTTTAAAAAGATTTATTTATTTATTATGTATACAACATTCCTTCCATGTATGCCTGCATGTCAGAAGAGGGCACCAGATCTCATTATAGATGGCTGTGAGCCACCATGTGGTTGCTGGGAATTGAACTCAGGACCTCTGGAAGAGCAGTCAGTGTTCTTAACCTCTGAGCCATCTCTCCAGTCCAGTATAGTCAATTTTTAATCATAGGTTTTAGTTTGTTCATTGCATGTATGTTCATAATAGTTAGGTCTTCTAGATAGATTTCTCCTCTGATTTATCAGCTTATATTATTACTGACTGAACGTTTATGTCTTCAGAAAATTCATTATGTCTAAGTCCTAACCCTGAAGGGGAGAGTCTTTATGAGATTATTTCCCTTATATGAAAAGACCAAAGAGGTCTCTCTTCCCATCCTCCATTCACTTTGCCTCTCCATCACCAGCTCTGTCTTTCCTTGTGATGTGAAGAGACATATATAGCAAGCTCTCAACACTCTGGCAAGAAGCCCCTCACCAGAGCTCATCCATGCTGGCTTCTTGATCACAGATTTTAAACCTCCACAACTGTGAGATATAAATTTCTAGGATTTTTCCCCTATTATTGAAAATAGATAAAGTTGCCGGACGGTGGTGATGCACACCTTTAATCCCAGCAAGCGGGAGGTAGGTGGATCTCTGTGAGTTCGATGCCAGTGTGGTCTACAAAATGAGTTCCAGGACAGCCAGGGCTACACAGAGAAACCCTGTCTTGAAAAAAAGGAAAGGAAAGGAAAGGAAAGGAAAGGAAAGGAAAGGAAAGGAAAGGAAAGGAAAGGAAAGGAAAGGAAAGGGAAAGGGAAAGGGAAAGGGAAAGGGAAAAAGGGAAAGGGAAAAAGGGAAAGGGAAAAAGGGAAAGGGAAAGGGAAAAGGGAAGGAAGGAAGGAAGGAAGGAAGGAAGGAAGGAAGGAAGGAAGGAAAATAAATAATGTATTCTTTTCCCACATACTATACTTTGATTATGATTAATTTGTTGATGCCTTGGTAACAACAAAGTACCACAGGCTAGGTGGCTTAAACAACTGTTCTAGATGTTAGGAGCCCAAGATGGAGATGTCTTCAACATCTGTGCATGATGGAGCACACCTTTAATCTCAGCATTTGGGAGGCTGAAGCAGGCATATTTCTGTGAATTCAAGGCCTGCATAGAGTTTCATGGCCAACCAGGGCTACGTAGTAAATGAGACCCTATCCCTCAATCAAAAAAAAAATGGCTCCAAGAAGATTGTTTTTCTGAGTCTTTGGGGCAGTTAATTACGGTCTTGTCCCTGTATAATTCACCTGTCTCTCTGTGCATGTCTGATTCTTTTGTTGTTGGTGGTTGGTTGGTTTCAAGACAGGGTTGGCTGTGCCATCCTGGAACTCACTCTGTAGACCAGGCTGGCCTCAAACTCACAAGAGATCTGCCTGCCACTGCCTCCTGAGTGTTGGGATTAAAGGTGTGCACTACCACTGCCCAGTTTGCAGGTCTGATCCTTAATATCCTCTTCCTATAAGAATTCCAATCATAACCAGGCATGGTGCCTCATGCCCGTAATCTCAGCACTCAGGAAGTAGAAGCAGGAGGATCAGGAATTCAAGGCCAGCCTCAGCTACCTAGCAAGTTTGATGCTAACCTGATATCGTGTTTCAAACAACAATAAAAAGGCAAACCAATCATTATCTCATTATATTATACCATACCAATAAGACCTCATTTGACATGAACTACCCCCTTCAATTCCCTATCTCCAAATGCAATCACTTTCCAAGATACCAGGAGTTGAGACCTTAACATGAATTTTAAGAGAACAGAATTCAGCTCATAAAACAGATATCTTTTTTTTTTTTATTTTGCTATTTGATTTTTACCTGTCATACCTCTATTGTCCCTCAGTTCCTCTGTTACCTCTAGTGGTGGTTTGAATGGTAATACCGTCCATAAGTTCAGATGTTTGAATAATTTGATCCCAGTTGGTGGCACTGTTTGGATAAATTTAGGAGGTATGGCCTTGTTGAAGGAAGTATACTATTGGGGGTGGGTTTTGAGGTTTCATTCCCAGTTCTCTTCTCTGTGCTTATGGTTCAAGATGTCAGCCCTTGGGGGGAGGGGGAGGGAAATGGGAGGTAGGGAGGAGGCAGAAATTTTTTAATAATAAAAAAATTTTAAAAAAAAGATGTCAGCCCTCAGCTTCCTGCTCCTGCCACCATGCCTTCCCTTTGCCATCACAGAGTCTAGCCTTCCGGAACTGTAATCCCAAATAAAATCTTTTTTAATTTGCCTTGGTCATGGTGTTTTATTGCAGCAGTAGAGAAGTAACTAATACAGCTCCTTGTCTTATATATAAATGAGTTTTGTAGTGAAATATTGTTGGGTTTATCTTTCATGTTCTATGATAAAAGGCAGCTTAAGGAAGGGAGGATTTATTTTGACTCATGATTTCAAGGAGAATAGCTCATCAAGTCAGGGATGACATGGTATTGCAGCTCTGTCCATTTGCAGCTCATTCACATCATGGTTGATCACAAAGCAGAGAACTCAGGTCAGAAGCACAGCCAGCCTAGAACCTTCAAAGACCTACCTCAGTGACCCACCTCTACAAGCCATGTCTCTTTCCCCAAAGGTTCTACAATTTCTGAACACAGCACCACTAGCTGGAGATCGAAGGTTCAAACATATGAGCCTGCAAGGTCATTTCACATTTAACAACCATGTTTTTTCTCAATTCTTTTTATGTATATTTTTTGATTTTTTTTTATTAGTTCCAATTCCAACTTCCTTGGTTTTTCAAAACAGGGTTTCTCTGTGTAGCCTTGGCCATTGTGGAACTCGCTCTGTAGCCCGTGGCCTCAAACTTGGCAGAGATCTGTCTGCCTCTGTCTCCCAAATGCTGGGATTAAAAGAGTCTGCCACCATGCCCAGCTGTAATCCCAACCTTATAACACACAGACTCTACTCCTATGTATGCCTCACCTCTGCCTTTATGTTATCCCAGGTTACATCTTGAGTATTATGTGCCCATTAATACAGATATATAATTTTCATTTTATGATTCATCTTCTAAATCAAAAGAGATGTTACCAGCCATATTGCAATAGAACTGGGTTTTTTTATATGTAATATATACTTGGTATTTTATCGGTGGTGCCCTTTCATTTCAACTTAAAGGACTCTCTTTAGAGTCTCTTATAGGCAGCTCACATGACAGTGAATTTTCTCACCCCTTGTTTTTCTGGATTTTTTTAAAATTTTTCTCTTGCTAGTGAAAGGATAATTTTTTTAGACACGGAATTTTTGGTTGATAATTTTTCTTTCAACACTTAAATGTGTCACCCCACTGCCTCTGAGCTTCCTGGCCTCTGATGTGAAATGAGTTCTTTATCTCCTTGAGGCTCCCTTGATACAAGATTCTCTTCTCCAGCTGCTTTCAAGTTTATGTGTTGACTTTTAATAGTTTCATTACACGCTGTCTTGGTATGGCTCACTTTGAATTTATCTTACTTCAAATTCATTTGGCTTCTTAAGAGTTCTCTGTTTTTTCTCAGCAAATTCAAATTAATGTCCACTGTCACTTGGTTTCATCTTTAAAAACTTCCTTACTAGGACTGAAGATATGGCTCAGTAGTTATGAAAATTTGCTTCTCTTGTAGAGGACATTTATTTTTTAGATTTATTTCATTTTTAATTATGTACAGGGGCAATTAATATCCACATGAATACAGATACCCACACAGCCCAGAGGCAGCAGATTCCCCTAGAGCTAGTTATAGGCAGTTCTGAGCTCCCTGATATGGGTGCTGGGAATCAAAATCAGGTCCTATAGAAAAGCAGCAAGCACTCTTAACCACCGAGTTGAGAGTTAGCATATTTATTATATATAGTTAGATTTATTATATATATATATCCAATTCAGTTAGCATATTTCTTAATGTTAGGCTTACAGAATAAAATGAACAAAAATATAGAAGTCCCATAAACTTGTTATCACTGGATGCCAACTTCGCCTACTGTTGGCGTCTAGTGTTCGTGTTATGACATTTTCATAATTGATGAGCCAGTGTTGCTACATTATAATTAAGTGAAGTTCATGGTCTCCATCAGGGTTCATTCTGTATTCTACATGTTTTGGATTTTAACAGCTAATTATCCTATCTGTCATCACAATGTCATATCACAGTGTCATACTGAATAGTAATTTCACAGACCTAAGTGTCTACTGTACTCTACCTGTTCCTCCCTCTCTCCCACTTCCAAATCCTGAGCAATCACTGAACTTTTTTGTCTCTAATGTTTCTGTTTCTTCTAGAAACATATGCTTAAAATTAGTTCAGATAGTCTTTTTATGCTAACTTCCTCCACTTACCGAGATATATTTGAAGTTCTTAAACTTGTTTTGGCTTGGTAGCTCATTTCACCCGCTCTAGCGGGTCTAGTCACTGGGTACTATCGCCTTGTTTAAATATCCTATGCTTTTTTTAAATCATCTCTTCACCTGTTGAAGGTCATCTTAATTGCTTCAAGATGTAGCAATCATAAAGATGAGTGAGCAGAACTTTAAAACTCATTTGAATAAGTACCAGGAAGTACGATGCTGATCATTCAGTAGGAATATGCTAAGCTTTGTAGGAAACCGCCAAACTGCCTTCCGTGGTGTCAAGCCATTCTGCACTCCTACGAGCAGTAACTAGAACTTCTGTTTCTCCACAGCCTCAGCCCCAGCATTTGGCATTGTCAGTGTTTTAGATTTTGGTCGTTTGAACACCTCTTCAGTGGTGTTTCCCAGCTGGGGCAACACAATCAGCGCTTCACAATTTTGATTTCCAGCTCTACGGAGTTTTATGATGTTGAGCGGACATTTTTGCGTGCTTACCTGCCATTTGTGTATCTTCTTTGAAAGGTTTCTATTCACAATATCTCCGTTTGGGAATTTGGTTTTGTTGTTTTTTTTTATTTGTTGGGGGACTGTTATAGTTTGGGTTTTTTTTGTTTTTGAGATATTGTCTTAGATTCAACTATCTGTTTCCCAAATGCTAAAATTAAAAGCATGTGCCATGGTGCACAACCATCCCCATTTTTAATAGCCCAGGTATGGGCTACTTCCGGAAGAAGAAGAAAGACCGCACACCTTCCGGAGTATGCTCACCCGTCCGTTTTCAAAGAAACACCATTATCTAACAAGCCAGGGGCTTGCCCAGTTTTGTTTTTCTTTGAATACTGTTCAACTTTTAAAAACAATCCAAATGCTCTACATGCCAGTAGTCTTCAAGATAAGTAGTTTGCAAATATTTTCTCCAAGTCCGCTGCTTATCTTCTCATTCTCATAACAATTAGCTATCTGGACCAGAATTTTTAAATTTTATTGATTTCAACATAACCAATTTTTTATTTTAGTTATATCTTCTTCCTTTTGGTTGCATATCTAAAAATCCATTTTAAATGTACCTTTTATACTAAGTGAAGAGAGCAGGTGGTAGTCACCCTTCCTCTGACTTTGTTCTCTGTTAGTTCTTTGTTGGTTATTCTGGATGTTTGCCTTTTTGTATAAGCTCTAGAATCAGTTCATTTATATTTTCATGATATCTACTTGAGACATTGTCCAAAAGTACTTTAAAATATAGATTAATTTGGGAAGACTGGAGGTTTTGACAATATTGAGTCTAGTTAACCTATGTTCCTGGAATAGCTCTCTATTTGGATAGTTTTTTCTTTCTTTCCTCAGAGTTTGTGATTGCCTTCATAGTTTGTTAAATTTCTACTTTACTATTTCTATTTGTGGATTCTCAAGTAAACAGTATTGTGTTTGTAATTTCAAATTCCACTTGAGTTGATGTTGGAATGGGGACTAGTACGATGGAATGAATGCATTCTGCACAAGAGGACGTGATGCTGAGCATAGCGCACACCTCTAATCCCAGCACTCAGGAGGCAGGGGCAGGCAGACCTCTGTGAGTTCGAGGCCAGCCTGGTCTACAGGAGCTAGTTCCAGGACAGGCTTCAAAGCTATAGACAAGCCCTGTCTCCAAAAACAAAAAAAAAATGAGAGAGAGAATAAAATTGGGGACAGGGGAGGACAGAATGGTACAACCTAAATGTTTACATCTCTTAAAATTCCGTGTTGAAAGCTAATCATCATGTGATGGTATTGGGGAGTGGGACTTTGGAAAAGTGGTTACATCATAAGACAGGACCCTTATGAACAGAATAAATGCCCTTATTAAAGAAACTCTAGATAACTGTCTCACCACTCTGCCAAAAAGATTGACACGGCAAGAAGATGACTATGCATGAGCCAAGAATTGGTGCCTCATGTGACCCTGGGTCTTCGGGCAATATGATCTTGGGCGTCCCCACTGCCATAACTCTGAGGACTAGATAGCTGCTTTTCAAAAGCCACCTGCTCTATGGTAAACTGTTACAGGAATGTCAGCAGCCAGATACACGCCCCGTTCTTTCTGCCTTTTCTTTCTTGTCCTATCACATTAGCTATGACAACCACTGTGATTTTGTTGTTGTTGTTCTTGTTTTGGTTTTTGGTTTTATGAGACATGGTTTCTCTGTGTGGCCCTGACTGCTCTAGAACCAGCTCTGTAGACCAGACTGACCTCAAACTCACAGAGATCTGCCAGTCTCTGCCTCCCAAGTGCTGGAATTAAAGGTGTGCACCACCACCACTTGGCTCACTGTGACTTTTAATAGGAATATTGGCTATGTACCTCAGCTGTTTCATATGTGATCTTAGCTATAAACTTAGCTGTACTTTTTGTAGATATTATTCTTCAAGTTGAAGAAGTTCCTTCCTATTCTGAGTCCACTCAGTGTTGTTTCATTTTGTCAGAAAACTTTCCTGAATGTATTGGTACGATCACATGATATTTCTTCTTTACATTTGCTAATATGATGGATTGATTTTCAAATCCCACTTGGCTGTGATAAATACCTTACTGTATTTGTAATGTTTAATTTGGGATTATTCTGACATTGTTTACGAAGAAATACCAGCTAACCTACAGGTACGTTTGTGTAGCATCTTTATTTGGTTTGAGTACTATGGAAATAATGGCCCTATAGACAAGTTCGGAAGTACTTGCTCTGCCCCTGTTTTCTGGGTGACATTGCAGAGAAATACTAATTTCTTCCTTAACGATTTCATAGAATTCAGCAGTGAATCCATATAGGTCAAATGATGTCTATGTGGGAGATTATTCATTATTTAATTTTTTATTTATCTATTTTTATGTGTATGGGTGTTGTGCCTTTATGTGTGTATGTGCACCGCTTGTGTGCCTGTTGTTCATGGAGACTAGAGGAGGGCATTGCGTATGTATGTGCACCGCTTGTGTACCTGTTGTTCATGGAGACTAGAGGAGGGCATTGCGTATGTATGTGCACCGCTTGTGTACCTGTTGTTCATGGAGACTAGAGGAGGGCATTGCGTATGTATGTGCACCGCTTGTGTACCTGTTGTTCATGGAGACTAGAGGAGGGCATTGCGTATGTATGTGCACCGCTTGTGTACCTGTTGTTCATGGGACTAGAGGAGGGCATTGCATGCCCCGAAACTAGAGTTACAGACCATTGTGAGCTGCCACTCGGGTGCTGGCAACCAAACCTGGATCCTCTGTAAGAGTAGCAAATTTGACCAGGCTTCATACATTCTTTTAATCCCAGCACTCAGGAGGCAGCAGTAGGTGGGTCTTTGCAAGTTTAAGACCCCTGTGAGTTCGAGGCCAGCCTAATCTACACAGTGAGTTATCAGGACAGCCTGGGCTGCATAGTAAGACCGTCTTAAAAAAAAAAAAAAAAAAAAAAAAAAAAAAAAAAAAAAAAAAAAAAGGAGGGGAGGAGGAAGGGAGAAGCAAAAAGAGAAAAAGTGAGATCTTGAGAACTGCTGAGCTTATACAGAAACCTGGACTTGGAGCGCCACCTTGTGTCACAACAGCAGAAGTGGCTGCAGACAAAACAAAACCAAACTCTGGAAAAGCTAGATATTTATACACCTTTTTTCATTAACTTTTTTTTTTTTTTTTTTGAGACAGAGTCTCACTACGTAGAGTTTGCTGTCTTGGAACTTACTTTGTAGACTAGGCTGGCCTCAAAATACACAGATCCATCTGCCTCAGCTTCCCGAGTGCTGGGATTAAAGGCGTGTGCCACCATGCCCTACTAAATTTCACCCTTTCCCTCCTGCTCTTCCAGGATTCTGCTAGTCTCAGCAATGAGAAAGGTAGCTTTAAAGTGTTCTACTGATCCATATATCGCCATACTGAGAACTGAGAACTAGGAATTAGACAGATTTCCCGATAAGCAGACAGGTAGGGAGAGGAGCCATGACTAGGTAATGAAGGTGGCATACTTCTAAAATGGCTGACTTCTTCCCCACCCCCCACTCCACCCTACCCCCTTTCCCACTTCTCACCCCTGGTGAGAAATTAAAAGCTGAGGGGTTTAAACAAAAGCCTAAAGATGTTTTTTTTTTCCTCTTTCACCAGTTGGCGCTTCTGCTGGTTGTTTTGTTGTTTCTGTTCCGTTGTGGGGGTTCTTTACATGTTTTGGAGTTTAATTCAGGTGTATGACTTGCAGATAATGGTCTCACATTCTGCATGTTGCCTTTTGATTTCTTTTTTATTTTCTCCCTGTATGGGTTTTATATTTTGGGTTTTTTTTGGTGGGGTTGGGAGGTGCTAGAGTTTTCTGTTATTGTTTTGTTTTCGGTGGGTGTTTTTGTTGGGGGGGTTCATATTAAAAGAAAACATTGCCAAAAGCAGTGTAAAGGAGCTTATTGCATATTATCTTTTTTAAAAATGAGTTTTATAGCTTCTGAGTAAATATTTAAGCTTTTAATTCATCTGACTTAATATAAGTAAGCTAGGACCAACTTCATGCTTACCTTTAGATATCCAGTTTCCCAACACCACTCAGGAAACTAGCCTTCCTTCCCAGTGTGTCCTTTTGCTAGCCTTCTTGAAAATTACTTGATCGTGTGTGGGTTTATTTTTAGGTTCCCTGTTCTGTTCTACTGGTCTATGTCTGAGGGGGTTGTGTGTGTGTGTGTGTGTGTGTGTGTGTGTGTGTGTGTGTGTGTGCTGGCACCCATGGAGTCCAGAAAGAGATCCCCTGTAGTAAGAATTATAAGAATTATAAGTCTCCCAACATGGATGCTGGAAACTGAAGTCCTCTGAAAGAGCAGCCATTATGGCTGTCTTTACACTAGTGTCCCACTGTTTTGATTATCCTGTCAATTAGAGTTTCACATCAGGACACGTGATGGCTTTACCTTTGTTCTTTCTCGAGATTCTTTTGTCTCTGAAGGTCTCTTGTGGTTCCGTACAAGTCTGAGGGTTTTCTTTCTCATTTGTGTATTGCCCTGAAGCAGTGTAGACAGTTCAACAATAGAATGCTTCATTTCATGATCAAAATAAAGATCTTTCACCTTTCTACTGAATTTTCTTTTCATTTTTTTTTTTTTACAAATGACTCCTTCCTCCCTTCTTTTCTTATTTATGTGTTTTGACACAGGATCTCACTGTGTGGCACGGACTCCTGACTGTGCAGAACTCACAGGAATGCACCTCCCAAATTCTGGGGCGCATCTGGATTTCCTTTTATGTTAATCAAAAACTCTTTCTCAGTTTCCAATAAGAATCAAAAATGCCTGGTAATCCTCCAGTGTTTTCAAAAGCTTTAGAAACTTTCTTACACCCTCCGATGTGCATGCATTTTGAATGGATTAGGATGGAGAGACTCGCCTATATCCGCTTCCTGCCTTGCATCTGTCCTTTCCACTTCACCATCTGCTAGGAAAACCTGGGCTGAACCAGCTTAGTTTGGAAGGTGAGGTGTTTACTGAAAAAGTAGTCCCTAGAAAGGTTCACGAACATCTGTATGAGGCCCGCAACTGCTGCTGCTCCGTGTTAGCACTGTTGATGGGTTTCCATAGCAGTCCAGTGCATGGCCACGTACCACAGAGCAATGCATACTTCATTTGGAAAAGCATAAATTAAAATTGGGTGGATGGATGGATGGATGGATGAGTGGATGGAGAAATCTCCTTTTATAGCTATGCCGTAACCACTCAAAGTGTTATTTCACTTTTGGCAGTTTCTATATATGTTGCACTTTTTTCCGATTTGTAATAAAAAAAAAAACAGAAAAAATGAGTAGTGCCTTACAAGAAGACAAAAAACACAGATACATGTAGCCTTATAATGTTCAAGTTACCTTCTCATGGAATCTTGATCCTTTTTCTTAGACCAGAAGATCAATTCAGAAGTTACTAGAATGGGAAAATAACAGATTATACCACAAGGTAAGAAATTTAAGGCAAGTAGGTGCCCTATTTGTAGTTTTGCATTATCAAATTGAAAAAGTAAGTACTAAGTGAATTAATCCAGCACACAAAGGAATGGATTAGCAAACTAATCCTGTTACCCCGTTACTAGCTATGTTCTGGGCAAGGTATTTGAGGCGCTGTTTTATGTCATGCAGCCTAGATTTTACTCTTATTCAAATGCAGTACATTGCAATTAACCAAAGATGATAGAAAAATTCTTAACCAAACTCTACCTTTTTAGCTTGCTTTGCACTGGAAGTTGACTAAAAGGAAATGTGAAACTAGCAATATGATGGAGTATGTAAGTATGAAGCTTTTTAATTATTCTTGTGATTTCACCCCGAATGCTATGTATTGCTTACTGTGTTTGCCATCTGTGGCTCATGCCCTTTAGCTTCTCAGCCTGAACTTCTGTCTGTTGGGGCATAGAGGCCACCATTCATTTTCTTTAGATTTGTGGCCAACCTAAAGTATCTTGAAAGCCTGATCATCAGATCATGTACATCTTAGGAAAGTCTCAGCTCCTGTGCTCAGCTCAATGTTGTACACCCTGACATACAGCACTGAGAACAGCTGCTGCCTAGCAAAACACACCACTGTGCGAGCTTGTCCAAAAAAAAAAAAAAAAAAAAAAAAAAAAAAAGACTTACATGAGGAATTAACTTTCAGTTCTGGACCCATATCCCTGGCTTTTCTTTTTCTTTTTTGTTGTTGTTGTTGGCTTTTGTTTGTTTTGTTTTGTTTTTCGTGTTTGGTTGTTTGGTTTAGTTTTTTGAGACAGGGTTTCTCTGTGTAACAGCCCTGGCTGTCCTGGAACTCACACTCTAGACCAGGTTGTGCTCAAACTCACAAGAGATTCACCTGCCTGTGCCTTCGGGTGCCACCACCACCTGGCTATCTGGTTCGTCTTTAACTTGGCTGAAATTTAACTTGGAGTGAATAAACTATTGAATAAATAAAATCTATTAAAATAGATTTAAATATTGGCTAAAAATTTTTACTGAAAATATGCAGTCTTGCTGAGTGCAATGGCACACACCTCTCATCCCAGCACTTTGGTGCCTGGGGCAACTGAATCTCTAGGTTTCAGGCCAGCGAGGGCAACATAATGAGACCCTATCTCAAAACAATTTCAAAAAGAAAAGAAAACCCGCAGCTTTAATCATAACATAAGACCACTTATAAACAACATGATCTAGTCCACCATCATGGATCTTCCAAGCTCCCAATGTTATCATTAACCATGCCAGGTCTGACACTATAGTGCAGTTGGTAAAGTGCTTGTCCAACATCTAGAGCCCTGAGTTTGATCCTTAGGACTGCCTTCATCATAGTGATACTAATAGCTTAATAATAGAAGTTCCTCATGCCTTTAATTCCAGCACTTGGAAGCAGAAGCAGGTAGGTGTCTGTAAGTTTGGGGCCCATTGAACTATATACAGAGTTCCAGGCCGGCCAGGGTCACAAATTGAGGCTCTGTCTCACAAAAAAAGAAATCTTGTAAGCCTTTCTGCAATTCAGTTGTTTTATAGTTAATCGTTTGGGCAACTCCTATTTTGCAAACAACTTTCAAAAAATAGTAATCCTCAACTGATGTTAGCTGCTTTAATTGAAAAATAAAATAAAAACTGGTATTTTTTTCCTAATCTGTATAAAGTAGTTTTAATCTCTTCTACTTGGCTCTAGGATATAAAAATGTAATTGAATTTGGTTCTAAGAAAGTAACTGTTGGAAATCAGACAGTAGCAGCTGTCAGTTCTAGTGGGTAGGTTCAGTGTCCTGTTCAGTTTTGAAAAGCATGGCCTGTTTTGTCACATCTTGTATATTTTACTTCCTGTAATTCAGAATGAAAATACAGTCCTGTGGAAATCAACTAGACTTTGCAGGTTTATGTACATTAAATGAGACTATTTTGTCAATATATTCTTTTCTTTTTTTTTTTACAGGTAATCCTAATAGAATTCTTACCAAAATACCCCATATTCCGACCTGACTGAGGAGTTTTGTTCGGTCACTTCTGTGTTATCTGTCATTTCCTACCCTTAGTGCCTTGTAGATGATCTTGGAATGGAGAAGTCTCCTTTGCTGTGTTCAATTTATTCTTTATAACAGTAGAATATTCTTCTCACTCCTTTATTTGTGTTGATTTAAGAAGGCAATTTGCACATCTTTTTTGTTATTAAATGAGGCTTGTGTTTTGCACTCTCAATTTTTAAATAAATACACACAAACATATACAGTTATATGTAGTTGACACTAAAAACATCAGTGCTGGTGTGTAAAGAAACAAACAAAACCCTTGTTCTGAGCATGCTGCCTTAGGATTTTCACACTCACCGTTTCTAAATACGCATCATTTTCTAGGCTATTTAATGCTCTGTAATCCCTTACTGGACACACCTAAATATGCTTTTGGTAGCTTTTAGAAATGGTTTTACTCTGCTTTTAAAGAACATGCAATTAATAGCACTGGTTTCCTCCTGCACTTTGCTAAATTGTCACTTATGTTAGTGGATAAAATATTTAAACTCCTAAAGACTTGTAAATATTGTCTCTTTGCATAATGTAAAATGTGGTATGCCATGGTTTACAGAATTATTATTATTATTATTAATGTATTGCCAACATTTCCACATAGATTTTGATATGAAGTTTGCAAGCATCCTTTTGAATGTAGAGACCTTTAACATGCTGTTTTGTGGCAAAGCCAACATGAGTATGTTAAATTTCAGGTGTGGGGCAGGATTGCCCTTCCTAACAAAGTGGATTAAAATTGAAACCATTAGTTCAGACCTTGTGCATTACACCTGAGACCAAGAATCTTATTTTTTCCATTTAATTCACTGCTCTCCATTTGTCCTCCGCTCCACCCCCCAAAATCATTGACATCTAATTCATCTTATGGCTGCATTAGCTCTCATTTCCTTTCCCCTATATATCTTTTCCCTCCTTTGAAAATGCATAGAATGTCCCCTTTTAAGTGTCTTGAGAGCCAATTCATCATGGTGCAGGCCTTTAATCCCAGTACTCAGGAGGCTAAAGCAGTGGATCTCTGAGTTCAAGTCCAGCCTGATCTGCATAATGAGTTGGAGGCCATCCAGGGCTGCGCAGAGAAGCCCTGTCTCCGAAAACAAAAAATCAAAAAAGTGTTTTGAGATTTTGAATCTTGTGAGATATCAAGGCCTCCATGAAAGCCACATTTGATCCTCCACTCTACATTGAGAAAGAGTGCTGAGAGACTATAGCTATGGGCTATGCAGTAGTCTAGTCAGAATTGGGAAAATATTCTTAGCCTTCTGCTTGAGAGTCTTTTCTAAACATTTGGAAACTATCAATGAGGAAAGACAAGTAAAATTTAGATAAAATTGTATTCCGTTTGTAAATTGGTCACGTGTTTTGATTGGTACATGCATCTTCTCTCTCTTTTTTTTCCTACAGTTAAATTGAATGAGATTACCACTCTGGTCTACTACAGTTTGAAATTAAAATATAACAAAAGTTTGATATCACATAAATTCAACTGCAAGAGAATGCCTGTATATGGGCATTGTTTGTATGTACTTGCAGTTACTGGAATACATTCTCTTTATCCTCCTACTCTTAACTGCTTTTAAGTAAGTTCATTTCATTGAATAGAACAATCATTTCTGCATACAAGGTCAAGTCTTTTTAAGCCACTTTTAAAAGTTATGCCTAATCTGAAATCCTTAGTCCTTGACCACAGGAGGAAAGACTAGTTTGATGTTGTTCTAATGGTTTGCACAAACACTTTTGGAGACCCATCCCCCCATGTCACCCAGCCACCCCAGATCTCTAAATTCTAGTATATTGTGTATGCCTGCAAATATGTCTGCCTGCTGCAGAATTGAAGGTGTATTTTTATAGACAAGAAGAAAGCCTCTGAAAATGCGTACTCAATGTCTCGTTTTATAGCTAAGGTCAGGGAAAATCATATCTATGTTTTATGTTTGCAGCTAAGGTCATCGAATTTATGCTTCATACTGTGACATTTAAATACCAAAATTGATTTCCATTCCATCATAATACAGAATCTTAATCCTCACTGGTAAGACAATTCCTTGTGAATGTCAGCCCTCGGCAATCTTACATTTCGTCTTGAGCCTTAGAATTTGACCAAGTAGTAATCATAGAAACTTTTTCTGCCGTGGACAAATCACACTTCATTTTGTTCAACAACACAAAAGACAAGAAGTGTAATGAATTGTTTCCATGAAACAGATATTAAAATAGGAATAGCTTGTATCTGGAGGTGACCAAGTATAATTCAAGTTACAATAGTATTTGTCATTAAAAAAACATTTGCTACAGTATGTCAATTCGATTCATAAATGTGTTGATTGATTGTTCAGTATAATGATTGACTAATCATAGTTTCTCGAACTACCCGGAAAACAACCTGGCTTTTTTCTTTTCTTTCTTACATGACTTGTTTCACACTGCTTCCCCGTGAGGGGTGATTAGTTTGGGTGGGGATGAGATTCCTTCTTATTGAAATGACTCACAACAAATGCTAATGTGACAGAGTGCACCTTGGTCTCTAATTCCTCCCCCACCAAACTGTTTTTCCATTAGCCTCAGGATAGAGTGTAACTTGTATTTTTCCATTGGGTTAGCCAACGATTTTGTGAAAGTTATTTTTGATTGAAAAAAAATTAACTTTAATTTCTTTGATACATAATATCCCTTTATTAAAACTGCCATCTTAGTTTCCAGAGGAAAAACGTTTTAAAATAGCATGTTTTGCCAAAGCATTTCAATCTCACCAGACTTGGAGATTGCAAGTTAAAAGACTTTTTTCTAAGTCACATTCTGAAAAACCTGGCATGCTGGTTTGCACTTTTAATCCCAGCATTTCAGAAGCTAAAGCAAGAGAATTGCCATGAATTGGAAGACAGCCTGGGCTACAGAATGAGACCCTGTCTCCAAAGAAAAGAAAAGAAAGAGCATGGTTTCTGTTACTTCTCATTTGGTCCAATACTCTGGCTTAATAAATTGATTCAACTGGTCATTTTAAAGCTTGTCCATAAGGCAAGTAGCATCTATATTATTAATAAAAATATGGACAAATGTCATTTGCAGAATAACTCCATCTCAGACATGTCCTCTATGTTTTTCCCCTCTTACCACATCTTAATTTAGGAAAGAGATTATTGTAATTTTAGAAGTAGATGGGAAAGTGCCTTGTCTTTTTCAAAGATAGCATGGTATGTGAAAGAAAGCAGAGTGAATGAATTGGTAGATTATTAGAAATTATTCTTTTCAACTAGGCATGATAGCACAAGGTTATTCTCTTATTTAAGCCCATTTACTTATCTTCCAAACATGAGATATATTAATGACAAAATATCATTGAATAAAACTATCAGTCACTTAAACTTACTGTAGTTTTAATGCTAGTAAGCATAGAATTCAACATAGTTCTGGAAGGACAGTGGTCTTTGATTAAAGACCCTACTAAAACTCATATATTTCTTATACTAGCATGTTCTGTAAACACTAATATCTCAGAAATTTTACTGTATTCATGCCTAGCATTACCATTTTACTGAGAGTTATTGTTGCCTTTGATAATTTGAGTAAAGCTCAATAACATTTGTAAACCTATCAACAGTTAGGTATTTTCAAATATCTGTGCCCTTTACAAGTCATTAGCACTTTGATTTTTGTTTACTGATAAGCTGCCACTTAAGAATTAAAGCACTACTTGAACATGCACACCCCAAATGAAATTTCATTTGAATTTACTATATGCCCTAGGCAAATATAGAGATTATACTTACCTGATTAATTGGAACAATTCACATAGTAGAAATATTTTTTTTACTAAATTAACTGGAAGTGTTCAAGTTCACTGAAATTAAGTCCAATTATGCCTATAAAAATCTGCTTCTTTTTAAAAAAAGAAAAGAAAAAGGTCCATTTTACAACTATCAAGTCATTCAGGATCCCTTGAGTGGTGAACTGTTGGGAGATTTTTCATGGTAAAGAGGAAGTTTATTAATACTTGTTCATATACTTGTGAGCTAAAAATAATTGAAGGATATCTATAAGTATATCCTTCCATGTATGTATGTGTGTGTGTGTGTATGTATGTAATCCTTACCTTGTTCCAACATTTCCTTACCTGATTCTGAGCCAGCCTTTTTATTTTGATGATGGCAACCTGAGAATATGTCCCATTTTCTGTGAATTTTGTCAAAGTCAGACTTAATGAAGAAACAATCTATTTAATATTGTGGACCCCAGGCAAGTGACCTAAAGTACGTGTCAGTGTTTCCATCTGTAAAAGGAGAGGGTTGAACCTTTAGCTGGACAAAAAAAAGAGAGAGAGAGAGAGAGAAATGATCTAACACACCATGGTTCTGAGTAGCCGTGGAAGATCTTTGCTGTGCAGACTTGGTGGAAACTCACAGTGCCTTGCGCAGTTTGAGTTCAGTTTGCTGGCTGACTGCTAGTCAATGTGTGTTAATAAAAGCACACTCAAACACACAATCTCTGGTAGACCTAGCCCTCTGTGCTGAGAAAAGTGAATGTCATTTCCCTAGGAAGCAAGGGCTGGGATCTCTGTTTACCTGTGGGGTACAACTATGCAGTTGGTATCCAGGTTAAGAATGGAAGCTGTGACAGCAGACACGGAAAAGTGTCCCCTTAGACTATGTGAAGAGTTGCATATTCAATTTCACATCTGCTTCAGCGTCTCACCGAGTTCCCTACCCTCAAAAAAAAAAATCTATTGGAAGGAATTTAGAAAATTAAGTGGAAAGGAAAATGGCCTAGAGTTCAACCCCAAGTCGCTTCTGGTTTAATTTTTAGCTCGGCTGCTTAATCCCTCTGTACCTCATGTCCTCATTGTTGAAGTGGGGATGACAATCTGGACCTACCTCACAGGGGAATTGAAGGTCTTTTTGGTAAAGCTCATGTGCTTAGAAACTGACTAAAAGAAATGTCGGATCGAATAATTATAGAATTTCTAAGAAGATGTGGCTTTCAATCCACACTGTTGTTTTCTTTCTTGGTAAACCCTACAGAGTAAGTGTGCGGTTGATTTAATTTTTTCGATAGTCACTTTTGTTGCCAATACCCTATTTGTTAAGCATGAATGATTGTACTATATTAATACTTGATTGAGGGAGAAGAACAGGTGGGTGTAAACCAGTGGTTCTAGCTTGGGGCAGATAAAGAGAGCAGTGGAAAGTATCCTTGAGCCTTTTTCAAGAATTAATTCAAAAAATAACACTAAAGGCCACACACTGACCTATCCCATTCCTTCTCCACCGGCCAAACAAGACATGGAATCAGCATGCATTTTGCTCATGTTCTTTCCTGTTCTGTCTTTCAACATTGCTTACCAACACTGATCAGAAACTGTGAACGGAAGTGTGCTTGTATTTAATGGAAAATAGGAAGGCGTCCTTAAGTGTACTTTAATATATACTTAAAAATGAGGAAGGAATTTAGAGATCCATAGAATGAAAATGTTGGGAGCCACTTTTCTAAAGAATCAGGATTATTTGACCCTCTCAACATATTGCTTCCTAGTTCCTGGATGTTGGAGAGAGAGAGAGAGAGAGAGAGAGAGAGAGAGAGAGAGAGAGAGAGAGAGAATGAGAATGAGAATGAATATTGACTAGATCGGGCTATAAGTTCGGATTATAATTTGCCTTCAGTTTTGGTTTGTTTCAGGATTCTGGAACTGAACTGATTCATTGAGGCGTGTCCACGTACACACAGGATTGCAAATGTGCAGTGTTCTAGTGTCATGTTGGTCTAAATGACAATTTCTCCGCCTCTTAAAGTTTGTGTAATGTCTGTATGATAATCAAGGCAATAAGTTCTCAAATGTTCCTTTTACTCCTGCTTATTTGATTTGTTTTTATCTTGGCATAATTTTCCTGCTTTTCTGTTTTATTGTAAGCAAATAGTTGGAAATTGTTTTAATGCCTGGACTTTGGAACAAGTTACAAATGTTTGAAATTATATAATCTACAAGCTAGTTTGCCATCCTTGGACTAACCACATACAAGTGTGAATCTCTACTGCAAGAACAGGACATCCAGATAGCTAGAGAGCTGTCATTCTTCAAAAAAATCTGGTTGAAATATAACTGACTTCTACATTTTGGCAGAGGATTCCTGTTTGGACAGCTTTACCAGAAGAGAATAACAGTGGATATGTCCTTCAAAC
This sequence comes from Myodes glareolus, assembly GCF_982192425.1. Taxonomy (NCBI): domain Eukaryota; kingdom Metazoa; phylum Chordata; class Mammalia; order Rodentia; family Cricetidae; genus Myodes; species Myodes glareolus. The sequence continues at coordinate 80,467,649 of NC_142053.1, read as the reverse complement.
CAAGAACTTTCATGCATCTTGTAGTGTTATGTAGCCTGTGGAATGAATTCCTCTTCCCCCTGGAGTCCAGGATTGACTCCCCTGAAAGAACTCAACCTATACACAGCTGTGCCAAAATGAAGGACCCCTGCCTCTGAGACCTTCACTGCTGCTTCTGTTGTTCACTTGTCAGATAAAATTTGATTCTCAGGATGCAAAATTCCAATAAAGTACAAATCTATGTTAATGAATTGAACTCTGTGGCTTTGGGGTGCACCTTCTTTTTTTCCTTCTTTATGTTTTCATTACTTGGGGGTGGGTACAGGAACTCAGCTGGTACAGAGGCACTTGTTACGAAGCCTGGTGACCTGAGTTCAATTCCTGGGAGCTCCTTGGTGAAAGGAGAGAACTAACTCCTACAAGAGTTCCCCTGGCCTCTTCACATGCCCCCCCCAGGGAGAAAGAATATAAATAAATGAATAAGAATAAATACCTAAATGTAATTAAAAGAAATTTTTCCACTTTTCTTTTTTAATAGGAAAGGGTTTATTTGGCTTATTTCCAGGTCACATTTCATCATGTTGTATAATAAAGTTAATTTATATTAACTTTACATAAGTTTGACCTTATAAAGCCATCACCATAGTTAAGGTCAAACATGTTCACTTAAGAAAGCTCCTTCCACAGGGTGTTTGGTGGTGCACATTAGTCCTAGCAGTCAGGAGGCAAAGGCAGGCGGGTCTCTGAGTTCAGGGCCAGCCCTATAGAGGAAACTGTAGAATTACATAGAAACCCTGCCTTGGAAAACTGAAAAAAGAAAGTTCCTTCCAACCCCGTTGGTAGCAATCTAACACCTAAATTCAACAAACCGGACATGGTGGCCCAGACCTCTAATCCACTTGGGAGCCGGAAGCAGGAAGGTTATGATAAACTCAAAGCCAGCATGTTCTACATAGTAAGTTCCACACTAGCAGGTTCCAGACCAGCTGGGGTTAGTAATGAAACTAATAATATTAAATAAATCTTTGTAAAGATGATTACTTGAAGCTTCCTTTAAATGACATTATTTTGCATATTGCAAAATCCCATTGCTTAGTATTGTGTCTGATTCTATAAGTAATTTATGAGTAATTTATGCCATTTATTGAATTTGGAGCCTTCATTGTACCCAGTGTTTGCACGTGGCTAAGTAGAAAGTTGCTTTTTAAATGACCTTACTAAATGTGTTTACTGAAGGAGTGCGGAAATGTGAAGCTACTTAGCCAGTTTTGACTCTTGTCACAGGTTCCCAGCATCTCCTACGTGAGTTGTACTCATCTGCAAAACATCCAGTTGTACTAGATTTAAAAAAAAAAGTATGCCTTTTGCAAATTTCATCAAAAATAATAAAGCAAGGGTTAGAGAGATGGCTCAGCAGTTAAGATCACTTACTACTACTACAAATGATCTGGGTTCCGTTCCCAGCACCCATATGGTGAGTCTTCAGTTCTAAGAAAATCTGACACATCTTCTGACCCCCCCCCCCATGGGCTTCTGTATGCATATGATGTGCATACATATACTCAGGTACACACACATTCACATAAAAATGTTTGAGGCCACCTGGTCTACAGAGTTCTGTAACAATTAGAGAAACTCTGCCTCAAAAAAAGAAAGAAAGAAAGAAAAGAATTCATACAATGTACTATAACACAATAGCAGCAAATGCATTCAAAAAGCCTGGAAGAATTTGCCATGAATGAATCCCAATGGCTTATCTCCATCTCACAATAAGACAAGAACCCTAAAATAATGGAGCCCCAACAGCTAAAACTTGCCCAGGAACCCCATGCTGGTAGAGGAAAAGGTGAAAGACCTAGCACAAAAGAGAAACTTGTTTGCAGGAAGAGATTTTCCACAGTTCTAACAGCTTAACTCGTGGTCAGGTTAATATGCATATCTGCTGGCTTCTGTTTCTCCATCAAAGTTTAACACTGTTGTTAGGTAGATAGAGAGGGATTGGTAGCCTTGCGGCTATGAGGATGGGCCTTTCTGGATTGATCTGTTTTTCAACTGAACTTTAATTCCCTGCCCCTTACAATTTACAATTACTATTCTTAGGTCTTCAATTCCCTTTCAAGAAGGTTGAGATTCCAGGGCTCTGTAGAGGCCCTTTAAAGGAAAACTAAACTTCCTCCAGGTGGAAAGGAGCTCCAACTTTGGCTCTAGGTGGAGACTGACTTTCTGGTCGGCTCCCAAGATTAGAAAATGACATACTATTGTCTCCATCCTTAGGAGTTAACCCAGAGCTGGAGGGATTGCTCAGTGCTTAAGAGGGCTTACTGTAAGAGCAAGACCGCACCCACAGCAAGCGGCTTGCAACTATCTGTAAGTCTAGCTCCAGGGATCCGATGCTCTCTGGCCTCTGTAGGCACCAAAAGTATGTGATGCACATAAATTCACACAGGCACTCACGTAAACATGAAACAATCCTTTTTAATATAGTTAATCCACTTGAACTTGGAGACCATTTCATAACTACTTGTCAACCTTCATTACTGAACATGCCCTCTTGCTTGGACCCTAACTCAAAACCTAGGGCTTCCTCTCTTCCTCATTTCTCTCCATCCCAGCAGCTGTCAAGATTTACAGCTTGCATGTTCTGTAATTTTGCTTTGTTTTGTTTTTCAAGACAGGGTTTCTCTGTAGCTTTGGAGCCTGTCCTGGAACTAGCTCTTGTAGAACAGGCTGGCCTCGAACTCACAGAGATCCACCTGTCTCTTCCTCCCGAGTGCTGGGATTAAAGGCGTGCTCTGTATTTTCGTTTGCTTGTTTTTTCAAACTCTAATAAAGTGGTCCTTAAATTCAGCATAACATAGATTCGGATTAAAATAATTATGTGGGTTTGAGTTCATTACTTAGGTCACACCCCCCCCCCCCATTTTTTCTTTAGTGATACGGTTTCACTATGTATATCAGCCTGGAACTTTGCTATACGTGCCAGGATGGTCTCTAATTTTTTTACCTTCCTCTTGCCTCTGCCTCCTGAGTATTAGAACAGGCAGAAGCCACTACCTCTGGTTCAGACACACTTTAAATAGTGATATAAGCAGTTTTCCGACAATGGAGTCCCTCCAATATGAAAGCATCTGTCACTCTGTCACTATGCCTGTGCTTACGCCACTCTCCTCCTCTGTTCTACAAGCTATAGTGGCAGCTTTCCCAAGCATCCCATTTTTAACTTGTTTTGGCGGGGGGAGTGCAATTTTCGAGACAGGGTTTCTCTGTGTAAAAGCCGTTGCTGTCCTTGGAACTCACTCTGTAGACCAAGCTGGCCTTAAACTCACATCCACCTGCCTCTGCCTCCAGAGTGTTGGAATTAAAGGTGTGCACCACCACTGCCCAACCCCATTATTTAAAAAAAAAAATCTCCCCTATAGCGTTGTGTGCCTCATTCATTTGTTACCTAATTAGCAATTGTGTATGGTATATGCTATTTCTGCAAATTTGTTTCCTATTATAACCATCCAGATTTTTAAAAATTATAGTATATATCAGAAATGTTATTTAAGTGTCTCCATAAAAGGTATATTTGTCAGACTACAAACCCCAATTTTTTTTATTCAGGAAGTAGAAAACAGTGCTGTTTTAACCCCACAACTAAAATGTTATAGCATAATGGGAAGGAGGAGGGGGACATATGTTTTAGATTTCTCTCTCTCTCTCTCTCTCTTTCTCCCTCCTTGAAAGGCACATTAACACAATACTTGAAATAACAGAGTAGATTTTTGGGGGGAGAGGGTTCGAGACAGGGTTTCTCTGTAGCTTTGGTGCCTGTCCTGAAACTAGCTCTTGCAGGCCATGCTGGCCTCGAACTCACAGAGATACACCTGCCTCTGCTTCCTGAGTGCTGGGATTAAAGGCATGCGCCACCACCGCACAAACAAAATCATTAGCAATTGGATTAAGAATAGTTTAACAAAAGTTAGAGACTCCCCAAAGACAAGCTGGATGTCCAGGTGTGGCTTGTAACAAAAGTCCTTGCCGTCACAAAAGCTACCCTGCTGAGGTAGGTGATTTATAATTGGTAAGAGGTGGCTCCACAATGCACTGAGGAAATGCTTTGTCATTCTGCTTCCTGACACTTCCTTCTGTTCCTTAGATCTCAGCCCAATAACATTTTACATATACAGAGAGCTTTTTAACATTTCCATAGCTTTCTGGTTTGTCTCTAAACCTCTCACACCTGGGCTGGATTAGTAAAGCAGGCATAATGGAATCTACTTTTTTTGTTTTTGTTTTTTTGGTCTTTCGAGACAGGGTTGCTCTGTAGCTTTGGAACCTGTCCTGGAACTAGCTCCTGTAGACCATGCTGGCCTCGAACTCACAGAGATCCACCTGCCTCTGCCACCCACGTGTTGGGATTAAAGGTGTGCATGTGCCACCACCGCCTGGCATGTACTCTAATTTAAAGATACAGAACTCATTCTTGAGAAGAAAAGTGAGCTTCCTAATTGCTTGCATTGTTTAAAACTGACTTAATCCTCTTGGTGCACTGAAGAGGTCCATTCTCTATCCTTCCCACTTTCTGGGCATGAGGCTCTGACAGTCACAAAGCAGCCACATCCTGAACTGTCCTTCGAATAGTATTTAGAGCGTTTGAACTGGGCTGAAATTTTGAGCTCACATTGGATAACCAGGGAGGCCGAAACAGGTCAATCAAATTATCCAATGCTAAAACAAATTAAATGACCACTAATCTTTCTTTTTTCTTGCTTTTTCGAGATAGGGTGGGTTTCTCTGTGTACTGACCATGACTGCCCTGGACTCGCTTTGTAGACCAGGCTGGCCTCGACCTCACAGAGATCAACCAGCCTCTGCTTCATGAGTGCTGGGATTAATGGCATGTGCCACCACCGCCCAGCCTTGTTTTGTTTTTTGAAACAGGGTTTCTCTGTGCAACAGCCCTGGGTGTCCTGGAACCCACTATGTAGACCCAGGCTGGCCTCAAACTCACAACCTCTGCCTCCCAAATTCTGGAATTAAAGACATGTGCTACCACACACGGCTCAACCACTAATCTTTTTTAATGAAATATTTTCATCAATTACTTGAGAATTTCATCTAGTGTTCTTTGATCATACTATCCCCTACTCCTCTCCCAGCTCCTTCCAGACCCACCTCCTCATCCCTTCCCAACTGTGAGTCCTCCTCTTAGTAAATAAATAAGCAAACAAATCACAGCTCAATTTGTGCTGCCCAAATACCCCTGGACCGACCGGGAGCCACACTCTTCTTTTTCTATCCCAAGGACATTTTAATTGAAGTATAATACCTTTACCAATACATCATGGACCATCAATGCATAGCTCACAGCAATGTAGATATATATGTATATATATATATATATATATATATAATCTTTTTTATTTGTTTTTATTGTGCTACACATTTTTCTCCACTCCCCTCCTTTTCTCCCATCTCCCCTTCTTCCCTCTCCTGTGACCCTCACACTCCCAATTTACTCGGGAGGTTTTGTCTTTTTCTGCTTCCTATTTAGATCCATGTATGTCTCTCTTAGGATCCTCTTTGTTGTCTAGGTTCTCTAGGGTTGTGGATTGTAGGATGGTTTTTCTTTGCCTTATGTCTAAAAGCCACTTATGAGTGAGTACATATGATATTTGTCTTTCTGGATCTGGGTGACCTCAATATAGTTTTTCTAACCACACTCTTAAAGAAAACTGACCTTCCCTCTGCCGCCAGCTGCTATCAGCTGTCAATAACTCCTTAGTTAGGGGTTGGCTGGGGGTTTTGAGCCCTTCTCCCTGCCACCACTAATTGTAAATATCTAGCAACAGGCTTTGAACTGGTCAAGTAGCTGCTTTGCTGTTGCTTACCTGTCTCCACTTTTCCAACATCCTTGCCAGGAACCCTCGGTCTTGTTTCAGACTCTTTGGGCTCTATACTGACATGACTGAAATTCAGATCTGATAAGGTAAAGTTCACATCACTGTTTGATTGGCCATTGTTTTCAGCCTGGGAAAGACATAGAAGCAAGAGCCCCCTCCCCCATAAAAAGAAGAAACTGCGGAAACTTTAGCGTGTGTGTAACTGAAGTACCAATGAGTAGACAAAGATCTTGGGTATTTTTCCCTTTCTTATACAGAACCTGGGATTTGAAAGGGCTGCAAAGAATCACCAAAAGGGCTGAGATGAGAAATGACGCAATGCAAATAATGCCATTCTGTAGTGTAGGTGAGGGGACTGTTGCTCATTGCTAGCCTGATCTGCCCTTGTTTTCCAAGCATGTGAGATGTACCATTGTAAAACAAGATTGCACAACTACAAAGAAGCAAAACAGCATAAACGTTTCGTTTCAAAAGGAGGGTACTGTGACACAGGACTTTAATCTCAGCATAGGGAGGCACAGGCACTCAGATCTCTTGAGGTTTGAGACAGTGAGATCCTGTCTCAAAAAAAGAAAAGAGAAACAAAAAGAAATCAAATTGCAATTACAAACTGAGAGCTTTTGTGAAGCTAGGGAAGTTGTGGGTCACATGATGGATAACAGGAAGGAAAATGGAGAGCCAATGGAAAAATACTCCACCTGTATTCAGCCTTCATCCTCAGGCTTTTTCTCTCCCCCCTTCATCCCAGGCAAGCCTTGAACTCACTACATAGCTGAATTTCTGATCCTCCTGCCTCTACCTCTAGCTGGGATTACAGTTGTATACCATCTCCAACTGGGCAAATTGATTTACCTGAGCTTTAGTCCCCCCCTCCCAACCCCCACTACCAAAGGTAAGAGTGGGCCTAGATGAGCAAGCATTCTCCCAGCTAAGCTATACCCCAGACACTTCCACGGTGTCTTCTAGTAGCGAATCTGTCCCTGAAGCTTCGTGTGTGAATCTCCTTGAACATAACTTTTTGTTTTGTTTTGTTTTTAAAACTGCTTTTCCCCAAAGGGCCAACTGATAGACTCGGAGTTCTGTGGTTTTCATTCTCAACTTGTGAGATCTAATTGAGAAATGTAATGTATTTGAGCCCCATCCTCAAACAACCAGAATCTCTGGGAACTAGTGATCAGGCATCTGTGTTTTTAGAACTCCCCCCAGGAATTCTGGTTTTGTTTTCCAACACCCCAATGTGCTAGGTGAGAAAAATAAATAAGGCCTAGAAAGGGGTGGGGTTCAAACATAGAATGACAGTATCTGTATGGAATGTAGTAGTATCTGAATCTTTTAGCCCATCTGTGTCTTAACCTATTTTGTGCTGTTATGAATGTCAGCACAAAAATACCACTCTCACCTCAAAGAGGGTAAGAGACACTTTATTCTAGAGTCAGGTATAAGTGATCATAGCCCAGGAATAAGAAAATCGCCAAACATGGCACCTTTTAAACACACTGGTAGAGCTAACAGTTACACCCAAGAGGAAAAATCGGAGCTATCGGTCTTAAAGGTTATCTGATGTCAATCTTAGCCTTTTGGGTCATGGAAATTACGGGTGTGTTACATTAATATATCGCAAATGGTTTTACCTGTTAGTTACAAGGATATTGGGTCAGAAACAGAGGTGGCTAAGGAATAGAAATTAAGGAAGCTAAATATATAACAGGCTGATAAGTTGGCTCAGCAGTTAAGAGCATGGCTTTCAGAGGAACCAGGTTCAAGTCCCAGCACCCACATAGTGACTCACAGCTAACTGTAACTCCACTTCCAGGGGATGGATGTTTTCTTCTTACCTCCTCAGCACAAGCAATCACATGGTGCACAAACATACATGAAGACCAAATACTATCATAAAATAAAATGAATAAATTCAATAAAAAAAACTTTGTAGGGGCTAAATATAGTCCAAGATAAACTAAATCAGGCGCTGGGCCAGCAGCATTCCAACTTCTTCCACAATCTTTGAAGTTCTAATCAGTTAATTGGCCTTAAAGAAGGTCCAATAAAAGGTGCGCTTTCTTTCCGAGAACTCCCGTTCACAGTTCTTCCTGTTGCTCTTCAGCACACTTTGTGAGTGTGGGAGGCCAAATCCAAACATTCCATTGGTGTTATGAAGATTCATAGATAAGGCTGAGATGCGGTTAGGAAAGCAGTCTTTGGGAGAGGAGACTAGTTGGGAAAGTCATTAAGAAAGGCACTCCTGGACCATATTATCAAACTTTGCTAGCCATTAAGATCTCAGTCTGATTTTTTTATCCTCTGTACTTAACATAGCATGAGACACATAATGAGAGTAATATGTCTAAAATCAAAATAAATCAAGAACACTGTCTAGCCTAACAAAACGAAGGCAACAGATGAGAGAAATAGACATCTATTTTATTTTTTATTTAATTAAATTTATTTGTTTTTTGTTTGTTTAATGAGACAGGGCCTCACTCTGTAGTCCTGGCTAGCCTGAAACTCCCCAATGCAGGCAAAGTTGGCTTTCAACTCCTAGAAATCCACCTGTCTCTGCCTCTTGAGTATGGGGATTGAAGGGATGTGCCATCACATCTAGTGAAAACAGGCATTTTAAGCAGCCAAGATTAATATGTTTTAAAAATGGGATTGTGTTGTGTGCCACTATTCCTGGAGAGATCTGAACAAACTTCTACTAACTCCAGATAGAAAAGCAACCATAGACCAAAGTCTGGATAACACCTAAATCTAACCTGATGAACCAATGAGTTTTAGTGAGATTCATTGCAGGAATATGGGTAAGGAACAGTTACAGAACAGAAGAAATTAGATAAGCATATAGTATTATTTTAATTTAACAAGTTATCAGCTGGGCAGTGGTGGTATGTACTTTTAATCCCAGCACTCAAGAGCAGAGGCAGGTGGATCTCTGTGAGTTCAAAGTCAGCCTGGTCTACAGATTGACTTCCAGAACAGCCAGGGCTACACAGAAAAGTCCTGTCCCTAATAATAATAATAATAATAGTAATAATAATCTTTTCCCATTCGCCAGATTTTAATAATAAAATAAGTGACATAATAATAAAATAGGTGACATAATCCTAGATGGTGTCAATTACCTATTAAGGGAAAGAGTCAAATCCTGGAGTAGGAGCAATTAGCACTTGAAAACCAATTCATATCTCAAGTAATAGGGACCTTTCTACAATCTCATGAGACCAGAACTGAGACAAGAATCAGGGATATAACATTGTGACCAGAACTGTCTACTTACAAACACCTTATCTTTTTTTACAGTTTTATTTAAATTCAAAAGTATATACTAATATCCCCAAAGAAAGATTTTAGGCCATTAGAAAGCTCTGTATGCTTGTCCAATGTGATCCCATTGATTAAATACCCTCTCTTTGTCTCTTTTTAGGGATTTTATTTGATATGTATGAATGTTTTGACTGCATATATATAAGTTCAGCATGTGTGCAATGTCTGCAAAGGTCAGAAGACTGCTGGATCCTCTGGAAATGGCTATGTGGTTACTGGGAGCCAAACCCAGGTCCTTGAAATAGCAGCAAATGCTCGTTACTGTTGAGCCGTCTCTCCAGCCTCAAGCATTCTCTTTATTCAGCATACAGAAATACATAGTCAAGCTTAATCAACCAGGTTGTTGGAATTGGGGCCTTTCCCCTTAAAATTCTAGCTATAATATGAACAGAAAAGTATTTGGGGTTAATTTTAGTAGTTGTAACCTATATGAACATTTTTAAATCAATTTGGTAACATACAAACAATATAAAAACCAAAGCACATATAGGCAATACATAGATACATATAGTTATACATATAGGTAGGGGTTTTGTTGTTTTTTGTTTGGTTGGTTGGTTGGTCGGTTTTCGGGGACAGGCTCTCACTATGTAGCACTGGCTGTCCTGGAACTCACTGTGTGATCTAGAGTGGCCTCAAACTCAGATCCTCTGCCTCTGCTTCCTGAGTGCTAGGATTAAAGGTGTGCATCACTGCCTGGCACAGAAGATTGTGTTTAAAAATAAAAGATTTTACAACTTTTATTGAAATCATTTGTCAGATTTTTTCTTTTATTTATTTATTTTTATTTTATGTGCATTGATCTTTGACCTGCATGTATGTCTGTGTGTGTTGGATCCTCTGATCTGGAGTTACAGACAGTTGTTAGCTGCCATGTGGGGTGTTGGGAATTGAACCTGGGTCCTCTGGAAGAGCAGCCAGTGCTCTTAACCACTGATCCTCTTCCTCAGCCCTTTATCAGGTGTTTTTTTAATTGTTCATTTGTAAGTTTGTGCATGTATATTCTCTCTCTCTCTCTCTCTCTCTCTCTCTCTCTCTCTCTCTCTCTCTCTCCCTCCCTCGCACACACACCCTCACAAGACAGTGAGCATGAACATGGCACTCATACGCAACTTATGAGAGTTAGTTCTCTCCTTCCACAACATGGGTCTCAGGTCCCAGGGATTGAAGTAAGAAGTAAGGCTGTCTATCAAACATAGAAGCAAGTGCCTTTTTTTTTTTTTTTTTTTTTTGCTAAGCCAATACCAAGGCCCTCAACTGTCAGTTTTGAAGTTAAACTGTTTATCTGAAATTTTTGTAGTATGAAGCAATTTCAAAACTTTAATAGGTTAGACTCTTAATGTAAATAAAGTAGAATACTTGATTTAATTTTATTTATTTATCTGAGTCAGGTCTCATGAATAGCTGGCCTGGTAGTCACTCTATAAACCTGCCTGGCCTGAAACTCACAGATCTCCAAGCTTCGGACTCCCAAGTGTTGGGATTAAAGACCTGTACCATCAAACTCAATCTGATAAGACTTGATTTTTTTGTTTCATTTTTTAATTTTTATTAAAATGTTTTTCATATATTTTGTTCATAATTTCTTCTTCCCCAAGCCTCCAGATCCTCTCCACCTTGCTAGCCCCTGAACCTCATGCCCCTCCAAAAGACAAGAAAAACAACAAAAAGTGAAAATTAAAACAGACAAACTTTAAAAAAAAAAAATGCTGGGCGGTGGTGGTACACGCTTTTAATTCCAGCACTTGGGAGGAAGAGGCAAACAGATCTCTGTGAGTTCAAAGCCAGCCTCCTCCTCAGAATTAATTCTAGGACAAGCAAGGCTATACAGAGAAACCCATCTCGAAAAAACACAAAAAGTAAGAAAGAAAAGAAGGAAAAAGAGAGAGGAGAGAGAGAGAGAGAGAGAGAGAGAGAGAGAGAGAGAGAGAGAGAGAGAGAGAGAGAATAAAAGAAAGGAAATAAACAGGACAAAAAATATCAAAAACAAAATAAAATCATGCAAAACCATGAAGTCCATTTTATGGCCTTGGGGCCTGCCCTGGAGTATCGTTGCTATACCCAGTGGAGAAACTAGATGTTCCCTTCCTGGCAATTGTCAATTGTAAATAGCTCTTTGGCTAGGGTTGAGACTTTGTGTCCACTTCCCTTTCTCACTGCTGGGGTTCTGTAGAACTTGGTTCTTAAAGACCCAAAGCCCCACTTTATTATTTATTTATAAACAGGTAGAATAGGCACCAACAGCTTGACTTTTGGGGTGGAACAGTTTATGTGGGTATAAGACAGGGTCTCATTATGTATCCTTGGCTGTCCTGAAACTCTCCGTGTAGACCAGGCTGGCTTCCAATTTATAGGGATTCACCTGCCTGACTCCTAAGTGCTTGGATAAAGGCGTGTGCCACCATGAAACAACTTAGTTTTAAAATGGCTTTTTCCCCATTATCTTAAATTGAACAAAATCAGAACCTTGAATTTTGGATGTTACTGTTTGTTGGATATATATAAAATACTCTATAGCTTTCACCATGAAAATAAAATTTTTCACCAAGATCTTTTGCACACATTTATCACCATCGTCCTCCCACCCCCTACAGACAGGGTTTCTCTGCGCAGCCTTGACTGTCCTAGAACTCTCTCTGTGGACCAGGCTGGCCTCAAACTAAGAGATTCACCTGTCTCTGCCTCCTGAATGCTGGGATTAAAGGCACTCACCGCCACTGCCTGGTGCTCACCATCATTTTTTATAAGCATTCCAGGCTTAATAACATTCCTTCCATTGGCGCTGTAAGATCTTTTCCCATTGTACAGCCCAGAACAGCAGATGCCAGTGCCTATCAGGCTGCTGAAAACAGCCCTACTCTGAAGACCTGCTCCAGTACGAGCCTACTGCACACCCACCCCTCCCCAAACAATGGCCTTTACCTGCGTCTTTTGGTGTTTATTGTATGACCCATCCCGTAGGAGTGCCTTGTGGGCTGCCCTGCAGTTGACACCACACTCAGCCTGGCCAATGTTGAAGATGACAAAGACGAAGTTTTTTTTTAAATATTTTTATGGTTTATTTAACTTTATTTTATGTGCATTGATGTAAAGGTGTCAGAGCCCCTGGAACTGGATCTTCAGACAGTTGTGAGCTGTCATGTGGATGCTGGGAGTTGAACCCCGGTCCTCTGGAAGAGCAGTCATTACCCTTAACCACTGAGCCATCTCTCCAGCCCCGAAGATTTTTTTTTTAGGCATTTCTGATCTCTTGCCAGGGAACTACAGATGCATTCAACACAGAACACACTTGGTCAATCATGATGAACTCATTTCAAAGAGTACATATATGCTATAGCCCTACAGAAGAGTGAGTGTTTCTAACAGGACTACACAGAATTGTGGACATTTATTGTGAAAACTGGAAAAACATTGTGGGCTAGAAAAAAACATGGTTTTTTTAAAATCAAGTTTTTAATTTTTTGAAATTAAAATATAATTACATCATTTTCCCTTTTCTATTTGCCTGATTTTTTTGAATTATTGTTTCAACCATGCACACATTTTATATATATATGACCACCCTGGAGTACACTTCTGCCCGAGATATTAGCTCCAAGCACTGATGGACAGATGGACATGAATCAAGCTTAATAGTCAAGCTTAATGTCCACAAATGCTTTGCTGGGCCCAACTGAGTAATGCCCCAGTTCCTAAGACAATGAGATCATGTAGGCAGAAGAAAGCTAAAGCTACGGTTTACTGGTGGATCAATATGTACCAAAGAGGTGTGATATTCCTTTATAATAAAAATTTCAAATATATATATTTGAAATGTTTTTTAATTTAAAATGTGTGTGTGTGTGTTTCTGTTTCTGCTTCCAGGTTCTTGCTCTGATTTCCCTTCTTGAGGAACTATGATCAGGACTTGTAAGCCAAAGAATCCTTTCCTTTCCAAATTGCTTTGGTCATGGTGGGTTGTTTGTTTGGGGATTCTTTTGGTGTTTTGATGTTTGCTTTTTGATGTTACTTTTATTTTGGGGTTTGGTTTGGTTTGGTTTGGTTTTGGTTTTTCAAGTCAGGGTTTCTCTGTACAATAGCCCTGGCAGTCCCAGAACTGCTCTGTAGAACAGGCTGATCTCAAGCTCACAGAGATCCACCTGCTTCTGCCTCCAATGTGCTGTGCTGGGATTAAAGATGTGTACCACCATTGCCCAGTGGTCATGTTGTTTTATCATAGCAATATAAATAAAACAAGCACTAATACAAACACTCTTATTTTTAATTCTATGGTTTTCCTGTATTTCTTGAAGTACATTTTAATAGTAACAGTAATCACCAATATACTTTTAGCAAACATCTCTATCATCTGAAGATAGATGAGTCCATTCCTAATGTATTTCGGTTCCAGAATGTGCGGCTCTGGAGAAGTAGCTCTCTCACTGTGTCTGGGACTTGTCCAGCAAATTACAGAAAACATGATGGGGCTCAAGACACTGGATAACCAACCCTCCTGAGTGTCTTCCTAGGTGAGCCCAGAAAGTTCCATTCTGCCCAGCATTGGAGTATAGCGGAGTCTCAGGGGTTTTTGTGCTTGGTGCCAGGGAACTTCTCAAACACTAAATGGATCTATGGCCATAAAAACATCAAGTGTCCGGTTTCATTCTCTTGTTGTGACAAATATCATGACCTGACCAAACAAGCAACTTGGAGGAAGAAATAATTTATTTGGCTTACAATTTTGAGTCATGGTCTATCATTAAGGGACATCAGAGCAAGAATTCAAGCAGGAACTTAAAGGAGAAACCATAAAGGGATGTTTCTTAGTAACACACTCTCAGGCTCATGCTTAATTTGCTTTCTTATATAGACTAGGACCACTTGCCCATGGTTGGAGCAGGCCACAATGGGCTGTGCTATCCTACATTAGTTAATGATCAAGAAAACCCCCAATAGACAAATCTTATCTGTTCAAGCCCTCTATTGAGAATCCCTTCTTAGCTGACTGTGTCAAGTTGACAGTTAAAGATGACTAGGACACTCCATTCCTTGTCACCTTGACATGCAAACACAACTCTTTTTCGAGACAGGTTCTCTCCTGTTCTAGGCTGACCTGGAATTTGCTATGCAGACCATGCCTCTGCCTCCCAAGTGCGACTATTAAAGGTGTACTCGACCGTATCTGGCTCAAATTCATTCCTTTTAATATTCCATTCTTTTGGTCCCAAGATCTCATGATCTTTATTTTTTGTTGTTGCCCAGCTCCAAAGTCTCATGTTAATGCCATAATATAAAACAAAGTACAACTTTTTTAAAATTCCCACAGTCTTTAAAAATTCTGATACTTGTGGATCAGGGCACACACCTTTAATCCCAGCACTTAAGAGGCAGAGGCAGGTGGATCTCTGTGAGTTTGAGGACAGTCTGCTCTACAAATTGAGTTTCAGGACAGTTAGGGCTGTTACAGAGGGAAACCCTGTCTTGAAAAACCAAAACAAACAAACAAACAAACAAAGAGGTCTGAGGCAGCAAACTCCAAAAGAGCAGAGTCAGAGACTGTGTGAATTTGGGATTTGGGACCTTCAAGGAAGTAGACCTGAGCCAGGCAATATACAGCAAGCCAACAGCCAGCATCAAACTAAATGGAGAGAAACTCACAGTGATCCCACTGAAGTCAGGAATAAGACAAGGTTGTCCACTCTCTCCATATCTACTCAATATAGTTCTTGAGGTCCTAGCTAGAGCAATAAAACAACAAAAGGAGATCAACGGTATACAAATCATAAAAGGAGTCAAACTCTCACTGTTTGCTGATGATATGATAGTTTACATAAGCGACCCCAAAAATTCTACCGAGGAACTTATACGACTCATAAACACTTTCAGCAATGTAGCAGGATACATGATTAACTCAAAAAAATCAGTAGCCTTCCTGTACACAAAAGATAAAAAGGCTGAGAAAGAAATCAGAGAAACATCACCATTCACAACAGCCACAAATAGCTTAAAATATCTTGGAGTAACTCTAACCAAACAGGTGGAAGACTTGTATGACAAGAACTTTAAATCTTTGAAGAAAGAAATTGAAGAAGACACCAGAAAGTGGAAAGCTCTTTCATGCTCTTGGGTAGGCAGAGTTAACATAGTAAAAATGGCAATCTTATCAAAAGCAATCTACAGATTCAATGCATCAAAATCCCAGCAAAAATTATTCACAGACCTCGAAAGAACAATACTCAACTTCATGTAGAAAAACAAAAAATCCAGAATAGCCAAAACAATCCTGTACAATAAAAGAACTTCTGGAGGCATCACAATCTCTGACTTCAAACTCTACGACAGAGCTACAGTGATAAAAACAGCCTGGTATTGGCATAAAAACAGACAGAAGGACCAATGGAACCAAATCGAAGACTCAGATATTAATCCACACACTTTCGAACACCTGATTTTTGACAAAGAAGTAAAAAAGTATCAAATGGAAAAAAGAAAGCATATTTAACAAATGGTGCTAGCATAACTGGACA
The DNA here is from genome assembly GCF_982192425.1 of Myodes glareolus. Classification (NCBI taxonomy): domain Eukaryota; kingdom Metazoa; phylum Chordata; class Mammalia; order Rodentia; family Cricetidae; genus Myodes; species Myodes glareolus. The sequence goes on along the minus strand of NC_142053.1, from coordinate 80,451,952 downwards.
TCGACATGTAGAAGAAGAAAAATAGGTCCATATATATCACCATGCACAAAACTCAAGTCCAAATGGATCAAAGACCTCAACATAAAGCCAGTCACACTGAACCTCATAGAAGAGAAAGTGGGAAATACACTTGAACACATTGGCACAGGAGACCACTTCTTAAATAATACCCCAGTAGCACAGACATTGAGAGGAACAATTAATAAATGGGACCTCCTGAAACTGAAAACCAGTAAAGTAAAGGACACAGTCAACAAGACAAAACGACAGCCTACAGAATGGGAAAAGATCTTCACCAACCCCACATCAGACAGAGGTCTGATCTCCAAAATATACAAAGAAGTCAAGAAATTAGTTATCAAAAGAACAAATAATCCAGCCAGGCAGTGGTGGTACACGCCTTTAATCCCAGCACTCAGGAGGCAAAGGCAGGCGAATCTCTGTGAGTTCGAGGCCAGCCTGGTCTACAAGAGCTATTTCCAGGACAGGCTCCAAAGCTACAGAGAAACCCTATCTCGAAAAACAAAACAAACAACAACAAAAAAACCACAAACAAACAATCCAATAAAAAAATGGAGTGTAGACCTAAACAGAGAACTTTCAACAGAGGAATCTAAAATGGCTGAAAGACACTTAAGGAAATGCATCCTTAGTCATCAGAGAAATGCAAATCAAAACAACTCTGGGATTCCATCTTACACCTGTAAGAGTGGCCAAGATAAGAAACACTGATGACAACTCCTGCATTGCTGGTGGGAATTCACGCTGGTCCAGCCCCTTTGGACATCAGTGTGGCGATTTCTCAGAAAATTAGGAAACAACCTTCCTCAAGACCCAGTAATACCACTTTTGGGTGTATGTCCAAAGGATGCTCAATCATGCCACAAGGACATGTGCTCAACTATGTTCATAGCAGCATTGTTTGTCATAGCCAGAACCTGGAAACCACCTAAATGCCTCTCGACCTAAGAGTGGATAAGAAAAATGTGGTACATTTGCACAATGGAGTACTACACAGCAGAAAAACATAACGACAGCTTGAATTTTGCAGGAAAATGGATGGAGCTAGAAAACATTATTTTGAGTGAGGTAACCCAGACCCAGAAAGACAATTATCACATGTACTCACTCATAAGTGGTTTTTAAACAAAAAGCAAAGAAAACCAGCATTACAAACCACAATCCCAGAAAACCTAGACAACAATGAGGATCCTAAGAGAGAATTACATAGATCTAATCTACATGAATAATAGAAAGTATAAAAAGACAAGATCTCCTGAGTAAATCAGGGGCATGGGGACCTTGGGGGAGGATTGGGGGGGAGGGGAGAGGCAGGGAAGCGAACAGAGAAAAATGTAGAGCTCAATAAAAATCAATAAATATTTCTTAAAAAGTTAAAAAAGAAGGAAAGAAATAAAGAACCAAAAAATTTCTAACACTTGCCAGCCATGGTGGCACATGCCTTTAATCCTAGTACTTGGGAGGTAGAGCCAGGTGGATCTGAGTTTGTAGCCAGCTTCATCTACAGAGCAATCAAAAAATTACAAATTGTAACACTTTAAAAATTCAGTATCTTTCAAACAAGTTATATAATTCCTTATTCAAGAGAAGAGCCAGGGCATAAAATGTCAGTCATACTGGTTTAGATTAACTAAACCAAATGATGGACGGTATAGACCCCAATTTTGTAGCTCAATGTTTAGCATTTGAGATTCAGCCATTGTGTAGTATTTGGGACTCATTGTGTTGTCTTCTGGTTCCATGAGGCTTGGTCAGAGCTGAGGGACTAGTAACTGGACACATCCCTGACAGGAAGACAGACTGGGAAAGAGACCACAGATCTCTAAGAACTCCATATTCTGAGACAAAGACTTGGTAGGCTGTTTCTCCTGCCAGCAGGGGCTCCTTTCTGCTTAACCAATCCAGACTGGTCAAATGTATTCAAAAGTAGTCCTTAATATGTTCTCCTGATGCTCTGGGCCTACCAGCTCCCCTTTCTTTGACTAAGTTGACCAATTCAAATTTAGGTGAGGGGGACCTAGTCTACATCACCATAAATGCATGTTTATCTGAGGCGGTGGTCTATTAGTTCCCCTTTCTTATTTCAGCTAACCCAAAATTGGGAGAAGGGCTCCCATCTCAGGCCACCAAAAACACTTAAAACCCTCAGCTCCAGAAGAAATATGGGGTTTGAGTTCCAAGTTCCTTCTCTGTTCTACAGGGACTCTTCTTCGTGTGTGTCTCCTTGCCCTCGTGTGTGTGTGTGTGTGTGTGTGTGTGTGTGTGTGTGTGTATGTGTGTGTGCGCGCGCACACACTTCTTCACTTTTATTTGGCAAAGTTTTTAACTGTTGCTGCCTGCTGTAAGGGATTTTCTTCCTGCCCACAACCTGAAGGCACACTAGCCCACTCGAGCATGTGACTCTGGCAGGCCTTGCCTTTCTCGTTCATTCCCTCTGCCTTACTAAAAACTGTTAGATTACATTCCTAAAGTAAGCCACCAGATTCCCTTATGCTCAGTGGGTAGCATTTGGCCATTTCCTCCACCTGAAGCTGCCTACTAAAGTCCAGCAATCAAAAGCCCCTTTGGTTGGCCTAATTAACAAGCCCAATTAAAATGAAACACCTCATCCTAACATGGGCTTTCCCCCTTTACCTTTCTAACCGCGCCTATGTGCCATGTCTATCTCCCCTCTAACCAGAGACAGTCCTTTGTCCCTCTGGAAAAAAAAATCCCTGCCCCTTTCTCTTATCACCTTCCCGTTCTCTCTCATTCTCTATCTCTTTTTCCACCACACCCTGGCCCATTCTAACACAGATCTCCCCTTTTTCTCGTAAGCAAGGTCATTTGATGTTGTTTTCTGCCTGAGTCAGAAAGCAACTGCTTTTAACTTTTCTTCCTCTCTTAATAAGTGATCTCTCTGTGAAAACAGGTGTTTTGGTGTGGTTCACACCTAACTGGTGGGGGGGGGCGAGGGGAAGAAGTCTGGAAGGAGTCCCCACTGTGCTGGTGGGTGTCCCCTTAGCAACCTATCTCGGGGACTTTAGGCTGGTTCCACTTCAAATCTGCCCCTGTCCTGGAATAAGGTAAGGAGGGCCCATTGTGTTTCTCCACATAAGGCTGGGCTAGGAAAAAAAAAAAAAAAAAAGAACCCTAGCCACCTCATGGTGGTGCATACCTTTAACCCCAGCACTCAGGAGGCAGAAGCAGGAGGTGGATTTCTGTGAGTTTGAGGCCAGCCTGGTCTACATAACAAATTCCTGACTATCCAGGGGTACACAATGAAACCTTGCCTCAACAAAAACAAAATAAAGCAAGCAAAAATTATCCATAAAAAAACAAAAGACTGAAAGAAATGGGGACAGTAAGCTCCCTTCCTGAGGAAACAGTGGCAGTGAGAGGCTGGGGGGAGGGGGGGGCAACCTGCCAGGATTAGAGGCTTTGTTAAAGCAGTCAGAGAACTAATGGCTTGGCATTCAGGCATCAAGAAAGACTGAGGAGGGGGCATGTACTGGGTAGCTTCTAGTCAACCTGATGCAGACTAGAGAGCCATCTAGGAAAGGGGGACCTCGGTTGAGAAAATGTCCCATCAAATTGGCCTATAGGCAAATCTCTAGTGCATCTTTTTGATTAATGTTTGATGTGGGAGGACCCAGTTCACTGTGGGTAGTGCATGCTATCCCTGGAAATTAGGAGGTCCCCAGCTGTGTGAACCCCTGGGCAAGGCATGCTGGGTTGTACAAAAAACAAATAAATAAATAAAAATAATAATAATAAAAACAAGCTGGTCAAGACACAGGGAGCAAGCTAGTGAGAGACATTCCTCTACGGACTCTGCTTCAGTTCCTGCCTCCAGGCTCCTGCCTTGAGCTCCTGACTTGGCTTCCCTTCATGATAGACTCTATGCTGCAAAGTGAAATAAACCTTTTCCTCCCCAAGTTAGTTTTGGTCAGCACTTACCACAGCAGCAGAAAGTGCACTAGAACAGAAACTTATACCAACCAGTACGGCAATTGCTGTGACAGACTTATCCGTGTTTGGGGAAGGATTGTGGTGGTTTGTGGAACTTTGGGCTAGAAAAGCTGTTGTGTGTCCACCGCTTAATGGGCTGTTCTGTAAGACCTTGGAAGATAAGAATGCAGAGAAATGCTAAAAATGAAGGTCTGGCTTGTGAGCTTTCAGAGGGAAGTTTGAAAGTACCTTAAACGGATGAAATAAACCTTTATCTCCTGTGTGGCTACTTTTTAACTTGACACAGGTTAAGGTCATCTGGGAAGAGGGAACCTCAACTGGGAAAAATGCCTCCATCAGATTGCCGGTAGGCAAGTCTGTGGGGCATTTTCTTGATTAATGGTTGAGGTGGGAGAGTCCAGCCCACTGTGGGCTGGGGGCTGGGGGCTTCCTCTGGCCAGGTGATCCAGGGTTGCATAAGAAAGCAGGTTGAGCTAGTCAGAGGGAGCAAGCCGGCCAGCAGCCCCCAGTTTTCTGCATCAAGTCCTACTCTGACTTCTCTTAGTGAGGGGGAGTGACTGGAAAATTGTAAGATGAAATAAGCCCCTTCCTCCCCAAAGTTGCTTTTAGTCATGGTGTTTTATCACAGCGATAGAAAGGCTGAGGCACTCCCCAAGTTGCTTTTGTTTCGTGTTTTATAGTCAATAGACAGCAAACTAGAACCGGGAGAATTGCAGAAATGTCTGCCCTGGGGAAAGACCTCAGAAAGCCTCTCCCCACCAGCATATGTGTGTATGTGTATATGTAGATATACATGGACTAGATCACAGATATTTTGTAGCTTTTCATCCAAGCTGGGGAGAGTAGGCACCAACATTTTTAAGGCTTTCCAATGATGATGGGACAGTAGGATATTCTCTGAGCCTTTAGCGTACTATGATGGTGTGACAGTCTCTCACCGTACCCACCCCCTGCACGCTCTTTTATCACCCCACCCTCCAACCTACCCCCACCTGCCGCCTACCTTCTGTGCTCTAGGGGTAGTTGTTGAAGATCTAACAGCCTATGCAGGTCCATGGGGAAGGAAAGCCAGGGTCAAAAGTGAAGGCTTGGCATCTTTAGAAGGTGTAGGGGTTTGTTATAAACCGTAGTGAATGGAAGAGCATGGAAGCGACACCCCCCCCCATATTAAGAAGGTCCCTTACATTTTCTTCACAGTTCCAACCTAGTTGAGAGAGAACTTAGGCACCTGTCTTTTCTAGGCTCTCCAACCACCAACAGCCTTCAGGGTGTGAGAGAGATGTGATTTTTTTCTATTCTTACCACCCCAGAACCTCCATGCTACCCTCATCCCCCCACACTCCCAACCACATTCCTCCTATCTCCGTCCACCGCACCCCAATTCCACTTTCTGTGTTCTTCAAGCACTACTTCAAAGTCAAATGTTAAGATAAGTTAAGGTTAGGTTAAGTGATTTCATTTGGTTTGGTTTGAAAGAAGGACTATAGACGCCAACCTACACACACAAAAAGAAAAATAGGCCGTGTTTCCTTAGAGCTCCCAGTCTAGCTGAGGGAGAACTGGTGATTTCTGGGTCCTCCAATGAATGTGAACCTTTAGGATACCTTTAGAGGTCTGACATTCTCTAGTCCTGTGTTCCCCAGCTGGCCCCATCATGCACAATTGACTCCCCCCACTTACCCCCACCCTATCTTCTGTGCACTCCTAGTACCACACAGCAAAATAACGGTCTGTGCTGTGAGTTTGGACAGAAAGTCAAACTCCTGAGTGAAGTCTTTGTGCCTTTATAAGGTAAAAACTAGTACCTGACTGACCCAGTGAGTGAAGACTAAAGGATCAATCCCTCTTCTCCCGGACAGTAACTAGGTGATCACAGACATTTGCTTTGTGCAGCCATTCTAGCTGAGGAGCCAACTATTTAACAGAAATGGGTTAAATTAAGATGTATGAGTTAGCCAATAAGAAGGTAGAGCTAATGAGACAAACAGTGATTTAATTAATACAGTTTGGAGAAACTATGCCCATATTCCAAATATTTTTTATAAATGTTCTTTTACCTTTAAAGGGGGATATGTTATAGAGATTTGCAATGGTATGGATTTTGTTTTATTGATACAAACTTAAGGTCAATTTTGTTTTATATATATATATATATCTGCTCTTGATTATTGTGTTTGTGTAGCTCCTTTAAAAATGTAATGTATAATTAAGAAATATAGGTTAATAGAAAGTCATCTATAATAGTTAAGTTTGCAGTCATGTTAGTTAGATTTTCTAGATGTATAGAGATATATTTTAGTTAGATAGGTATTCCTTAAATCTTTCAGAGACTTTCAGAATATGGCATTTAAATGTTTTTAAAAATGTAGGACATTTCATGACAATGAGACACATCTGGTCCTGGCAAAAAAAAAAAAACAGTTGCTTCAAGAGAAAGATGGGCATCAGAGAGGCTCCTTATGGAGTTGATTATCCATTTGGGCAAGAAACTGCTTTTACCTGGACTGCTTAACTAGACACGCAGGACCCACAGACAAATGATTGCTGAACTTGCTTAAAGGTGAGACAGTCCATCTAGGAGCCAGCACTTTCTAGGTACTCCATTGAGGATGGGACTTAAGGAAACTGCAGAGATGTGACATTCTCTCTCCCTAAACTCCCAACCTCCCCCATACTGATCTCCGCTATACCACCTCCCCCTCCCTGAAGCCAGGTGACCATGAGCCCACCTTCTGGGCTCCACAATTGTGCTGGGAAATCTAAAAGTCTGCATGAGTCTCTGGGAAAGAAAGTCAAGCTCCACAGTGAGATCTGGCCACCCTAACAAGGTAAGGCTTTCCTTTAACTGACCCAATACGAGGACAAGCTGAGGAGCAACTGGCCCTCACGAAATAGTAGCTAGAAGGTAGTGTGGTAGCGCGCCCCTTTAATGACAATACTCAGGGAGGCCAAAGGCGGGAGGATGAATTTCTGTGAGTTTGGGGCCATTCTGATCTACATAGCGAGTTCCAGATCAGGTGGGGGCTATATATTGAGACTTTGTCTCAAGAAAATGTCTCTAGAGCAGACATTTTTAGTGCTTGTAGAGCTGCTGAAGGAAAATCTCTGTGCTGGTGTTCTCTAGCATCATCCCTCAGACGGTGGGGACGAAGCTTTAACCTGCTACAGAGGTGTGACAGTCTCATCTGACATCACACTGCCCTCCTCCAGCACACCATCTCACCTTTCAGTCTGCCAGACCTGGGCCGCACTGCAGGGCACCTGCTCCCGCACCTGCACCGCACCTGTACGGCACCCTGAAGTTCATTTCTCCCCACCTCCAGACCTCCGAAAGGATTGCTTGGAAATCTGAGGCTCAGTACAGAGTAGCCGGAATATCGAGTCAAATTCTGCAGTGAAGTCTTGCTGGTTTTGTAAGGTAGGGGAGTTCAATATTTGATTTACTGAAAGGAAGAACACAGGACACCCCACTTCCAAGCATTAACTAGATCAGACATTTTCCTGCTACTTCCAAGTGAGTTGAGGGAAAACCTAGTAGCAAGTGTGTTCTAAGCCTTCTCATGGGGAAGCACCTTTAGGGTAGGTGCTACTAAAGTGTGGTATTCCCTAGTTCCCGACCCACTTCTGCACACATCTCTACCATTGTCTTACCCTCTGCCCCTCACAACCCCGCAGTTCCTGCCACCAGCCTTACCCATTAAGGCGCTCATCCCAACCTCGTGCCTACTACCCACAAGACCCACTCCTATCTTGTATGCTCCTCACATACTGCTGGGACCACTAACATTCTGTGCGGGTTGGTTGTTCAGGAGACTTAAGCTCCGCAGTGGTCCTGTGGCTTTTGCAAAGTAGGGAATTCAATCTCGGTGTCTGGCACCCGTGAAAGGAAGAGTGTAAGAGTGCCTCCTCTGCTCCCCGCCTGTCCCTCGCCCCCCAGCATTAACTAAATCTCAGATATTCTCTTAGCATTTCTGCCCCAGCTGAGGGAGAACCCAGATGCCAGTTTTTTCTATGCCCTTGGAGGATAGGAGTAAAGGGTACCACCGACAAGTAACCTTTTCTCATCCTATTCCTCCACAAACTCCTACCTGCAGTCAGCCTATCTCCTCGCCTCCGGGCCTCACCTCCCATGGTCCAGTACCCACGCTCGGTACCCTTCCAACACCACAGCTGACTGACCCCACCTATCCTCCTGTCCTGTACAAGCAATGCCAGGAAACCCGTCTGTAAGGGGTAGATTGGGAAGGGCAAGCTCCGCGGTGGTAAGCCGGTGGTGAGTTGGTGGCAAGGTGGAAGCTCTGGTACCTGATCCAGTAAAAGGAAGCCTATAAGATCTACCACCTCGCCCTGATTGATACTGACTAGATCACTGAGCTTTTAATATCTCCACTCTAGCTGAAGGGAACTTAGAAGTCAGTGTTTTCGAAGACCTCCACTGAGGGTAGGCCTTTAAGATACTACAGAGGTGTGACATTCTCTGATTCTACCCATTCCCAACCCTCTGGTCTCTGTCTGGCCTGGGCCCTGGGGCCTGGCGTCCTGACCGACTCCACCCAAGTCCCACTCTTCACCACATCACAAACACATTTGAGAGGCTGCAATGAAAGCCTGAAACTCTGGCTCAGATCCATATAGCAGCCACCTAAACTTGGGTACCAGCTCCTCCAACAGGTGCCCCCCCATTCTGTTCCCAAACTCAGAAACCTAATTCCACAACCATGTCTGAAGAGCAGACACCCCAGATGTGCGAAGCAGAATGCTGCACAGTGGATTCCCCAGAATTTGAAGATGAAGAAAGCTGGCTTTACAAAGGTAAAGGCCTGCTTTTTTTAGCACTACCTAAAGGAGGAAAGCGACCCTTCTGATCCTGAGTTCAGAGTTTCTTTCAAATTCCCCCGGATTGAAGGGAAAACCATGTCCTCTCTCCCCAGTTTTTTGTTTGTTTGTTTGTTTCTCATACCACCTTGCCTCTGGTTTCTACGTAATGTCATTCTAGAATTCTTAGTTTTCTCTCAAACTGTCAAACTAAGTCAGGGAGTCCCTTTAACTGGAGGCAGGCAGAATGATGAATAACACAAACTTTTACAAATGAACCAATCAGCATTACATCCTAAACCGTGTGAAACTGCAGTTGGAGACTGTTGGAAAGGAGCATCGGTACCGAGATTAGAACATACCAGTGTAAGCTGGTAGTTACCGTCCCCGTTCTACTTTTCTCCTAGAATGGGAGTCACCCGGTAGTGCACCCCGATCAAATTGAGGGACCCATTCAACAACAACAAAAGCCCTATAATCTGAGACATTGAACATACTTTGGATTCACTTTTTCACCTTAGTACAGTGAGCTGGATCCAAGCCGTAGTGGTGGCGCTCAACTTTCAGGATGCAGAGGTAGGCGCGGATCTCTGAGTTTGAGGCCAACAAGTTTCAGGACAGCCAGGGCAACACAGAGAAACCCTGTATTGGAAAAACAAAGCCAGCCAAACAAGACAGAAAGTAAACTAGAAGTGGTGGCACATACTTTTAACCCCAGCACGTGGGAGGCAGAGGCAGGCTGTCTCTGAGTCTGAGGCTAGCCTGGTCTACACAGAGAACACCGGGCCAGTTAAGGCTATATAGTGAGAATGCCTCAATAAATAAATAAATAGATAAATAAATAAATAAAGTGATTTAACCTTCTGACATAATAGCCTCACTTGCTGCAAAATCCACACTCTTGTTTCTGTACCTTCTAGAATATGCAATGAGAGATGTGGAGATATCTTCATAGTGCTTTGACTTTAAACATATTAAACACAAGTTTTATTTGCATTCAGGTCTGTATATGTTTAATCCTCACTGCCTTTTTTCTCCCTTGTTTCATTCACAGTGTTGGGAATCAAGCTTATGCCTTCCTCTGCACTGGGCAAGTATTCCACCCTGAGTCCACCCCTAAAACCACCCTGGGATTTTTGTTGACTTTGTTGTTGTTACCATGTTGGTCTTTTTAGTTTTGCCAATGTAGGCCTTTTTTTTTTTAACAAGCTGTTCAGCCTTCATAGGAATGAGCTGCAGCAGCTCAGGTATTCCCATTGACTCTCATAAAAGTGCTTCGTTGGGTGGAGTCCTTCAGATGAACTCATGTACCTTTCTGCACAGAATCCTCCTTTTCATTTCTTTCTTTCTTTCTTTCTTTCTTTCTTTCTTTCTTTCTTTCTTTCTTTTTTCTTTTGGTTTTTTGAGACAGGGTTTCTCTGTAGCTTTGGAGCCTGTCCTGGAACTAGCTCTTGTAGACCAGGCTGGCTTCAAACTCACAGAGATATGCACCACTACTGCCCGGTTGCATCCTCCTTTCTCAGCTCATATTCTTCACCTGTTTCAAGAAACTAACTTGATTCTTAAAGTGCTGAGTATACACAATACATCCATCAATTTAGGTGTAAAAGGCTTTTCCAAGTTTACTCAGAGTCAAACGAATAAATAAAAATATGCTTCTTGGTATACATAAATACAAATTTTAAAACACAAAAAAAGTAGTGAAGGACAAATTTTTTTAAATATTTTTTTCTTCTTTTATATCCTTGGCAGTTTAAAGGGTTCAATGGTACTACAGGCCCCAATTCCAAAATGGGTGACTATTACTTCCTCTCCTCCAACTATTCGATAAGCTGTTAATAAAACCTCAATTATGTTTAGGTTTGGCAATATCATTCCACATGTTCAAGCCCAAGAGGCCCTCAAGCCGCTTCCTCTCCTTCATACCACCGTTTGCTTTACATCTGCATTTTCACACTTTATTTTTCATTGACAGATGACGACATGGAAAGGCAGGAGGACAAAACCCTGGGGTAAGTTATGCGACATTTTCCTCGCATCAACAGTTGTCATCTTGGTGTTGGCAGCCAATTCCAACTGAAGGGGTCAAGAAGGACACTTCCCAAATGACCTTGTTACATGATGTGATAAGCAACACAGAAATGTGTACTTGCACGGGACACACGAGAGCACTAGCTGGGATTTATCAGACTTTCTTTGCCAAGAGAAAAGAGCCTTTGATTTTGTCACTGAAACTGGTAACTTGCTGTGTCTTTTTTTTTAAAGTGCTACTACAATAAGACTGCAAAGCTTCTTTAGATTTTTATTTTTTGTGGTGTTCTGAAGCCCTCATTATGAACATGGTGGGTAGCAAGTTCTCTTCTGTACTCAGTTTTCACTCAGGGTCCCTCCAAGGCCAGGTGCATTCCAGTTACTAAGGCTAGTGAAGGAGCTACAACGTCTCAGAGAACTGATAACTGAATTCCCAGAAACTCAAGGAGAAAACAGTTTACCTATAGCTTAGTCTCAGGGCCTGTGTTTTTAATGAGGAGAGTGGAGGGCAGGAGCAGAAGCACACACGCTCCATTGCAGACGCTCTAGGGTCGGAATCTCAGCAGAGCTAAAACACCTAGGGACCACTGGCAAATCTCTTTCTGGTAGGAACACTGGGAATCAAACTGAGGCTAGAAATTGTGGCCTGAACCCAAAACAAGAGAACAAACTTCATAAAAATGCAAAACTGAAGCTTTTTAGAGGGAATCCGTAAAGAAAAACAAAGTGGAGAGCAAAATACAAATAACAAGTGAGCCAGTTAAAACTGCAACAACATTTGGGGCCAATTAAAGTAGAAAAAAGTATAGTCAACAGATTCATCTCACTATTTTACTTTCTTAATCTATAAAATGAAAAAGTTGATCTAGGTGATACCCTTCAGCCTCAATATTCTGTTCAATGCATTTTCTGAATTCAATCACACTTATTCAATCATTTGGCTTCAGCACCAGATTGTACTTTAGTTTGAGTGCTTGGGTTTCTGAACTGCATACAATCTGGTGTTGGGGTGAAAAACTCTCCAGTGTGTTGACTATTGTGATACTTTTCTCTAGCTACACCGAGTCATTTCTGCACTTGCAAGACATCCTTCAAGAGAGCAAACTCAGCAGGATTGATGATAGCAACAGTCGCCAAGCGGTAAGTGGGACAAGGAAGACAGAAACACACCAAGATGTGGGAACCTGAAAAACACATCAAATGGAAATGGCGTGGTGGTGGATTCGAAACATACTAGAATGGATATGGTGCTAGGATAGTGATGTCCGTTGAAAACTGAGCCTTACTGCAAATGTATTTAACTAATCAATTAAGTGTGTTCAATATTTTTTATCCTATAACTCCTTATGTTGCCAGGTGTGGTGGTGCATCCCTTTAATCCCAGCACTCAATAGGCAGAGGCAGGCAGATCTTTGTGAGTTCAAGACCATCCTGATCTACAAAGTGAGTTCCAGGACAGCCAGAGCTGCTACACAGAGAAACTCTGTCTCAGGAAAACACACACACACACACACAACAACAACAACAACAACAACAAAAAGAATCCTTCTGTTAGGGCTTTAAAACAGGGATCGATGACTGGACAAATAAAATTAACTACTTAGAGAGTATTCTCTTTTTCTTGTTCTTCCCCTGCCTGCTGGCGGAGATATTTTTAGAAGCAAGAATAGGAAAAAGCAAATATACTCATGTGATTTTCCCTTTTGAAAAGCAGGCGCTAGATATGTTCACGTGTCTACAAACTGGAGTCTGATTCCAGGGAAGATCATCTGATCTAGTAAATCATACTGTGTGTGAATTGCTTGTAGAATTGCAACATGTGATTACATGATTTTCTCTTGGTGGGGGTAAAGTACCTTCTAGAAAATCCCATTAGATTTGTGAGTAGCTCTACAATTGCAGATTTCTACTTATGCTTAGTAGAGAGCTATCTTGCTATACTTTTAACCTATTTATTTGAATTCGGCTCCTTTGAACCACTGCTGTAAAAATCTAATGCTGCTTCCACAGAAATAGTCCTTCAAACTTTTTTGTTTTGTTTTGTTTTTTTGTTTTTCGAAACACGGTTTCTCTGTGTAACAGTCCTAGCCGTCCTGGAACTTACTCTGTAGACCAGGCTGACCTGGAACTCACAGAGATCCACCTGCCTCTGCCTCCCAAGTGCTAGGATTAAAGGCATGCGCCACCACTGTCTGGCTAGGCCTTCAAACTTTTAAAGATTTGTTTTATTTTGATTATGTGTATATGTGCATGTGTGTGCAGATATGTGCATGTGAGTGCAAGTATCTACAGAAACTAAAGGCATTTGGCCCTGGCTGGAGCTGGAGCTATAAGTGGTCATGAGTCAGCTAATACCGGTGCTGCCATCAAAGTTTGGTCCTCTGGAAGAATAACAAGCATTCTTAACCAGCCCCAAGCCTTCTTGCCACTATCACATTAGGCTTAAATCCTCTCCAAGAAGGATCATGCCATTCCAAGTCCTTCGTATATCTTGATTTAGAGTCCTTTTCCATTCCTGTTCTCTAAACGCATATCAGTTTGGAAATTTTTCAAGTGGGACTTTCTAAAATGAATGCAGTATGGGCCGGAGAGTTGACTCGGTGGTTAAGAGTTCTTCTGCTATTCCAGAAAGCCTGAATCTGATTCCCAGCACCCACATTGTACAGTTCACAACCTCTTCTAACACCCAACTCCAAAGGGAGGGAGTTCTTTTTTTTAAGATTTATTTATTTATTATGTATACAATGGTCTGCCTGCATGTATCCCTGCAGACAGAAGTTAGCAGCAGATCTTATTACCAATGGTTGTGAGCCACGTATGGTTGCTGGGAATTAAACTCAGGACCTCTGGAAGAGCAATCAATGCACTTAACCACTGAGCCGTCTCTCCAGCCCAGGGAGGGAGTTCTTATCTCTGGCCTCTGAAGGCACTATCCCCCATGTATTCACACATGTAATTCAAAAACCTTTAAAAGTCAATAAAAACTTTTTAAAATCACATATATTTCTTTATCCTCTGTGTATATTTGGGTATTTGTGTGAAGGTCAGAGGACAACTTGAAGATGCCAGTTCTCTCCTTCCACCATGTGGCTCGGTGGAACGTGTCTTAACCCTACCGAACCATCTTGCTGACTCCATATGTCTTGATTCTTTTTCATGGGTTCTGAGGATCAAACTTGGGTTGTCAGGCTTTCATGGCTAGCACCTTTATACCCACTAAGCCATCTCCCTTTCCCTCAACATGTTATGTATCTTAAACAAATGTGATTTTAATGTATTCAGTATGACAGGATATGTCTAATTTGGTAAGACCAAAGTAAAGTCTTACTAGTTTTAAATGCTCCCAATTTTAAAATATGAAACTTAATAGAAGTAGGTGTATGTTTAGCTTAAAAGTAGTTATACACATAAGAATTGTTATGCATTGTTTTTGGTATATAGCCTAAGAATTTTCCTTGGTAGGACACAACATGAATAAGCTGTAAAGTGTGATTGTACATGTAGCAGGTTTATTCTTGGCTAGATCAGTGGAGCATAGTATATAGAAGGAACGGGTGACAGTCCTACCTTACTATGTTTCAGTCAGTTCTGAAATGCTGTGTATTTTTATTATCATTTTCTAAAATGTGAGTCTGTGAAAAGGCTTTTTAGCTCATAAAAAGTTTTTATTAAACCGGATGTGAAGCTGGGTGTGGTGTCCCATGCCTTTAATTCCAGCACTCCCAGGAGGCGGAGACAGGCAGACATAGCTGTCAGTTCAAGGCTAGCAGGTGTACAAGAGGAGTTCCAGGACAGTCAGGGCTACACCCAGAAACCTTGCCTTGAAAAGCAAAAACAAAGCAAACAAGCCAGAGGTGGTGTCTTGAATCTGTAATCCCAGCATGCCTATGGTGAGATGGGAGGCTGAGACAGCATTGTCTGGCAGCTTGTAAGCCTGCTAGTCTCAAGTATGCAGCATGGCAGAAATCAGAGCTACCCTGTCCCAAACTGGGTAGAAGGTAAGAACCAACTCTTGAAAGCTGCCTTCTGACACATGTCTTTCTCTCTCTTTTTCTCTCTCACGCCCCCCCACACAGACACACACATACTTTAAAATTTAAACATAAGGCACAGCACAGTATGGTCTTGTGTGCTCAGATACCAGCAAAAGGAATATAAATGTGAAAAATATGATATTAGATGGGTAATGCAGAGGATATGTGCTTAAAGATCTGAGAAGCTTTAAAGCTGTGAGAAGGCGTCAACGTGCAACCTCAGCTAGGAAATTACAGTTGGGTGACAAATTTTTCACCTCTCTGTGCCTATCTGAAATGATCAAAATGCACCGAAAGAATTGTTTTAAAGTGTTACAACTAAATTTTAATAAATAGGTGGATTTGCAAATATACAATACATGAATATTGAGGATTTACCACCAAAGTAATGATTCTTTTCGGGTAGCAGCTACAGGCCTACCCTGAAGTCAGGGCCATAGCCCTAGAGAGATGAATGAGGCCTAGATGGATACAACCTCTCTCACTCTGTCAATTTTTGTTTTTTTGAGACAGAGACTCACTATGGAACACTGACTGCCCCAGAACTCACTATGGTAGACCAGGCTGACCTCAAACTCACAAAATGTGCTTGCCTCCAGGGTGCTAGTAGGCTGGTAGGTAGCGCTGGCCTTGAGCTCTCAACCCTGCCTCTGCCTCACCAGTGCTGGGACTACAACCACATTCCTATTTCCTTTTGAGATTTTGAAGGAAAGAAAGTGGTCAGCAGTAATAAAAGTAAATTGAGGATTGTAGTCAGCAACCAAGACCACTAAAAGTATTCTAGAACCAACTCAGGTCTCTTCAGGGTATCTGATGCTTTCATTAATGTGAGCAATCTATTGTTTTGTTTTTGTTTTTGTTTTTTTCCAAGACAGGGTTTCTCTATTTCATAGCTTTGGCTGTCCTAAAAGTAGCTCTTGTAGACCAGGCTGGCCTCGAAGTCCCAGCAATTCTGCCACCTGAGTGCTGGGATTAAAGGTGTGCGCCACCACCACCCAGCAATCTATTATTATAAAAACACTGTACCCAAGGCCCATTTTCTCCAAAGTTGTCAAGGTAGCCACCTATTGATGGGTACCTTGATGTAAGAGAGGAGCAATGGTCAGATTATAAGGTACAAATGTTTACTAAGTTTTGTCACAACATTATTTTCATCACTTAAGACTATCAAATATAGGATTAACATTAAGACAGAAATCCTCCTTTGATGACCAAAAGTTCTGTCTACTTCCTTTTGACTTTCCCCTGTGTCTTTATCACTCTGTAGGGAAATGCTAAAGAAGATGATGGAACCAGCTATGGTGACAACGATATTGATGATAACGTGAAAGTTATCATTGACAACATAAAAACAAACCCCTCCATGTCTATGTATGTAACCTTAAATGTCCTTGAGTTATGGAACATCTGGGGATGGGGAAGAGAAATACAATGGGAGTCACCTCTCCTTTAACTGTTCTGAACCTTATCTTTGGTGTCCGCTGGAAAGAAATGTAGGAAGACGATGAAGTCTGTACTTACAACCGTTGCACACAGCACGCTGTTGCTGCTTTTATGGAGGGCATTGTTTTCACGTCTTCCATTTTATGTGGACCTTTTCTCACAGATGATTTTGGAATTCAATTATTTAGGATTTTACTTTTGTGAGCATGGCTGTCATTTTTGTAGGAAATCAGAGAGTTCAAAGAGTAAAAGAGCCCACAAGTCTATTTCCGCTAAAGCAGGTCCTAGAGCAGACCTTCCATGCCCTGTTCTCTTAGTACTGTTTTTCCCCAAGTGCTAGTAGAGGTACACATTTGATGTCCAGCTTTTTTCTTTAGAAGGAGAAATAGGTGAGGTAGTGCATGCCTTTAATCCCAGCACCTGGGAGGCAGTAGCAGAAAAATTTGTGTGTTCTACAGCCTGATTTGCATAGTGGCTTTGGTTTGCCCCTGTCTCCAATCAGCCCTGCCTCCAGCTCACCAGTCCAGGGACTGCACCTGTGATCCGAGTGTCACCACATTCAGATTTCTGTCAGAGCCCTTCTGTAGAGTCTGATCTACAGAGTGGCTTCCAGGCCAATTAGGGCTACATAGTCCAAGCCATCTCAAAGAAGAGAGAGGGAGCTAGCCTGCATGCCTTTTGCATGGCTAATTGTTCAAACTCTCCAGTCCCACCCCTTTTAAGGAAAATCGGTGGTCTGTTTACTATTTGATAAACAATAAAAACAGTAGCGCTAATGAAACCTTTATCAAAACCTCCAGTTCTTTCTTGGGTCTTTTCTGTTATACATATCACTGAAGTAAAAAAAAAAAATGTAAATTTCACATCCCCATTCCTTTTAGTAGGAAGACAACCTTTTTTAGTTCCAATATGAATGGGTCATATTTTTGTGTGTGCCTGAATGACTTTTGTGTCTCTTCAAATTGCTGGTGTCAGCCTATTGACAATTGATTATACTTTCTCTGTATTCTAGGAAGATGCTCACTGATCTGAACTCAGAAGCTGAACAAGATGTGGAAAGAACTGCACCAGGTATCTTTCTTGCCGTTTGAATTGTTATTGAAGTCATATGTTGCATCCTTGCAACCTGACATCTATACAAAGAAAGCACTCATACTCATAAAAAAAATAAAAATACCTTTAAAAAGTTAAAGACATTGCAAGTCAGGTGTAGTGATGCATGCCTTTAAGCCCAGCACTCTAGTAATCAGAGCGTCAGGCAGGTATCTTCACAACTCAGCCTGGCAAGTTCCAGGAGACCGAGGGCTACATACTAAGACCCTATCTAAACAATAAATAGACAGTCAAGGATGTAGCCTACTTGGTAAAGTATTTTCCTTGCATGCATGAAGCCCTTGGTTTAATTTCTCAGTACCACAGAAGCAGAACATGATGTAATCCCAGCATTCGGGATACAGAAGGCACCCTGTCCCGTTCCAAGGATGACCTAGGCAGGCAAGGATCACTGAGGGTAAGGGAGGGCTTCAAGCAGTCATTATTCCCAAGAATCACACTGTGCTTTGGCCACAAGGGAGGACTCCAGCTCAGAGACTGTCCCTGGTGGTATAGTACCTTTTCTCACTCAGACATCCCCAGAAAAGTATCCCTTCTCTCTCCTGTGTTAACCAAATCCAAGGCTCTACAACATGGGCAAGGAGAAACCCCAGTAGGCTGGTCTAGACAAGATCCCCCAGTGAGCAGATGAATGTCTTCACAGGTAGGGACTGGATTGGGGGTAGTAGCTATCAAGAGAAAGAGAACTGAAAGGATGTGGAAGGATCTAAGGCAGTGCAAGTTTGGAGGGTCCTGCCAGATATGTTCAGATCCCACTAAGCTGCATCATTATCCCTATCCTGGAACCAGAATCCCTGAGGCATTATAATCATAAAGGCAATCCACAGCAGGGGTTTAGGAGCTAAGGAAGGACTGAGCAGAATCTTACTCTCCAACCCCCACCCAGTCCTGCTCCTCTTAGACTCTGGCTTTCGAGAACTCAGAGTTCTGAGTATACAGACTAGACCCACTGGCCCACACTCTCCATATTCTTGCTGCACAGAATGGAGGGGAAAGGAAAAGCTCTCTCCTATAGAGAACTAAAACCATGAGGCTGGAGAGATGGCTCAGTAGTTAAGAGTTCTTATTGCTCTTGCGGAGAGCCCGAGTTTAAGGGTCCCAGCACCTGTTGGAGTTGCTCACAATCACCTCTAATCTCAGCCCCAGGGGACTAGGCACTAGCACTCATGTAGGTAGCACACAGAGACATAATTTTTATCAGCTAAGCCTGACATTAGGTAGAACTGAAATTTGCTAATTAAATCAATGTGACTTCTCTATCATCCATTTGTCTTAAAAGCTGAAGGTACGCTTTACAGGAAGGAAAAAGTTGTCTCTAGTTTTCAAGACAGGGTTCATCTCTGTGTAGCCCTGGCTGTCCTGGGACACACTCTGTAGACCAGGCTGGCCTCACAAACATCCTTCTGCCTCTGCCTCTGCCTCCCAAGTGCTGGGATTGAAGGCTTGCACCACCACCACCTCACAGGAGAAAGATTTTATGGTTCCTGTAGTGCCTTCATTCTTTCACAGCACCGAAACTATAGTTCAGAAGGCAACATCCAGAGGTGAAGAAGGAAACATTTAACATTTTCTGCATTGGCATGTGCACTCATGCATGTTTACACACAGATCTGGTGGCAAGCATCTCTACCAGCTCAACCCTCTCCAGCTCCACATCATGCATTTTCACTTAGGCATCTCAAATAACTGAAATAGTGATGTCTGACTTTTAATATAAAGAATCAGCTGGGCAGTGGTGGTGCACACCTTTAATCCCAGCACCTGGGAGGCATAGTCCAGCCTGGTCTATACAGTGAGTTCCAGGACAACCACGGCAACGCAGAGAAACCCTGTCTCAAAACACTGGAGAGAGAAAGACAATCAGCAAAACTTAGTAGTCCTTGGTAGGTTCCTTTTAAAGATATGTTGAAGGGGGAGATTACTGGGGGAAAAAAAAAGAAAATAACTAAAAAAAAAATAACTAAAAGCCTTTCTTCCACAGATAATGCCATGAATCCAATTGATTAAACAAGGATCAAAAACACCTTACCATCACCTATCTTCATGCATAAATGAAGTTGTAATTAAAAAAAAACCACCAAACTTGTTTTAAAGACAATGGTATCATCTCTACACACATACCTGAAAACAAATCTATACCAAACTGCTAAAACAAATGGAAACTACTTGAGACCAGATATAAAGTGGGGAATCTACTGAATTTTGAAGATTTTGAAGATGGAAATCCTTGTCCAGCTTGAAAAATCACCCCCAAACAATCTAAAGTTAGCTACATTCCACAGCGAACCACCTAGGAGACTTTATTGCCCATTGTTAAATAAAAAGTTCTGTGTGTGTTTCTGTGTGACAGCTTCAAAGTCATTGCCCCTTCCTTGTCATACAAATTGCTTCATTTTTTTTTCTTTTCTTTTTCTTTCTGTCCCCTCTCCCCACGTTCTGTTGGTTTTTTGAGACAGGGTTTCTGTGTAACCTAGCCCTGACTGTCCTGGAACTGGTTCTGTAAACCAGGCTGGCCTCGCCTGCCTCTACCTCCCACATGCTGGAATTAAAGGCATGTGCCACCATGCCTGGTTTATTTGCAAGTTCTTTATAATAAAGTTTTAATTTTAAAGAGAAGATATTTAAGAAGCTAGATAAAAATTTAAAAATACATTGCAATCATTCTTGCCTTACCAATTAGAATTATTTTTCCAGATCATCTCATTAACTGCAAAAGTGGAAATCACTGTACTTGCTGTCTTATAAATATTCAGACACCTAGATTTAAGAAAAAAGTGGGGGGCCAGGCGGTGGTGGTGCACACCTTTAGTCCCAGCACTCGGGAGGCAGAGGCAGTTTCAGAGGTCTACAGAGTGAGTTTCAGGACAGACTCCAAAGCTAAAGAGAAACCCTATCCTGAATAAACCAAAAAGAAAGAAAAAAAAGAAAAAAAGTGGGAATAAGCATAAACAAGCTGTGGAAACGAAGAAGCATGCTGGAGGGACATCACTGTAGTCAACAAGCCCAGACCCTGAGCCAGTGACGGAATTTTCAATATTTGTAGAATTCTGAATACTCATGTAGTATATCTATGGTTTCATTAAATACAATCAGACAAGAGTTTATAGGAAAAGAGCTTTTATTGCTTTGTTGGCAATACAGTAGTCAACAGATGGTTTGTGTTGGGGGTGGGGATTAAACTCTTCTGACCTAAGTAATTGTTCGGTACATTTACTTTTAAAACTCTGAGTGGAAGAAATCTTGCCTTACGTATTATAGTCACTTGTCCTTTTTATAAATGGGTAGAGTCTGTCCTAGTCCCGTTCTTCCTAAATCAGATAACAGAGCCTGAAACAAGTCAAAACCAGTTTGTTTGTTTGGTTTTGGTTTTTGGTTTTGGTTTTTGTTGTTGTTGTTTTTGGTTTTTGGTTTCTCTGTAGCTTTAGAACCTGTCCTGGAACTCGCTCTGTAGACCAGGCTGGCCTCAAACTCACAGAGATCTGCCTGCCTCTGTCTCAAAACCAGTTTTTCTTCTTCCTTCCCTCTCCTACTTTGCAATCTTTACTTCTATTATACCTACCTGAGGACTGCTACTTTCAACAGTTGCCTGTGATGTAGAATAAGCAAAGCAATAGAATTGATTTTTTAAAGGATTTACTACTAAACTAGCTTAGGAGATATTAAGTCACACAAAGTAGAATTACTTCAAGAAGTGCTACATCCAAAACACCTCAAAGGTATAAGTGGTATTCTAACCACGTTAGAGATAGTGGAACATAGGGTCCCTAAGATGGTGATGTTTGTTTACAAGGAGTGTAGCCTTTAGGCTCCATTCCCATAACAAAAGAGATAATTTAGGCTCTCAATAGTACCTTAGTAACCGACCAAAGAGGCCAGACCTTTGTCTTTAGAGTGTGGCCATTAGAGGATAGCTGATACAATCTGGGCTCAGGTGCAGCTTGGGTGGGTAGCAACCTCTCACTGGACCTTGGTGGTGTCCAAGCAGTGCCAACTCTGCAGGCACACAAAGTGCATGAGCTGTGGAGTCATTGCTAGCTCCACCTAGATTTCAAAGTATGTCTTCATGAGCCTCCAGATCCAAGCAGAGAACTGGAGTAAGGCTGTTGTAAAGTCCCTACCAGCGTAGTGCTTAGCAAAGTCATGGCCTTGTAACCAGAGCCAGTGGTCAGTGGTCATTTGCCCACAGAATAAGCCCCAACTAGAGCAGTGCCCCGAAAGAGGTATGGAAGTAGCTTTCCCCTATATAATAACCCCAGAAGTGTCAAGCCACCAGTGTTCACCAACAGCCTGGGAGAGGTACAGGTACCAGGTTCCAACTGGCAAGAAATTGCTGGGGGAGCTGTTCCCAGTGAGCCACGCCTAGAGCTCTGTGAACTAAAACTCCACACCACGTGTCTGGAAGGTTGGATTTGGAGCCAACCTTTGTTCCTGAGTCTTAAGATAAAAGTATTTCCCCTGATGGGGTGGGGCTAGGGACCGCACGGTGGTTAGGATTGCTTACTCCTGCTCAGTTCCCAGCACCTATACAGCTGCCTGTAACTCTCGCTCCAGGGGTGTCTCACACCCTCTTTTTGGTGTCCTCCACAACCAGCCACCCGCACACATAAATAACAGTAAAAATTTTAAAATATATTTACAAAGAGAGAGAGGGACACCTATGGCATCTGGACCTTGGGATTCCCTCTTAGAGAAATCTGTTCAGTGTGGTGGCACACACCTTGAATCTCATCACTCAGAAGCAAAGGCAAGTGAATCTCTGTGAATTAGAGACCAGCCTGATCTACGTAATGAATTCCAGGCCAGTCAGGACTGCAAAGTGAGACCCTATATCAAACAAACAAACAAACAAAAACCTCCTGTTGGGAGGTCCTCATAGCACCTTGCCCTTCCCTGAGGGTTTACAAACAGTTAGCAGGTGGTTGGTGATAAAGGGAGAGAAATTCTCTGAATCTAATGGTAGAGAGTCCATTCTCCAAGCAATACCCTCACCCAGGACTCTGAAAGCAACCCTAATGAAACACATAGCACAGACACACACACACACACACACACACACACACACACACACACACACACACACACATACACGCAGATGAAGTGAAAGAAATGGAATAAATATTGCCCGATCGTGTTTGGGACTTATTTGGGACAAATTATTCCCTTCTGTTTTATTTCTGACATTTGGAATAGGTATGTCTACCTAATGTCTGCCTCACAGTTGTGTTTTTCATTTATTTGTTTGGTTTTTCTTCTCTCTCTCTCTCTCTCTCTCTCTCTCTCTCTCTCTCTCTCTCTCGGTTTTAGGTTTGTTTGTTTTGAGACAGAGTTTCTCTGTGTAACAGCCCTAGCTGTCCTGGAACTTGCTCTGTAGACTGGCCTCAAACTCACACAGAGATCCATCTGCTTCTGCCTCCTGAGTGTTGGAATTAAAGGTATACACCAACAACAACACCTGGACTTTAATTTTTTAATTACCTTTTTGCACAAGGCTCTTCCAATGGAAGAAATGCATATATGGTTAATAATAAAAAATTGTGGAACGTGATATGGTTCCTTGAAAACAACTTATAAAAGTTGCAGACAGATCTGACATGATGGCACCAAGGCGACCTTTACTAAGGCAAGTTTAAAAAAAAAAAAAAAAAAAAAGGCCTTGCAATGAATTATAAAAAGACCCGATATTTGGGGTTGAGGATGTGTTTGTGCTTTTTTCACAGAAAGAAAATAAAGCTGGACCTGATGATGTCGTAACACCCCATAAAGGAGTTCAAGGAACGAGTTGGAGAGGATTCCTTGATCCAGTCTTCCCTGCCCCCACGGAGAGGAGAGTCTGATAGCAGGACCTGCTAAGCCACTCTACACATTCTGCCTCCAGAGAGTTTGCACAAAGAGACCCCGCTGATGATTGCCAAGATGTGCTTCAGGTAGCTGAATCCAGCTCACCTCATCCAGGAATCCCACCTGCCCTAAAGCACAAATGCTGAGCTGCTTCCAGACCTGGGACACAATTTTCTGCAGTTTGAATCCTGTTTGCTTTGAAGCTAATATGCAAACTAAACATCTGACTGTTTTAATCTTTGGGACATAGAACTCATTTTGATTAACATATTAACCCCTCTTCACTTAAGAAGCGGGCAGATTTGGGGTTTGACTGTTGCTCAGGGACTGGAACTGGTATTTGATGGTAGCAATGTCATTGTGCTGTTACTGGAATTGACCTAATGATATTTGTAACTGCTTATAGATGTTGAGGAAAGTTTGACACACCCTGTAAAATATTTGGGTTTAATGCATATGTTAAGAATTTTAGATTTTTGATCCCTTTGCACTGCCCTAAAAGAGAAATGTTGTTTCTATACTGATCACACTGAGACAGTTTTGCTAAGGTCACAAAAGGATTAGACCATAGAAAAAAGCAGAGAGAGCAAGAGGAGGGATCATTTCCCCTGGGTCACCACCCTCTTACCTTCCCTTTTGGGACCCCTCTTAGGATTTTTATTATTGATGGCTTTTGGACCATGGGCCCTTAATAGGCTCACTAAGTTTATTTGCTAACAGGTAACATCCAAGCCCATTCAGGTCCATTATCACCGGCTTGATCTGGCTGATCGAGGACTAGAAGAAGCCCCTTGAGAGCTAGTCTCGTATTGGAGCCACATAAAACCCAGAGATATGTGTGTCTGCCCACGACATGGGTACCAGCAGAAGGGGTGCTAGACAAACTGCAGGGAGAAGACCATAATTCTGTCTCTGAGTCTCCTGAGGAACAGCCTGATTGCATAGAGGTTGATGTTCAGAGGTATTGATATAAAAACCTAGACCCTCTCCTCCCCCAAAAGACATCTGTAAGTCTGAAAAGAAAATTCTTCCACCAAGTTGGAATTTTCCCCCACCAATTAAACATGGGAGGATCGGGCCTCTGTTCCTCCCCACACACACTGGTTAATGCCCACTCCTCTACCAGATGACCTTTAACTCACCTCATTCTAACACTTAAAAAGGGCGGACATCACAGGACAACTTTCAGGAGCTGGTTCTCTCCTTCAACTTCTTTAGGGGACAGGGTTTTTGTTGCCATTGCTACCATGCTACACACTCTAGTCTGATGGGCATATGAGCTCTCTGGAGATTCTCCTGTCTCCACCTCCCATCTTGCTGTACGAGTGCTGGGATAACAGATTCAAGGTACCATACTCAGCTTTAAAAACAAAACAAAACATGGATTTCAGGCATCAAACTCTGGTCTTCAGGTTTATGTGGCAAAAGTGTTCTTCCCCCACTGAATAATCTCAATAACCCTTACAGTTTTGTTCTTCTAGTCTTTGGCTTTTCTGAGCACATGGGCATATGCATCCACACATGTTTGTTGAGACAGCATTTCTCTGTGTAGCCCTGGCTGTCCTAGAACTCGCTCTGTAGACCAGGCTGGCCTCGAACTCAACAAAGATCCACCTGCCTCTCTGCCTCCCCAGTGCTGGAATTAAAGCCGCGCACCACAACTGTAAATTTTAAACATATAACTTATATGACTTCTGGGGTCCTCAGAGAATTTGTCTCCATATCAACCATACCTTGGGCCTCTCGCTTACCTGATTTAGACAATATTTAAGTGAGTCTTTGGAATTAGCCCTTAATGTTGATGCTAGAATGAGTTGTTGGAGGGTTGGAGGGTTGTTGGGATGCCATAAATGAATGTTGTACATTAAGAAAACATACATTTCAAGGAGGCCTTTAATTTCAGCACTCAGGAGGCAGAGGCAAGTGGTCACTGAGTTCAAGGACAGTCAGGACTACACAGAGAAACCTTATCTTAAAAAGAAAAACAAAAGCACAAACCTTTCACACGTGAATAAATATTTGAATAAAGTTCAGTTAGGAGAAAATATGAGCAATGATAATGAAGAAAGTGCTAATATATGGTAAGGAGTCACTATATGTCAAATAAAGGGTATATTACATACAAATTCACTTATTTAAAGAATTGTAATTGTATATATTTCACCTGTATGCTGTGGTGTTTCGATGTGTGTGTGGTGAATTGATTCCTACAGTTAAGGTCATTCGTGGAGGCATATCTCTCTAGTTACCACAGTAGGGGCACACATAAGATCTACTCAGCAAATTTCTACAGCATAATAGAGGGAGGGGCTGGAGAGTTGGTTAAAAGCACAGGTGGCTCTCACAGAGAACCAGGGTTCAGTTCCCAGCACCCACATGGTGATTCACAACCATCTATAACTCCAGTACCAGGGGATCCAGTACCCTCTTCTGTTCCCCCATCCCTAGCTTGAGCACCAGGCAGATATGAGGTACATAAACACGCAGGCAAACTACTCATATGCATAAAAATAAATAAAATATTTTTAAAAGAGTTATAACGTAATATTGTTAACTATAGTGCCTATGCTAACTTCATTATTAGATTATCATTAACAGATGTGCAAAAATTCATCTTACATATCCACTATTTGCATATTTTTAATTAGTGTATACTAATTTACAAAGTAGGGATTTTATTAGCTATTTCCATACATGCTTATAATGTAATTTAATCATATTCACCCCTCTTTTTTTTTTTTTTTTTTTTTTTTTGTCAGGACAGGGTTTCTCTGGGTAGCTTTGGAGCCTGTCCTGGAACTAGTTCTTGTAGATCAGGCTGGCCTCGAACTCACAGAGATCCACCTGACTCTGCCTCCTGAGTGTTGGGATTACAGGCATGTGCCACCACTGCCCGGCTTGTTTGATTATTTTTGTTTCATTTGTTCAGACAGGGTTTCTCTGTGTAGATCTGGCTGTCCTGGAATTCATTTTGTAGACCAGGTTGGCCTCGAACTCACAGGCCTGTCTCTGTCTCCTGAGTACTGGGCTGGCTCACCCCTTTAATCCCAGCACTTGGGAGGCAGAGACAGGTGTATCTCTGTGATTTTGAGGCCAGTTTGGTCTACACAGCAAGTTCTAGGTCAGCTCCAATGCCACAGAGAAATCTGTCTCAAAAACAAACAAAAAAATGGCATGTGCCAGCACACTGGGTAACAATTAGTATTTTTTTGTTGTCTTGATTATAGCCATTTTGATTAAGGTGAGGTAGAATTTCATTGTGCTATTCTTTTGCATTTCCCTGGAGGCTAAGAATGTTGTATGTCTTTCCAGCTATTTTTTTGGTCATCTGTGCTTCACTGAAAGATGTGTCTTCATTTCTACTGTCCATAATAAATATTAATTGAACTATCTTGTTTTGTGTTGCCCAATTTCTTTAGTTCTTTATACAGTTTTAACATTAACTACTAATATTTTTATGATAGCCTGTGGTTAGGCACTATGAGATTCTGTCTGACTCTAATCAAAATCTTTTCCTTTGGAGGGACCAGGCACAAGCTCCTACAACACGACTTTGGACAACTGCAGTAAGACCATAGTCCGACGAAGCCAGTCCAGCAACCAGTAAGGCCCATACTGCTTGCTGTGTGCTCCTTGCTGCTGAAGTATACTGCTACAGCCAACCCCAGGCAACACTGGCCAGAATAAAAGGTCACACATCTGTCCCTAAGCCTGGGATTCATTCCAGGGACATCATTCACAGGGAATCTTAGAGATGGTGGCTATCTGAATCTGCCTGGTTCTGCACTCAACTGGTCTAGCACTGAGCAAAGCAGTGTACCTGCCACCGTCAGCCCTGTGTCCTAGTGAAACACATGGTCCCCACATGGTACTAGGGTGGGGCTGGAGGCCGGGGACACTGGCCTGAAAAGAGCTGCGCTGCCTGCATTGGGGTACCAGTCGGGGAGGCAGTTCTTTGGCTGCCACGGCTGATGCCAGAATGAATTACATCAGTCTCGCAGCACAAGAAAGTGCAGGTAGAAGAAAGGTGGCCAAGGCCCATCCTGAGGCTTGTGACAAGGCCAGCCAGAACTCTATTTGGCCTGACAGCTGATGCAGGTCTGGAGACTTCAAGCTCTGGTCTAGTTCTCACTGAAATCCTGCTTGTCAGTGAATGAACTCTAAGGTAAGATTTGGCTGGAACTAAATTTCTCCCACTCAGCTGAAAGCCACCGCACAGACTACCTATCTCTCCAAGCTGCTTGAAGTCAGGGATGGGCAACTCTTCCTGCACTTTCTTTAATTTGGGCGTTTTCTTCTTGTTATCTTTATTGCTATACTAAAGCCACACATTATTGTCTCCCAGCTGGTAGTTTAGTTCTTTTCTAATTGTTGTGTCCGCAGATCAGAGTAGTGCTGTGAGATCTCAGCTACCATTTCATTCCACCCACAGTGTATAATGGCAGGGCAGGCACTATTTTCAAACACTTCCTTACCTTCCATTTCCTGACACTTTCCAAATAGAAAAGCAGAGCAAAAGCCAAATATTGAAAATACTGCACATTTGTTTTGGAAGTTTCTGCTTTTTCTGTTCTTTTTCTTTTCTTTTCTTTTTTTAATTTTATTTTTTTTGAGACAGGTCTTTTCTGTATAACAGTCCTAGCTGTTCTGGAACTCACTCTGTGACCAGCTGAGACCAGGCTGGTTTCAAACTCACAGAGATCCGCCTGTCTCTGCCTCCCGAGTGCTGGGGCATATGCCACCATGCCTGACTGCTCAATTTTTTTTTAAAGGACTTCATCCTTTTTCTTTTCTCTCCCAAGCTTGTGTGTGTGTGTGTGTGTGTGTGTGTGTGTGTGTGTGTGTGTGTGTGTGTGTAACAGTCCTAGCTGTCTCTCCTGGAACTAGCTCTTGTAGACCAGGCTGGCCTCGAACTCACAGGGAGGGATTCACCTTCCTCTGCCTCCTGAGTGCTGGGATTAAAGGCATGTGCCACCATGGCCTGGCTGCCTACATATATTTTTAAACATACTGTAAAATTTAGAGATTTTTTTCATCTGAATCTGTCTTTACTGCATATCTTTATCTTTTTCTGACCACATGAGTCTTTAATCTACTAAGCAGTATGACTAGGATTAAAACTGTGACTTTGGTGGCTGGCTCTGCCCCATTCTTTAGCTTTCTGAGAGTCTAGCTTCATGGTGGAGGTACTGGCAGGAGTCACGTTTATTGCCACAACTCTGTGGAGTTTCTAGGTCCATGCCACCACCAAGAAGCATGCCTCCAGCTGCTCATAGATACCATTTAAGGGATTCATGGTAGGGCCTCGTGAGCTTCACTAAAGCCATTGTGTCTTATGGTGGCTCCATCCTTTACCTGTGCTTGATGGCAGAAACCAATGGAGCCAGAATGTATAATCCACAGTGGTACAAGCTAATTAGGTTTTCTAGAGTGGGCATTTCTCTTCACCAGGAT
Source organism: Myodes glareolus (assembly GCF_982192425.1). Classification (NCBI taxonomy): domain Eukaryota; kingdom Metazoa; phylum Chordata; class Mammalia; order Rodentia; family Cricetidae; genus Myodes; species Myodes glareolus. The sequence continues at coordinate 80,423,252 of NC_142053.1, read as the reverse complement.
CTCTTTTCCCTGAAATCTATACTTACTTTAAGAATTAGGGAAGAAAGAAGAGATGTCAGCCAGGCATGAGGGCACAGTCCTTTAGTCCCAGCCCTGGGTGATAGAGGCAGATGCACCTCTGAGTTTGAAGCCAGCCTAACTTACAGAGCAAGTTCCTGGATAGCCAGCCAGGGACAGGGTTATGCAGAGAAACTCTGCCTCTAAAAACCAAAACCCAGAGAGAGATGAGGGGAGAATAAAAAAAGAAAAAATGCCATCTTCTGTGTATAGTTGTATCTAGTGTGTACAATTTATTACTGGGACAAGGACAAGTTTTAAATCAAGGAAACCTGAATGTCTTCCCAGTTTTTAAAAAGATATATCTCTTTATGTGTCTATTTTGTCTACATGTATGTCTACGCATCACATGGGTGCCTGCGTACTCACAGAAGTTAAAAAGGGACGTCAGATCCCCTGGAACTGGAGTTACAGATAATTGTGAGCCACCATACGGATGTAAGGAACCAAACCCTCATCCCTTTGAAGAGCAACTGGAGCTCTTAACCACTGTCCTCAGCCCCCTTTCTCCAATTTTTTAAAATTTTTTTAATGATTTATTTATCTTTATTTTATGTTCATTGGTGTGAAGGTGTCAGATCCCCTGGAACCGTATTTTCAGACAGCTATGAGCTGCCATGTGGGTGCTGGGAATTGAACCCGGGTCCTCTGGAAGAGCAGTCAGTGCTCTTAACTACTGAGCCATTTCTCTAGCCCCCCTTTCTCCAGTTTTTAAGGTAGACCCTAGAGTAATTCTTGGCTATAATGGAGGGGTTTATTTTCGCCCCTGGGGTAGAGCTGATACAAAGGAAACAGTTCAGACCATGAGGCTGTGCTCTGCTTGAAATCAGCATTGTGGTGGTGTTCTCCATAAGTAACAGAGTAACAGAAATAATGGAAGCGAAGACTTTGTGTTTTACGAGGATTGATCTTAAGAGCAGATAGAGACTTTTCTAGAATGTAGAAGGAAAATTAATCCAGCTATTCTGTGTGTGTGTGTGTGTGTGTGTGTGTGTGTGTGTGTGTGTGTGTGTGTGTTTTGAGACAGGGTTTCTCTGTGCAACACCCCTAGCTGCCCTGGAACTCACTCTGTAGATCAGGCTGGCCTGGAACTCACTCTGTAGATCAGGCTGGCCTGGAACTCACTCTGTAGATCAGGCTGGCCTGGAACTCACTCTGTAGATCAGGCTGGCCTGGAACTCACTCTGTAGATCAGGCTGGCCTGGAACTCACTCTGTAGATCAGGCTGGCCTGGAACTCACTCTGTAGATCAGGCTGGCCTGGAACTCACCTGCCTCTGCCTCCCTAGTGCTGGGATTCAAGGTATGTGTTACCACACCTGGCTCAAAACAAAAATCCCCCCCCCTTTTTTTTTTTCGAGACAGGGTTTCTCTGTCAAAATATTTTTTTAAAAAGGCTAGGGACGTATTTCAGTGTTGGAGCAATTGCCTAGCCTGCCTAAACATTCTGGTTTCATTCCCAGCACTGTAAAGAAAACAAGGCTGAGGGTGTGGGTCAGTAATAGGACGTCCGCCTTGTATGCTCAAGCCTTGAGTTCAATTCCCAGCACTACAAGAAACAAAGAACCAGGAGCGGTCAGTGTGGCAGAACTGATTACACTTACTTAATTACCGGGGACATTTTAATTGTCAGTTGAACACACAGAATTGGCTCTTTTGAGTACACTTCTGCTTTTCACTAAGTATCGAAATGCAGGGCGTGTCAGGGGAGGGGTTAAGTGCTCTACCACCAAGTTGCATCCTTGGCCCCAAACAACTCTTTTAACCTGAAAAAACGGAGATTCTATTCAACAGTGACAGTACCTTCTACTACTCCAGAACGCTGCTCTAGAACCTTTCGTCTGGCCTCTCCATTGCCATCTAATTTGAATTCCTTTCCTGAGACAATGTTGAAATTAAAGCACCCACATCACAATTTCTTTTAAGAGAAAAAAACAAGTCTTCCTCAAGGCTGGCCTCAAATGTGGGATTCTCCTGCCTCTGCCTCCTGAGCACTGAGATTAACAATGCATGCCGTCAGCCAGGTTCCACATTTTTCTCTATGGGAGCAGACTCTATAAGATGTTAAAGCAAAGACCTTGCCTGCCACGGTCTAGCGGCACCATCCTCTGTGCTCTAACTTTTGCCATATGAGCCCAAAGCCCCCATCTTGTGTCTTCAGATTCCCCTGAAACACTCATGTCTCTTCACTAGTGAGCCCGCGCCTGCTCACTGCCATCTTTCGGGGCTCTTCTTTTATGGCTCAAGCCTGTAACGTGCATGCTTCTGACTTCTCTTCAGACACAGCTGGTTTAGCCTGCTCACTCATTCACACCAAGTGTTCTGTCTCTTCCTGTCAGGTCCTCATATCACGTGCCTGCTCTCTGCACAGTAAACTTGCAGAGTCTATAATTAAAAAGACAAAAAGTAGGTGAAGGACAGCGTGGCATTCGTTAGAAGGTTAGCAACACTAGAGAGGCAGAGGCAGGCGGATCTCTGTGAGTTCGAGGCCAGCCTGGTCTACAAGAGCTACTTCCAGGACAGGCTCCAAAGCAACACAGAGAAACCCTGTCTAGAAAAAGAAGAAGAAGAAGAAGAAGAAGAAGAAGAAGAAGAAGAAGAAGAAGAAGAAGAAGAAGAAGAAGAAGAAGAAGAAGAAGAAGAAGAAGAAGAAGATTGTCTTGGGTATAATCACATGAGCCCTTAAATGGAAGCATGAGACTAGAGTGTAGCTCAGTGGTAGATCCCACGGTTAGTAGACATAAGGATTCACTCTCCAGTACAACACCCCCCAAAAAGTAGATGCGGAGAAACCAGAAGGGTTTCCAACATAGCCGGAAGGTAGACCATAATGCAGTGTGACCATTTCAAGTATGGTACAGTACCCCCACCTGTCCTTAGTCATGCTCTAAGCCTCCATAGGTATTCATTCCACAGAGCTGAACCTCCTAGCTTCGGTTCAGCGATCAATGCTAAAGGGTCTGCAACCATCTGGCAGGAAAGACATTCTAAGGAGACACCTGGGCCCCTCCCTTTGACTATCAGACTGTGGAGACAATGGGTTCCAAGAATGGAATTTCCCCAGAGTCTCAAACTCCAGAGGGGAGTTTGTCTTTCTAGAAGAAATTTCACACTACCTGTCAGCCTGCCTTGTACAGAAACTGAAGCTGGGAGCACAGCTTGACCGGGACTGCTTAAACCTCTGGATCTCTAAGCCTAAGCCTCACGTGAGTGCTCTGAAGAGGGGGAGTGGTGCTCCCGGTGCTCCCAGGACTTAACTATCCCTCTTCCCAATGTGGCACATTGAAGAATTCTCTTTTCTCTGTTTTTCGCTATTAATTGTCTCTTTTACTTTTGTTAAAGTGCTTGCTGTGGCTGCCAGGACCTTCCAGGCTTTTCTTTAAAGTCTCTGTTGAGAGGGTTGGGGTCGCCAACAGCTGGGGTGAGTGTTGGGAGGAAAGGAGCAGTTACCAGGAATGGGCCTCGGGTTTCCTTTGGTGATGAAAATGTTCTTAAACTGAAGGACGCACAACTCTGTGACTAGAGCCAAACCCTACTGAATTGCACAGTTTACAAGGGCGAATTTTGCCAAGGCTGGGCGTGGTAGAACAGGCAGGAGGATGAGTTCAAAACTATCCTGAGCTACATAGAGACATAGAGAATCCAAGGCCAGCCTGGGCTGCACAAGACCCTGCCTCAATGGGGGGAGGGGGGAGGAAGGATGGATTTTGATGGGCACAGTGGTGCAAGCTTGCAATCTTAATACCTGGAAGATGAGGCAGAGTGATCAAGAGTCCAGTTTGGGCTCCATGAGCCTGCCTCAGAAAGCGGCGAACTTTTTGACGAAAATATTCTCTCTTCTCTGTAAGTAATTTCATTGTTTGTAATAAGTTACACACATTTGTTTGATGTTCAGCCTAATTTCTGGGTACCCAGTTTCTAAAGTCCTTGGATTCTCCAAAGTGATTTTTGTTATCTCCAAATGTCTTTTGTATTGCTAATGATGACTGCGGGCTGGGGGTTCCAGAACAGCTTCCCGATGGGGGTTGGTTGCCAAGGGAACCAAATTGGGATCTGAAGGATTTCAAGAAATATTACTTGTTTATTTGTACATTTAAGATACTTGATAATCCTGGAGAGGGACATCTGTTATTACCAAGCCCTGTAGTGCTTTCCAACACCAGCTAGAAGGCCTTTGCTCTCCCCTGGTTTCTTGCATCTTTGTAGCTCCACAGCTCAGTCATCCCACAATCCTTAAGGTTCAGTTTAAGCCCTTGCAACTCTTTCCCCTCAATGTCTTACAAATGAAGCCTTCCTTAGCGTTCCAGTCTGTACTATCTGTCCGAACATTTATCAGTTTGCCAATTAATCTCACGTTGTAATCAATCACTGAGTTGAAGCAACCAGATTGTTGTCATATACACTAATACATTATTTTGAATCTGCATCAGATTTTCACTGAATAGTCCCCTGTGGCAGACAGGAAGGCTTGACTTCATAACGCCACTGAAGCAGCCCCAAGTACCCAATCATCCAAGAAAGAGATCCAGGTGTGCTGGAAGCGTCTGTGACAAAGGCATGCAAAGGCTGTAAGACTCCCTCAGAAAAACAGTTTTATAAGTCACAGAAAACAGTCACCGTTTCCCCACAGTTCTGCAAGGCCTAAGCACTTTTAGAAAGCCAAATATTCATTCCGGCATTTACCCTAGATGCAGTGAAGAAACCTGTTCCATTCTAATGTTTGCCTTGGAGACAGTGACTGCCAGACTCCCGCAAGTTGTTTCACCAGCTGTTCAGCGACTGCATCCTTTTCGTTTGTTTGTGGTGTGGAGGTGGGTGGGGGTGGGGTGGGGGTCAACAGAAGCCTCACACGTCCCGGCTAGGCAAGCGCTCTACCACTGAGCCATCTCTGTAGCCCACTTTATTGAAGGCCTAAGAGGTGCTTTACCCAGCTGAAAAGAACGATTCCTTCAAAAACGAATTTGTAATCGGGGCTGGTGGGGCAGCTTTGTAACCTTAACATTTTAGGAGGCTGAAGCCTGCAGGAGTATAACTAGTTTAAGGCTAGCCTGAGCTAAGGAGGAAATTTCAGGTGACCTTGGGCTAGAGAGGAGACTCTCAGGAAGGCTTTGGCCGCTAGATGAGGGCTGGTGCATTCCTAGTGAATCATTAAAGGAGACCGTGTGTTTCGGGCTGTCCCGAGTTGCTAAGATGGCTTAGTGGAAGGGAACGACACCTTCACAACCCTTACAACCAAGGCAGTAAGAGTTCGACCTAAGAACTTCGTCTTCTACTTCTACTTCTAGTAACTCCTAGCCTAGAAGGACCCATCTCTTGCTTGAGCTTCCCATTTCCTCTTTCTTGTGCATTTGAATGGGGTGGACTGCCTGTGGGAACCGGACCTTAAAACAACAGGCCAGCTTTATCAGAAGGCTGATTTCCACAATAATTATGAAGCTCCAAACTTCAGTGAGTCACCAGTAAAATGGAACCCAAAGGGTGGGGCTGTAGCAGCTCCTTGATAAAGCCTCAGCCTTGACCCCCATCACTACAAATTTTAAAAAGTTTCTCTCCCTCAATAGTGGTAATTTCACATTTATTGTTGATAGGCAGGTAGAGAGATGCTGCAAATACGTTGTGGCCTAGAACTCTCCATAGGAGTCATTATCCGTGGACGGGTGGTTTGAAGCGGTCTTCCACCCATCCTCTTGTCTGCAATAGAAACAGTTGAGGCTGAGAGCTGAGAGGCAGCAGATGGCTGGCTGCCCACTATTTGCCTCGCCAGCCTTCACACAAACCCAATTCTCTTTATTCGTTCCCCTCCCCAGTGCTGCCTATAATCACTGTTTCTGACTAATCCTGCACAAAAGTAGAAAATTCCCAGGGGATCTATGATCAGGGAGCTTCTTATTGTCCTCTGACCACCAAAGAGGCAAATGGGAAAAGGTTATCCTCCCGCCTTTCTCATTCCCCGCCGTGCCTTGCTTGCTGTTTTTGGTTAGGAAGCAATCTCAGGCTTGCAAAGCCAAGTAACTAGTGTGTGTGTGTGTGTGTGTGTGTGTGCCCATACACTAGCCCGCGCGTGAGTATGTATATTGTGTTGTGTGTCATGTGTAGGGAGAGGGCTTGGGGGTGGCACCCCATGACGTTACTGGCTCCTCCTCCCAGTGAATCAACGACCCTAAGCAGCAGCATTGAAGCCTGAGCAGCTTATGTCTGCAGACCCAGCCCAACTCTGAAGTCAGCCTCACTGAACCAGATCTGAGAATCTTCGCTCTCTGGGCTTGCCACAGCTCTCTGGTAAGCCTTTGGGGCCGACACGTGTGTCAGAGTGGGGAGGGGGAGGGTCCTCGTGTACCTAGGCTTCTCAGGCAACCACGGCATGCAGTTGCATCAGCGGGCTGTGTAACCTGTTGCTGGCAAGACCCTAGCCCAGGAGCCAGGGCTCCCTAGCTGCTGCGCAGCCCCAGAACGTTTCTAGATGGAACCATAAAATCTAGATGCTGAATTTAGGACCACCGGGCGGGACCCTTAGCCTGTGAAGAAGGGAGTGTGAGCGAACTAGGGTTGGCTTTGTACCCCCCTCCCCACGCCCCGGGGCGCATCTCCCAATTTCAGAGACCGAAGCCCCGCCTTACGGCTGATCCTCACAGACCAGCAGGCGGGAGGAAGTGGGGGAACATTTACTGGCTCAGGTGGAGCGCTGTGGGCTTGGTGAGGAGGGATGAGATCGTGGCAGTGCCCACTTTTAACCTGCAGCGAGGTCAGTCCCTCTCTTCCAGGCGGTGGGTAGCCATGTCTCTTTGAAGCCCTCCAGACGCACACCGAAAGGGATGTGGGTATTGGGGGTGAGAAAGGGCGCTCCCAGAGTTGCCCTGAGTTGAGTTCCTCTTGATTCACCAGGAGCTACAGGCCAGGAAGCAGAAATGTTAAATTTCAGGGCTACTGGACTGAGCTCTAGGGTAAATCCCATAGGTTCTTGGCCAGAAAAAGAAGAAACAGTGTCCAAGCACTTAGTAGAGGCCAACCACTGTGCTACAAGGGGTTTTCACTCGCCTCTTCTGAAACGAGTTCACCAGCCTCAGAGATACTGTAATCCCTACTTGCATTTTTATTGTAATTCCTACTTGCCTATGAAGAATCGCATGTTAGAGGTAAAGTGGCTTGCTCCCCGCACACCTACCCTCCTTTGTCCCTGTAGTGGAGTGGGCTTTGTAATTCACTTTCCGAGCTTAGGGATAATGAGACCCATTAAAGGGCTTTTGTCTTGTTTTTCACCAGAACCTAGCATCCTCTTCAATGCCAGCCAGAATGCGGTGGCAGGCACTTAGAAGATTCGGTCAAAAGCTGGTGCGGAGACGTGTGTTGGAGCCAGGCATGGGTGAGACCCGCCTTGCCAGATGCCTAAGCACCCTCGACTTAGTGGCCCTGGGTGTGGGCAGCACACTGGGTGCAGGTGTGTATGTCCTGGCTGGTAAGGTGGCCAAAGATAAAGCGGGGCCATCCATTGTGATCTGCTTTTTGGTGGCCGCTCTTTCTTCTGCGTTGGCTGGGCTGTGCTATGCTGAGTTTGGTGCCCGGGTCCCCGGCTCTGGTTCTGCATATCTCTACAGTTACAGTAGGTGAACTCTGGGCCTTCACCACCGGCTGGAACCTCATCCTCTCCTACATCATTGGTGAGAGAGATGCTTGGGGTGGGATGGGGGGGCTTGGAGTGGGTGACTGTCCAGGTAGCAAAGGGATTATGGATCCAGAAATCTGAGTGGAATAGTGAAGCCGAAATTTTCACTATTTTTCCTAGTACCGAAATACTTCTAGATGTTTACTTTATATTTTTATTTGTAGGGGTGTGTGGAGTTGAAGGGGGGGTGAAGGTGAAGAACAATTGTACACCTTTGTCCGGTGTTCATTCATTTAAGATACTGGTTTGGATTTTAAAAATTAATAGCAGGAGCTGGGTGTACTGGTGTGCATGCAGCTGGGATTCCAGGACTCGGGAGGCGGAAGTGGGAGGGTCACAAGTTTGGTGAGTTCTGGCCAGTTGAGTTTGTTGAGTTACATAGAGATCTGTCACCTCCCTCCCCCCAAGGTAAGATGGGTAATAATGGTGGGGATCAGTGTGAGGCTGTGTAGGACGAAGGGAACTTGACCTCATCATTTTCCTGAGTATTGGGATTATAGTACAAAATACAATTGCTATACCAGGTACAGCCAGTGTGGCCTGGGCTTGGAGCTCTGCTTTTGACAATCTGATTGGGAACCACATCTCTGAGACTCTGAAGGGGACCATCTCACTGCATGTACCCCATGTTCTCGCAGAATATCCAGATTTCTTTGCTATGGCCCTTGTGTTGCTGCTCACTGGTGAGGCAAAGGGGCGGGGTTGAATGATGGGCGGGGTTGGGCCTGGAAGGGCTTGAGGGTGTGGAGTGGTAATGATGGGGAGGGAAGGAAGCTGGGAAGGAAGGAGTCTGCCACCACACAGGCAGGAAAAAGGAAAAGCAAGCTTGGAGAAAGGATTTAGTCTCTCAGGATCCTGAACAATTCTCTCCACAGGATTGTTGGCCCTGGGGGCGAGTGAATCAGCCCTGGTTACCAAAGTGTTCACAGGGGCGAACCTCTTGGTTCTGGGGTTTGTCATCATCTCTGGCTTCATTATGGGAGATCTGAAGAACTGGAAGCTCACAAAAGAGGACTATTGCTTGACCATGGGTGGACCCAATGACACTTGTAGGTTAGAGAGCCACAAAGCTGGGACCCTAATGGGGGAGGAGGGGGAATCCAGAATGGGAGTGGGAGACAACAAGCAGCTGGGCCTTAGAGGAAAGGTACAGGCTTAGCTGAACAACTCTAACCATTTCTATTCCTTTTGCACTCTAGCTTCGAGTCTATGGGCTCTGGAGGCTTCATGCCTTTTGGCGTGGAAGGGATTCTCCGTGGTGCTGCTACCTGTTTCTATGCCTTCGTTGGTTTTGACTGTATTGCGACCACCGGTCAGTCACACCCTCCTGGCTCACCTTGGATGCAGCGTGTGATCATATAGACTGGGGGTGGTAGGGGAGCGAGCCTACTCCCCTGGTTCAGAACATTGTGCCATGTGTTTTCTTGCAGCGGAAGAGGCTCAGAATCCACAGCGCTCCATCCCTATGGGTATCGTGATCTCACTGTCTGTCTGCTTTTTGGCCTATTTTGGTGTGTCTTCGGCACTTACCCTCATGATGCCTTACTACAAGCTTCTGCCTGAGAGCTCTTTGCCTGAGGCATTTTCCTACGATGGCTGGGATCCTGCCAGCTACCTTGTGGCTATTGGCTCCCTCTGTGCTCTTTCCACTGGGTCAGTGTTTAATATCTGTTTCCTCAGTGGCTGTAGTTCCCACTTATGCCCATTTTGTGCCAGAGAATGCTCCTTAGGAGAGCTGGGAAGGGGAGGTGGAGATGCTATGAACACATAGGCTTGGAACAGATACCTTAGTGAACTTACTGTCACTTGGATTCATTAGGCATTGTCTTTTTCAGCCTTTTGGGCTCTATGTTTCCTATGCCTCAGGTGATCTATGCGATGGCTGAGGATGGCCTCCTGTTCCGTGTCCTTGCTAGGGTGCACAGTGGCACCCACACCCCCATTGTGGCCACTGTGGCATCTGGTGTTATCGCAGGTAACAGAACAAAACACCCTTTTTGTTGTTTCACCAGCTCCTTTTAGTTCCTTCTCACTGCTTTCTGCCTGCCAATTTTAGCATTCATGGCCTTCCTCTTCGAGCTCGCTGATCTTGTCTCATGTCAATTGGGACTCTGCTCGCTTACTCCCTGGTTTCCATCTGTGTTCTCATTCTCAGGTAAGCCTTGTGTTTGTGTTTCTGGGTGAGGCCTGAGGTGCTCATTCCTTCTCTGCCTTCTGTCATCCTGACTCTCCTTGAGTAATGTGGGTATCTTGTCCTGTCCAAAAGAGCTTTTCTCCTACCCACCCCATCGTGTGTGTAAGTGTGTGTATGAGTCAGAGTTAGGTGTCTGTCCACATCCCTCTACATCCCTCTCCACTGTATTTTTTTTTAGATGGAGTCTCACTGAACCTGGAGCTCATTGGTTGGCAAAGTTGGTTGACTAATGAATTCCAGGAATCTTAGCTCTAACCCCCCTAGCACTGGGGTTACAGGACACCTGGGTTTTAAATGAGTGCTGGCTATCTGAATTCAAGTCCAATAATCACGCTTATGTGGCAGACAGACACTTGAATATTTAAAAATAAATTCTCTGTGTCTGTCTGTCTGTCTATCTGGTATCCTTGGGGGCTAGAAGAGGATATCGAATCCCTTGGAGCTAGAGTTATAGGTGGTCTTGATCTGCCCAATGAGAGTATTAGGAACTAAATTCAGGTCCTCTGCAAGAGAAGTAAACACTCTTACCTGCCAAGCCATCTCTCCAGCCCAAGCTTCTACCTTCAATGCCCATAAAGAAGCCACCTGGAAAAAATACGGAGAACCGTTAGGAGATGCTCTTAAAATTGGCTCTTACTTTTGCCACAGATATCAGCCTGACCAGGAAATGAAGAATGCTGAAGAGGAAGTGGAATTGCAGGAGGAGAAGACACTTGAAGAGGAAAAGCTGACTGTCCAGGCTCTGTTTTGTCCAGTCAGCTCCATCCCCACCCTCCTTTCTGGCCGAGTTGTCTATGTTTGCTCATCACTGCTTGGTGAGCAGTGGATTCTTCTTTCCTTTTCTTTTGCTTGTTTGTTTGTTGTCTTTCTGTTTATTTACTTTTATGTGTATGAGTATTTTGCCTGCATGAGTGTATGTGTGCTGTATGCATGCCTGGTACCTACATAGATCAGAAGAAAGCGTCTGATTCCCTGGAACTGGAGTTATAGGCAGTTGTGAGTTGCCAAATTGTACTGGGAACCAAACTGAGGTCTTCTGGAAGAGCAACAAGTGCTCTTAACTACTGAGCCGTATCACCAGTCCCAAGCAGTGGTTTTATTCTTTGGGAAAGTTTGGAGAGCCCAGCATGACAGGGTGAACATTATGTGGTGGCATTTGGTGAGAGAGAGGTTTAGCAAGAGGGTAACCCTCCTGGGAATGGAATCTTAGCATCTTTGCGTATTAGTCACAAGAGTTGGTTTTGATGCCTCTCAACTTGACTTTTGAAGCTGTACTAATGACTGTTCTTTGCCTGGTGCTGACACGGTGGACAACTCCACTTAGTTCTGGAGACCCAGTGTGGATCACAGTGGTTGTGCTGATCCTGGGGCTCATTCTTGGAATTGCTGGAGTTATCTGGAGACAGCCACAGAGCAGCACTCCCCTTCACTTTAAGGTAACTGATGTCTCTTTTCCCCCCACCAATCCATCTTGGGACAATTAGGGCTTGTAGCTTGTATTCTTTAATTGGACACAAGAAGGTAGATGTTAGAACTATTTAGGCCGGACTCGTTGCTGATGCTCTCTAGTTCCTCCTTTCTGGTTTCATTTTCTTAAGTTCTGGATGTGGGGAGTCTAATATGTGTGGTAAATGAGTGACCGCTGGGATCCAGGCCATGAGGAGAAGAGTAGGGGTCGAACTCGGCCTGCTCTGCCCCCAGTAAGGTAAGAACCGTTGTGTTGTGTGTGAAAATCTATCTTGTTTTGTAGGTGCCTGTTCTGCCTCTCCTCCCACTGGTGAGCATCTTTGAATGTTTACCTGATGATGCAAATGACAACTGGCACTTGGGCCCAATTTGGGATCTGGATGCTGATTGGTAGGTGTCTGCTTTTCGAAGACTAGGCCTCTTAGGTGTCCTACGCCGACTCCTTTCTCTGTTGGAGACCTATTAAACCATTCCAGGTTGCATTTCCCCACCTTACAGTTGTCTTTCTCTACTAGGATTTGCTATCTACTTTGGCTATGGGATCCAGCACAGTGTGGAAGAAGTTAAGAATCATCAAGCCCTACCCAAACCAAGGACCCGAACTGTAGACCTTGATCTCACCGCTTCCTGTGTTCACACCATTTGACCTAATCATACCTGAGTGCTGTCTAGGCCCCTTACACAATAATGGAGGGCACTCTTGACCCCACGGAGAGCTGGGCCTCTCCTGTGAAACTAGTGGGGGATACTAAACAGAGCTCTATTTATTGTGGAACAGTGGATGTGTCTATACTGTTTCTCCTTTACTTTTTGTTTACTTGTCTACTTTGAAATCGTCTCTGTAGTTGTTTCCTGGCTTTGGAAAAAAATGTTATTAAAAGAAAACTGGGGAAAAACTGCCCTGTTCTTTGTTTATTAGAGGTGATGTAAGGTTTGACTTTCAGGCTGGAGAGACTCCAGGAAGTGTCCTGTCTTTTTCTCCTGTGGCCACAAAGCTTTCTGCTGTTCCTGGGCGCGCACCTTCTGGGTCGGGGTTTGGAGAAGGCAGTAAAAGCAGCCACTTTACTCATGCTCATGAAGAAGCCACCTGAAGAGGCAGTTTTCCTTCGTGGTGCTGCCCGTTAGGCCCTGGCTCAGTTCTCAGACCGCAGTGTTCTCTGGGGTTGGGGTGGACTCTGGTCTCAGCACTGGCTGGCTTATACAGTCAGACCAGTGTCTTCAGCTGCACATCTTCCAGTGAGATCAGTCTCAGACTCCAGTCACTGCCTGGGCAACACAGTTTAACTGTTGGGAGGAGCTGTGGACACCAGAGGGTCTTCAAGGTCCATATATGCAAGGGAACTGCTTGCCATAGAACAGTAGGAGATCAGTGCTTAAAACTCCACTCAGATAAAAAAAAAAGTATGCGTTTATCCACTTATTCAACAAATATGTAAAATTTTAGACCCTGTGCTGGGTGCTGGTGAAACTCTCTGATCTCAAGGAACTCCCCTTCTAGTGAGGGAAGCATCAATACGAACCGATTGGCTACACCCGGTGGGTGTGGACGCACAAAGGACCACATTTGACCTGAGGGTTTGAGAAGTAGACTGAAGGGAGGGTGTGATTGCCAGTGAGCTGGGAAACAATCAAATTAGGAGAAAACAGAGTCTCTGACCTGACTCCAGTCGTAGTGGAACTGGAAGTAGCATGCACATAGTTATGTGTGCATGCATGTCTTCGTACACCCCAGGGAACTGGGAACTTCCCTTGTGGATGGGGTGCCTGTGTGTAAGGAAGGGATAGAGAGTCACAAGACTTAGGGTGGTGAATTTTCAGTGTAGTTGGGAAGCCAGGGCAGGGAGATAATGCTACCTTTTATGGAGTATTTATGCCAGTTCTGCGTAAATCTCATTTTGTTATTAAGCCTACAAAGTAGATATAATTGTGTTTTACAGATGAAAGAACAGGATTTTGGCAAGTGTGCCCTAGTCATATAAGTTCAAAAGACTGAGGCCAGAAGGAAATTCAGTCACAGGTCTGGTGACTTTATAAATATGCATGTGGGTTTAGTTTCACATAGGTAAAAATAGCCAGTAACTTGAACTAGAGGCCTAGATCAGGGTGACAGATTTAAGTCATCAACACGGGTCATACGTGATAGAAGCCTTGTGGAACTAAAGATTGTTCCAGGATAAAATGGGAAAATGCAGCAGAAGTTGAATAATTTCCTTTATGTATGGAGAGATAAATATGAGTACTAGATATGCCGTTTCCAGAAAAGAAATGACCAATACAAGAAAAGATCCTTATCCTCACTTACTAAAAAGAAAAAGCAGTTAGGTGGTGGTGGTGCATGCCTTTAATCCCAGCACTCAGGGAGGCAGAGGCAGGGGGTGATCTCTGAGTTCAAGGCCAGCCTGGACTACAAGAGCTAGTTCCAGGATAATTTTAGGTTCAGTGTATGAGAGACTGCATGCAATGTTTGTTTATCTGAGTCTGCCTTTTTCTCACTTCATAATTTCTAGTTGCATCCATTTTCTTGCAAATGTAATGACTTCATTTTTCTTTTACACATGAATGAAATTTTGTTATGTATATGCACCATCCTTTCTTATATTTTTTTTTTTAAGATTTAGCTGGGTGTGGTGGTGTATGCCAATGTAGATTGACTTTACTGGCTTGAGGCTTGATCTTCTGAGGTCATGTGTAGAAGACAGTAGTATCTCACAGCATCTCTCCCATTAACTGGCTTATATATTCTTTCTGCTGTTCTCTCTTTCCAATGTTCCTTGAGCATTGAAGGGGTTCCTTTTTCTTTATAGTACTTATTTTTTTAGACAGGCTGCCCTTGATCTTGCTTTACGTGTAGCTAAGGATGACTTTGAACTGAGCCTTTCACTCCCATCTTCCTGAGTACTAGGACTATAGGCATGTGCTATGTGCCTGGGTTTATGTGGTTCTAAGAATCAAACCCAGGTCTTTGTGCCTGCTATGACACCAATCTATCAACTCCATTACCCTTTGGGTCTATATCTGAGACTTATTTACAGTATTAAAAAGTTATATTTATCATATGTAGTATATAACCACATGGCACTCAATTAATATGCATGTTTTAATGCTTGTATGTGTCAGTTAAAATGAATTCAAATTAATAGTGGCATTGGTCTAGGAGTGGCTCAAGTGGTAGAACACTTGCCTAACATGCCAATACCCTGTGATTCAATCTCTATCTCTGAAAACTGAGAGGGGGAAGAGGAAGAGGGAGGAGAGAGAGAGAGAGAGAGAGAGAGAGAGAGAGAGAGAGAGAGAGAAAGAGAGAGAGAGAGAGAGCTTGAGAATGTGTAGGCATGGTGGCACACATCTAACATCTTAGCATCAGGAGAAAAAGGCAGGAGGATTGCTAGTTTAAGGCTAGCCTGAGTGAGGCCCTGTCTAAAACAAAACAAAAGAAATATGGCACTTGTTTGAGCAGCTGGAAGTGTTAATTACCCTGATTTGATCATTACGCATTGAATTATACCTCATAAGTGTATATAATTATGTGTCAGTTACAAAGTGTTGTGCAGTGGACAGTACATTTGAGCTCTAGACAAAAAGTGAAATTGCATGAACGACAGTGTTGGAACAGGAAGAAGGGAGTGGTTCTCTGATGTGGTTCAAAGGATGCCATCTCTGCAATCTACTCATGTAGCCAGACAACAGAAGTTGTCAGAATTTAGGCTTCAGCAATCACTAGTTCAAATGGGTCTGCGTCTACAGCTCACCTAGCTTCCCAGCTCATGATGTGGTTCAAAGGATGCCATCTCTGCAATCTACTCATGTAGCCAGACAACAGAAGTTGTCAGAATTTAGGCTTCAGCAATCACTAGTTCAAATGGGTCTGCGTCTACAGCTCACCTAGCTTCCCAGCTCACTTGTTCAAGCAACCCCGCTGCAATTCTTTGACACCATGCGAAGCCTCCAATTCTTTAACCCCTCCCACACACTTTCTCCTTACACCATTCTCTTTCCGTCTTTACGTGCTTTCCTATCCACCTAAATTCCTGAATTACTATCATGATTGCTATTTTGCAAATGCCTCCAACTCCCCAGTCAAGGCTCCAGCTTCCCTTCCAGCCGCTGCAGGAATCCAAATATTCACAGCCGCACTTTAACCTGTGCAGATCCACGATTGCTGCAGACATTTCTGTGACTGGGAAGGTTAATGATGATCACTCACGATTAGGCCCCACATGAGGCTGAAAATGCTCTTGCCGTAATCACCTCGCTCTCTTAAACAGCTCGTTCTTACCTTGTTCACATTCTCCGTGTCATCCCCTCCTACTCTCCACTCCTGTTTTGTTGGGGGAAAATCTATGCCAAGCAGATAAAAACGTCATCTTTCTGTGAGTTTTTCTTCCTTATGAACAATAACTTAACTTTGTCTTCTAATGACAAAACAGCTGTTCATTGTAGGGAGACTGAGACCACAGAAAAATATAAAGGAAAGGTAGACTGAGGGTCTAGCTCAGTGGTAGAGTGATTGCCTGTCATGCTTGGAACCCAGGGTTTGATTTTTGGTAGTTAAAAACAGAGAGAATGCTCCTAGATTCCACTTCTCAATGGCAGATCTGTTGGCATTTTGCTATACCTTTCCAGACATTTTGATTCAAACACAAATGTAAACTTTTAATTTTTAAAACAAGTGTAACATTTTATTTATTGTTGTTGCTTGTGTGCACATGCAGCCTGTGTGAGTTTTCATGTCACGCGTGCTTCTGGAGGACAGATGATGGTTTGTGGAGATGGCTCTCTCCTTCCACATTTAGATGAGCTCTCGGGATTGAACTCAGATTTCCAGGTTTGCAGTACAATGCTTTTACCTGCTGAACCACGTTGCTGGCCTTTTATGCTTTTTTAAAATTTTAAAGTTAGTTCCTATTTTTCCTTTCTCATGTGCATTTGCACATGCATGTTTTGTATGTGTGTGGACACACACACAAGTGTAGGTGCAAATGCATGTGGGTGTGCATGCTGGTGAAGACCCAAACTTGATGTCGGGGATCATCCTTGATTGTTCTTCCTCCTTGTTCATTGAGGCAGATTCTCAATCAAACACAGAGCTTGCAATATGGCTGGCTAGTCATACCAGCTAGCTTGTTTTGGGGATCCCTAGTTTCCGCTCCTGTCCTGACTTCCTTCACTGGTGAACAGCAACACTGAAGTATAAGCCAAATAAACCCTTTCCCCCCCACCTTGCTTTCTGCTCAGGGTGTTTTATCACAGCAATAGAAACCCTAAGACAGCCTAGGCTGTACTCAAACCCAAGCAGATCCTCCTGCCTCACTAAGAACATGGAGCTACTTCAATATTGTTGGGGAAGGTGGGTGATTAGCTTGGATGCAGCTTAGTGTGGGTGTCCATGCTTGCTTGTTGAATTTCTGCTTCTGAAAATTGATGGCTTCTAAGGAAGAAGCCATTTTCCAACATTTGTTTGAGTTCAAAGATGGTACAAAGAACGTAAGAGTGGCTGGGTTCATGGTGTCTCATGCCTTAAATCCCAGTAGGCAGAAGCAGGCAGATCTTTGTGAGTTCGAGGCCAGTCTGGTCTATAGAGCCAGTTCCAGGACTGATTGCATAGCTACTGAGAAACCCTGTCTCGAAAAACAAAACAAAATAAATACATTAAATAAATAAAGTGTTTCAGTCTCCGGTCTAGCTTTTATTCAATACTCTAATATGTGAAATTTAATGTTTCAGACCTGTTTGGATGGTGCAGGACAGTTTTTGATAAAATATGTTCTTGGAGATTTCTGTATTCATTTTATTTAAAGAACCTGCCTTTTGCACTCAGCATGCCCCCTCCTCCTGCATGGGCTTCAACAATACTACGTCCTATCAATTTTATTTTATTTTATATGCATTGGTGTTTTGCCTGCATGTATGTCTCTGTGAAGGTGTCAGATATTGGAATTACAGTTGAGAGCTGCCGTGTTGGTGCTGAGAATTGAACCCTGGTCCTTCGGAAGAGCGGCTAGTCCTGAGTCATCTCTCCAACTCCCTCTACATCCTATTTCCTGGTAAAAATTTTCACCCTTTATGAAATTCGTATCATATGCCAGCAAAGTTTTGCCCATTGAAAATTCACACTGGGGCTATAGAGATAGCACAGTGGTTAAGAACACTCATTGGCTGCTCCTGTAGAGGAGCCAGGTTAGATACCCAAACACCCACGTAGCTGCTCACAGTCAGCTGTAACTCCAGTTCCAGGGGATCTAATGCTCTCTCATCAGGCTTGTGGTCCCTGCAAGCAAGTGGCGCACAGAATACAAGCAACTGCAGCATCCACACACATAAAATAAAAATAAAATTTTAAAGAAAATTGACATTGAGGCAGTTTGTTTTTGATATTGGCAGTTATAGTTTTTTCTCGCGATTTGAAGGTGTACGTTTTAAGGAAATTTATGCTGGTAAAGTAAGTCTCCTGTCAGCTAGGGGAATAGGTATGTCCATGCATTAATTTTCCTCCACACTTAGTGGTTGGTCCTGTTTCCTGCGTTAGGAATGGCTGAAGAGAAGGAACAGGAGAAGGAGAGGGGTCAGGGGCAGAAATGGGTGGGGTACAGGCCCTCTGCCACAAAGAAAGCAAGCAGGTTGATAACCATAGGTAGAAGTGAGGCTGTGTTGGAGCTGCACCATGCACCCTCGGTCTCCAGGCTCCCAGCATTTTAACGCTGGCCAAGGGCCATGCAGTCAGGCAAGCTACTACCTGCTTGCCATTCAACCAGCTGGAGCCGCACTGACCCATTGCTCTGACCCATTGCTCTCATCTCCTTCCCGCCCCACACTCTACTCCTCCTCTTTCCCCACCCCTTTCCACTGTCCTCTGCCCTCTTTCCCTGCTTGCTGACCACGCCCTCTCTGTATTACTCCAGCCTTATGAGTTCTAAGTCTCTCTCTGCACTTCCCTCACACACAGCTGGCGCCAGCTAGCAGTCCGATTGGTCAATGCTGCTCCTGTCCCTGGTCCCTGGTATTTATTTTCTGCATGATCAGCAGAGATGCTCCAAGCTCCACATGGTCTCAGCAAGACCCGATCGCCACCTTCCTGGAGCTCCGGGCATTTCCTGAGCTCCACAAAATTGCTCTTGCTTTTGGAACCCAATGTACTATGTTTCTCGGCTTCTCGAACCCAATAGCCCTCGCTGGATCCACACCCACTCCCGGGCAGCAGCTGCGGCGGCGAGTGCATGACGGAAGAGGCCAGGACAGTCAGAACGCAGTGGTGAGTGAGATGCGGAGCGAGGTAGAGGGAAGATGGCTCAGCCGCCTTGAGAGCAACGAAATGGCTACCTGCAGAGGGAGGTAAAAGTCTGCTTGGAACCTTAAACGATGACTAGAGTAGCTGACCTGTCCACAAGACCTGGTAACAAAGTTAAAATATCTACCTGGGAAACGGAGAGGTGTCTAGTGCGTGCCCCATATGCCAGAGAGATAGTTAAAACCTTGGCCGGTACTCGTACAGGTGGCTACAAGGCCTGCCCAGAACCTGGGGACAAAGTTAAAATGCCTGTATGGGAAATGGAGAGGGAAATTAAAACGCCTGATCGCTACCCCGAGAGACAGGTGAAATGCCCATGCCCTGAGAGATAAATTAAATAAATGCCTTCCCCGAGACCTGGAGGCATACTTAATACCTGTCCTGTACCAGGCTTGTACCCTGAGAAGTTAATATTCTACCAGATAGAGCAGAGGTGGCAAAATGCCTAAGGGATAGTGTAGAGGTAACTTAAATCCCTGGCAGATAACTAAGGTTCAGCTCAGAGCATGAAAAGAAAGACAATAGTTAGGTACCAGCTTGAGACCTGGAGACGCGCTAAAATGTCTACCGGAAACCATGGAGTCATAGGTTATGTTAGATGCTGGTCCTGTACTCAGACTTGGGGGGTAAGAGGTCTGCTGGAAAACTTGGAGGCACAGGTTATAGTCTGCTTTGTACTGGGACTTGGGATGTAATAATCATGTCTGCCAGAAAACTTGGCAATATCTTGGCAATATCTATCATGTCTGCTCTGTGCTGGGACGTGGGGTGTAGTGGTGAATTGTCTGCCAGAAAACTTGGAGACGTACCTATCATGTCTGCTCTGTACTCAAACTTGGGGGGACTGTAAACTATTGGCCAAACAGCATTACAATTAATAGGTATTGATGTGTGGTTATTTCTGTAGTTTGGGCGGTCAGGAAACAAACAAGCAGCGGGCCCCAGTAGGGGGTAACATGTCTGCCGGAAAGCTTAGAGCCATACCTAAAATGGCTACTCATGCTGGGACTTGGGGGGCAATAAAGATGTCTGCCGGAAATGCCAGCCTCGTGCTGGGACTCGCTGTAACAAATATGTCTGCCGGAAATGCCTGCTCTGTGCTGGGACTTGGGGTATAAGAAAATGTCTGCCGGAAGTGCCTGCTCTGTGCTGGGACTTGGGGTGTAGCAAAATGTCTGCCGGAAATGCCCGCTCCGTGCTGGGACTTGCCGTAATAAATATGTCTGCCGGAAGTGTCTGCTTTGTGCTGAGACTTGGGGTGTAGGAAACAAGTTCTGCCGGAAAGCTTGGAGAAGTACCTATCATATCTGCTCTGTGCTGGGACTTGGGGTGTAAGATATCTGCTGGAAAACTTGGAGACGTAGGTAAGAATCCTTCCCGGTACCTAGAGAGTAATTTAAAAATAAGCATCTGCTACCTGGAGAGATAGCTAAAACTATCTGCCCTGCTTCTGAAGACATAGGTAAAATGTCCACCTCATACCTCGACAGGTGCCTAAAATACCTGCCACGTACCCCGGAGAGATTATAAAACTAAAGTATCTCCCAGATCGAGCAGAGGTGACTGGGATAGCGTAGAGAGAGTTTGATGCCTGCCAGATAACTAAGATGCGCCATAGGATGTGAAATGAAAGATGGCCGAAGTGCAGGACGCAGCCCGGATCCAGCCTTGAGGTAAATTCAGCAATATTATGTCTTAACAAGTGTCTTTTCCATGTAAGATCCTTGCTTCGCTATATTCTTTTCTAACAAAAGTTTCCTGCCGTGTGATCACACTGAAAACAGTGTGCTCCTACCTCTAATTTAATGGGGTTGTCTCATTGTATATCTTTGGATTAAAGTCATGAAAAACAAGGAATGGGGTGAGAGTACTCTTAACCAAACCAAACCAAAGAATGGATTCGATAAGTTGAAAAGTTGCTGGCAGCATGTGAAGCAACTGAGAACTAATAACTAATTGTGTGCTAACCAAGAAAGGCCCTGAAGTTGAGACCTAAAATTTTGGTACTGCATTCTGTTTATTTCAAAGGTACACGATGAGTTCATCTCTCAAATAATTGAAATTCACAAATAATCTGAGTGTTGGGGCAGGGAGTAGGTCAAGGGTGGGGGTGGGAAAGACAAGAAAATTCTCAATGGTTTGTAGCTGTAGAATCCTACTCTGGTTATTGACACAGACATGTCAAATCCCTCCCAGAGTCTATATACAGTGTCTGCAGATGAGCCAACAATAGGGCTAAGGAATGAATGAATCCAGTTTAGAAAGGGAAATTAATGATCAGTCTTGGTTTTGATGGTGTTTGGGGGGATTCGTTTCGGTTTTGTTGTTGTTAGATTTTTGAGACAAGGTCTCACTAAATGATCTCAAACTCACAAAGATCTGCCTGCCTTTGCCCTCTAATTGAGAATGCTGACATTAAAGGCTTCAGCCATCATGTCTGGCTTAATGTTCAGTTTTAAATATGGAAGAGAAGAAAGATTGGGAAATTACTGATTTTTGGAATACCTATGTCATTTCTTACCTGTGTTACTAGGCAGACAAACATTGAATCCCCAGAATATACTAAATTTCATTAGAAGAGGAAATGGAGGTTGCTAATCAGCTGACCTTAAGAAAGAAAGATTCCCCTAGATGCTATGGGTGATCCCAAGGCGGTTAAAGCTTCAGTGTGAGTGCCAACTATTGATGTAGAGGAAGGCAATCACTAGCTAAGAAATTAGAAGCTGAAAAGGGCAAGGAAATTAGTTCTCCTCTGCACCCCAGCTGATATGTCAATTTCAACTGAATGGGTCACACTCAACTGCTGACGTCTGAAATGATAGAGCCATAAATCTGTGTTGTTTTCGGCCCCCGAGTTTGTGTTGATTTGTAACAGCAAGTAACAAATCCAGTAAGGAAGTATATACTGGCCTCGATACTTGGCTCTCTTCTAAGAGGTTAAAGTGGTTATGGGAGCATCCAGAAAAGCAATCGTGAGCTAGATAGGCTAGGGCACAGAGCATGTCTTCTGCAGCTGCTCTGTAAAACGCTTTTGCCTAATGAATTAATCTACTCAGCTCACATTGGCATAGCAAAATACCAGACTGGACTGGGCAATTAGAAAGCCAACGGTGCTGTCTTACAGTTCTGGAGGATAGCAGTCTCTAAAATGAAGGTTGATTTCTGGTGTTAGCTTTCTGTCTTCCTGGATTGTGAGTAGCTGGCTTCTTGCTGCACCTTGTCTTGTAAAGAGAGAGAAGGCTTAATTCCTCTTCCTCTAAGAATGGGAGCCCTGGTGAACTCTTAAGACCTCATTTGGTTTGAAAGTACTTCCTTTAAAGACTCTATGGCCAAATGCAGTCAAATTTGAATGGTTGCTCTCTTCTACTCTTGAAGAGAAATGATCTCAGTCTGGTGAGTGGTTTGATGTAAATGGTTTCTCAAATACAGTTGGAAACTTGTTTGCATGTACTGGTCTAGGCATGCCTGAAGCAACTAGATAGCCTTTTCTGTGCAGTCAACAGCTACTTAGTATGTCAGTGCAATGTAAGCAGGCTCTTCTATTGAAAGCCACATGGAATTACACTCTATAGGTCTACTTTAATTTTTAAAAAGATTTTTAGATATTATGTGTATGAGTGTTCGGCTTGTATGTATGTCTGTGCACTATGTGTGTGTGCCTGTTGCCTACCAATGTCAGAAGAGGGTTCACAGGAGTCCCTGAAATTGGAGTTCTGTATGGTGCTAGGAATCAAACCTAGGGCCTCTGTGAGAACAGGAAGTGCTCTCCGAGTTCCTTTAAAATGGTGGTTATAGTTTGGCATGGTGGCTCACACTTGCAATGGAAGCACTGTAAAGGCAGAGACAGGAGGATTGCAGCAAGTTCAAGACCACCCTGGACTATATAATCAGTTCCTGGTCAACTTGGCTAGAGGACACATGGACTTCTTAATAAATAGTAAACATAAGAACTTTCTATTTAAATCCGCACATGTGGCAACGTAGGCAGTATTCATAGCAAATAACAAAACACTATTAGTTCCATGTACAAATAGCTTATCATTTGTTTGTGCTACTGCTTTTTCATGAAGTGATAAACAAATGGCATTTAACAAAAGTGTATAGTGAAAGTGTAAATTGACTAATAAATTTGAAAATCCAAGAAACTAGAATAAAGCTGAGAGAGAAGTCCAAGGTAAATGGAATTATAGAAAAAAAAAAAAAAAAAAAAAAAAAACGGGTGATGTTACTTGGAGAGACTATACATAGAAAATCCAGAGTAGCCAGGTAGTGGTGGCACTGGTGGCACGCGTCATGAACCCAGCACTCTGGCTGCTTAGGCAGGTGGATCTCTCTGAGTTCAAGGTCAGCCTGGTCTACAGAGGAAGTTCAGGACTGCCAGGCCTACATAAAGAAATCCTGCCCAAAAAATGAACAAACAAACAAAAAGAACCCAGAGTAACTGGCAGGCATAAGATTGGGTTGTAAGAATCAACAGGTTTTCAACAAATGAATGGTACCCTTATCAGAATGCTATGGTAAAAACACAGCCTTGGGGCTGGAGAGATGGCTTAGCCATTAAGAACAGTGGCTGTTCTTCCAGAGGTCCTGAGTTCAATTCCCAGCTCACAACATTTATAATGATCTGGCGCCCTCTTCTGGCCTGCAGGCATATAGACATACAGAACACTGTAGTATAAACAAATCTTTAAAAAAGAAAATCACAGCCTTAGTGATTTCATTCACAAGATTTCCTGTGACAGTAATTGCTGCTTTTAGTACAGGAGATTTCAGTACCAGTGGTAAAAGTGTGAATGTACTTTGGTTTGTTTAAGACAGGGTCTCACTGTGTACCCCTGGCTGACCTGGAACTCTATGTAGGCCAGGGTAGTCTTGAACTCCAGGAATTAAGGGTGTGCCTCACCAGTCCAAGCATGAATGATTCTTCTTTAACCAAAGTTCTTAGTGAAGCGCTTAGCACTAATAACATTTGCCACCTTCAACTTTGTTTTCACAGATGTTATGCATCTGATGAAAAGCCTCTAACCCGTGCTTTCTGTCTGAACCCACCACCACACAAAGTGGTACTCAAATTATTCTTCTCCTGCTTAACCTTCATGAAAATCTAATGATGATGAATTCTATCCTATTTCTTTTGAGACCATTAACTCAAAAGTTTTATTACTCTGAAATCCTTTATGGGTTTTATATAAATTTTCTGCTACTGAAGAGCATGATCTGGGGAAGACATTCTGAATAGGATTTTTATTTTTGTTTATTTTAGTTTTTTCAAGGCAGGGTTACTCTGTGCAACAGCTCTGACTGTCCTGGAACTCAGTTTGTAGACCAGGCTGGCCTCGATTCTGCCTGCTTATGCCTCCCAAGTGCTGGGGTTAAAGGTGTGCGCCACCCCAGCCTGGCTAGGATTTTTATTATAAATTTTTGTTCTTTGACAATTTCTTAGGCATATATAATTCCTTCTGCTTACTCTCCCTACCCTTGATTTCCCTCCTACCCTGGTCAATACCCTTATTCCTTACAAAATCTCTCTTGCATTTACTTGTTTTTGTTTACTTTAGTGTTTCACAGTTTAAGACATATATCTGGGGCTGGAGAGAAGGCTCAGGGGTTAAGAGCACTGGCTGCTCTTTTAGAAGGCCTGAGTTCGATTCCCAACAACCACAGCGCAGCTCACAAACATCTATAATGATGATCTGGTGCCCTCTTCTGGCATGTAGGTATATATGCAGAGCACTCGTATCTAAAATATAAATAAATAAATAAATAAATAAATAAATAAATAAAGCAAGCAAACTTAACCAAAGAAATTTAAAGGAAAAAATAGTGATGATCTGGTGCCCTCTTCTGACCTGTAGGTATAAATGCAGAGCACTCGTATCTAAAATATAAATAAATAAAGCAAACTTAACCAAAGAAATTTAAAGGAAAAAATAATGATGATCTGGTGCCCTCTTCTGGCCTGTAGGTATAAATGCAGAGCACTTGTATCTAAAATACAAATAAATAAATAAAACAAACTTAACCAAAGAAAAAATTTAAAGGGAAAAAAAAAAAGACATGTGACCTTGAGTTTGGAGCAATCCGAGCCTGGTGGGATCATCTATATTTGGGTATCTCACCCCCCAATCCGTTAGTTGCCAATAGTAAGTGATAGGGCCTCATGGACTCCTTTTCCAAAGATGTTAAGGTTTAACATAACAGACTGTCTTAATTAGGGTTTTTTCCTTTTTAATTAAAAAATTTAATTTTCATTTTACATACCAACCCCAGTTCCCTCTCCCTCCTCTTCTCCCACCGCCCCTTCTCCCCTCCTTTCCATCCCCTATCTACTCCTCAGAGGGTCTAAGGCCTTCCTTTGGGGAGTCAACAAGGTCTGGCATACCAACTTGAGGCAGGACCAAGCCCCTCCCCACTCATGAAAGCTGAGCAAGGTATCCCACCATAGGGAATGGGCTCCAAAAAGTCAGTCCATGCACCTGGGATAGGTCCTGGTACCACAATTTTTCGCCTTTTATTAATTAGGGTTTCTATTGCTCTGACGAAACACCAAGACCAAAAAGCAAGTTGGGGAGGAAAGGGTTCATTTGGCTTATACTTCAACCTTGCTGTTCATTATTGAAGGAAGTAGGACAGGAACTCAGACACAACAGAAACCTGGAGGCAGGAGCTGATGCAGAGGCCATGGAGGGGTGTTACTTACTGGCCTGCTTCCCAGGACTTGATCAGCCTGGTTTCTTATAGAACCCAGGACCACCAACCTAGGGATGGCACCACCCACCATGAGCTGGGCCCTCTCTCATTGATCACTAATTGAGAAAATGCCTTTATAGCTGAATCTCATTGAGATATTTCCTCAACTGAGGCTCCTTCCTTTCTGATGATTCTAGCTTATGTCAAGTTAGCACACAAAACCAGCCAGTACAACCGACCCCTTATAATACACCACTAATTAAGCTATAACTCTTCCTTTTTTCTTCCCCCACAAGATCTCACATTTCAGTCTCTTAAAACATCCAATCTCAGGCTGGAGAGATGGCTCAGTGCTCTTTCAGAGGTCCTGAGTTCAATTCCCACACGTGGCCTACAACCACCTGTAATGGGATCTGGCGCCCTCTTCTGGCCGGCAGGTGTACATGCAGGCAGAACACTATACACTTAAAATTCTTAAAAAAAAAAATCCAATCTTTTAGTAATGAGATCTGGCGCCCTCTTCTGGCCGACAGGTGTACATGCAGGCAAAACACTGTACACTTAATAAATAAAATTCTTTTTTAAAAAATCCAATCTCTTTTAAAAGTATAAGTCTTTTCAACTGCGGGTTCCTTTAAGAAACTCAAAATTAAATACCTTCTTCAAGAGGGAAGAACCAGGGCACCATCACAATCTGAACCAAGCAAAATCAAACTACAACAGTAGAAATAACTCAATGTCTAGTTATCCGGGATTCACTCATAACCTCCTAGACTCCTGCAAAGGGCTATGGTCACTTCTTCAGTTCCACCCTCTCCAGCACACGCAGCTTGACTTCTAGGCTCTGGCTGGCTCCATTCCACTGCTGTTGCTTTTCTGGGTGGTCATCCCACAGTACTGGTATCTCCAATGCTGGGATCGTCTGCTGCAAGTGGGCTACACTTTGACCAATAGCTTCCCACAGGCTCTCCTCGTGGCACCAACCCTCAACTTTTTTGCATGACCCCTTCCGTCTTGCACCTTCACCAATAGCCTTTCCCGGCCTCTCACAGTGCCAAGCCTCAGCTGCTCTCTATGACCCCTTCATGCCTTCAAAACCAGTACCACCTGGGTGACTCTTACACATTACCAAGTCCAGCTGCCAGCATGAGGTACAAGCTTGGCCGCCTCTAGAACAGTTTCCCTGTGCTCCCAGGAAACACTTCCAAGATTTCACCTCAGTGATGCTGGTCCCTTCTTAATCACCACTAATTTCTTAGCTCCAGCTGACCAGAACGTCAAGCTTCAGATTAGTAGTTCTGGTGGTTAATCACAGCTAGGACTCTTCAGCCCCAGCTAACCAGAACCACGGGATCTTAATTCAAAATAGCCAGCGGCCCTGACAGCGGCTTTAATATTGTCTCTGAAACGTCACAAGCCAGGCCTCCATCTTCTGCGCTGCTCTCAGCGTCGTTCGCATCCAAGCTCCTATAGAGAGCAGCCTAGTGAGCGCTCAGTACTCAGTGGCTCTTCTAGCCCAACGTCCTTCCACAGTCCTCCCGGAAACATGGTCAGGCCTGGCCCAGCACTAGCCCACTGCACTGGCACCACAAACTCCTGCACCCCCAGACCTCCTCAGCTAGGCTCTTTTGCAGTACCTGTCTGCCTCGTCCTCCCCCTCAGATCCGAGACAAGGTTTGTGTTTCATTTGGCTCCTAATAGTAGGAACCAGGCGAACAGGTTGCCTCTGGCCCATTGGATGGAAATGAAAGCTCCATTTTCTTGGAGTACTTCTACAGGTTAGCTATGGCTAGGGAGAGTCATGTCTTAACTCTAAAATTACTTAATAGTACAAACTTTTCTGAGGATTTACCTCCTCTTGTATGAGGCAACTTCATTTAGAATTCGAGAAACATCAGAGGCCTTTCCTCTACTCAGCACCCCCAGCAGCAGGCCTTTGCATGTCTACAATTTACCGATATTCTCTCTTCCTCTCGCCCACTCATTAGCCTCAATAGTGGTGTGCTTCTCTCAATTTTACTGGATTTGTGTTTTTAGTATTCTTCTCTCAAACAACTTAAACTATAAGAAATGGGACCTCAAATCACCCACCAAACAGGGTGATTAAAGTACTCAAGTTTTTTTGGGGGGGGAAAAAAAACTGGCTAGGCCTGGTGGTGCAGGCCTGGGGTGTTGGCAGGTGGATCTCTATGGATTTGAGGCCAGCATGGTTTACATGAATTCCAGGCCAGTCAGGTATCCAGGGCTACACAGTGAGACCCATTGTGTAGGGGACTAAAACCAAGGCCATTAAGTTAAAAACTGACATGGAAAACAGGCTTGGTGTGGTAAACCTGTAATCCTAGGAAGATTATTCTGGCTACTTTGGACTTGGAGGCTAGCTAGACATGGCTACGTAAAAACATCTTTTTTAAAAAAATGGGGGGGGGGTGGTAGTGGTGAAAAAGGTGGTTCAGCAAGTAAGAGCACTAATTGCTCTTTTAGAGGAACCAGGTTATAGTCCTACTACTCACAAGGTGGCAACTCTAAGTCCAATTCCTTGGGATACAGCACCCTCTTGTGGCCTCCAAGGGCATAACACCCACACTGGATGTCTAGACATGTAAAGCTTTCATATACATAAAATACAACTGTCTAAATTTAAAGGGAAGAAATTGTCATATACAAACACAATGTTTTCAAAACAAAACATTTTATTTGACAAAAAGCTCCCCTCACCCGCCCGCCCGCCCGCCCACCCTGACTCATTGTGACATATATATGACTTTAGATTGCCTTATGGTGGTCATGCATACTAAGCATCATTTTTCTAGTCTTTAAAACACCCAAGAGTCAAAAAAAGAAGCTCTGCATTCCACAAGTCCAAGTGTCTTCCATGTGCTTTGGTATAGAGTTCGTTCACAGTTGGTTGGGGAGATGATGCCACTGTCTTTAGATTTGTTTACAGAGTTCATTTATGCGACCAAAGCAGATGATGATCAAATGCTCTTACAGTTGCTTAATCGGTAGTCATACTGATGGCAGAAACTGTGGAAGGAAGGCTTTTAGTTATTCTTTCCTGTGCACTTTCCAGAATTGTAGCCCCCATTCCTACCCATACAAAGGGATGTTACTGGGTGCAGCCAATCCCACAAGGTAAAAACTGACCTCAGAAGCACTTCAGCTGTGTCTGTTGGCCCAATTTAGTTTTAAAGAAAATTTAAAGAAAAAAAAAGTTGAACTCCCAGACCTCTTCAACCAGGCTCCGCCTACTCTTTCCTTTTTCTGTTTTCTTCTCCATTTGTGGATGTCAACATTGGCTTGCCAAGCAAAGTACAGTTTAGATACTTTAAGAGTATGTAGGGGTTATAATGAATAAGCCCCCTTTATCATTGTGACTTCAGTTTCAAGGCAACTTGGATATAGAGGTCACATTGATTAAATTAATGTATCTCATTCCTATCTAACTCAAGGCTTAGCTGATAGCCATTGAGATGAAAATATATTTTTGGAAACATTTAGCAAATTGGTATCTCTTTTCAATACTTTTTAGTTATTGGAACTGCATTCAAGTAAAGAAAAAGCAGAGCAGCGGACATAGGCTTGACCTTTTCCTTCACTCTGCCTCCTGTCCCACCCTCTGTGAGTGAAAAAGAAATAGAAAAGGTCAAAGCACAGTCAACCCTCCTTAAGGAAGGCATTTTTTCTCAAGTTCTTTTGATAGTCTTTCCTCCAATTCTCTGATTGTTTTCAATTCTCTTATTCTCAGATTTTATGCAAGCACGTTAAAATTTTAGGTTATTTTCATCCATTGGCATCATTTACCATAGCAAGCACCTTGAGTAGTTTTTTTTTTCTGCAAGGAGAACATTTTTTAAATTACTATATGTCTATGAAAGACATATTAAGGCAATTCTATGCCTTGGCATGTTTAAAAGAGAAAGGCTGAAGACAGACCAAATTTGCAAATGTATTTCAAAGCCTGCTGCAGCTCAAGAATGGGTTGCTTCCCCCAGGGATGATACTAAGGAGACAAAAGTTGGGGAGCTAGGTGACTGTCATCCCTCCTGACCAGTAGTGGTCACAGTCATAGATTAAGTAAGCCATGAGCTAGAATATTGTAGCGTTTCTCTGAGCAGAAGGGTTGCAACTTTAGGAGCAGGCTTACTACAAAACCCAGCTTCCTGTTCATGTAGTGGCCAGAGAAATGAAGGTGGGGACTTCAACTGCATGTTACTTGGGGACTGAGTCATGCCACACTACCTAAGAAGCAGGCCCCACAGTTCAGCAGTTCCGGGGAAGGTGTGCCTACTGGTTTCTTTCTTTCACGTCTCAAGAGCCAAACAAGAAGGCCTAAGAATTATATGCAAATGTTTGAATGAATGAAGAAAATGAATGAATAGTAACATTCCTCCTATGGTCTAACCTGAGTCAATTAAAAAGCCAGTGCCTTTCAGTCTAGAGAATGTTTGAGCTAATATTTCTCTTTAATAAAGAGCATCACTCTGCTTTTCACGGCATCCGTAAGTCACACTAAGGGCCTTTTGGAGCAGATGTGTTTCATTTAGCATCCAGTAGCATCTTTTGCACTGTGTGTAATTCAAGCAATCGAGAACCGCTTTTATTCCCATTCTACCAAGCATGCCCATGAGAAGGTGATCTATTTACTTAACTCTCCTTCTCACCAGCTTGAGCTTTTTCAGCTAAAGTGGGAGCTGCACACCTATGTTACCGCTGTCCCATCACAAGCTGCTGAGATAAAGTACACTTTGGCTTATGTCCTTTAAATAGTTTCATTCTTTCCAGTCCTGGGAACGGCACTTTATTTTCAGACTTAAGTTTTTATTAAATATGATGAGTGTGAAAGCATTCTCTTATTGCTCACACGTCGCCTTGACTCAGAGTCAGGCAAAGAGCAAATAAATGCCTTTGAGATCACTGATTCATCTTGATTCTCCTTTGAAACATTTCAACTGTATGAAAAGGAGAATACGTAACTAATGAGCTACGGTCAGATTTTTAAGTCCCCTTTAAAGTAGGCCAGTGAGCAAATGACCTTTGGAGGGACGTCTTAGGGATGTCCTCAGCTAGGGACATCTCCATTTAATGTTGAATGAATCTTGACCTGCGTTTGATTTTCAAATCTCTAGGTCAAGTCAGTGGGTCTTCTAGACCCTACTTATTTAACTAATCCATCAAGCATAGTGACTGCAAGCAAACAGCCACTAAAATAGTATTTACTATAGATACATTGCACAGGCTGGGCATGAATACACACATCTGTAACCTCAGCACTTCAGAAGCTGTGACTGGAGATTCACCAACTAGAGCCAGCCTGAGCCACGAGACCATGCCTTGGTGTCTCCTCGTCAGTGGTGATTGGTACTGCCCTTTACGCTAGGTCCACCTCACATTTTAGCTTTAGGACCTAGATTGACATATTCCATATAAACCATGTTTTATTAGACATTACAGAGTTGAATATGAAATGTCCTCCATAAGGACATTTCATGCTCTGAGTGCTTGGCCCTCAGCTAGTGCTTCTATTTTGTGAGGTTCTGGACCACACCAAGTATGTAGTAGCATCTGACACTCTGGCCCCTTCCTGTCCTTCTATTCCCTGATATCCATACTGTGGAACTGCCTGACACTGGACAGGACAGTCCACTTAGGTCAGTATTTATTTAGCACAGCACCTTATACAAATCCATTTTTTTCTGTTTTCATTTCATCGTTGAAGTCAAGAGCAGTTCTGGCCTAGCTCTCAGACATGCTGGGAGTGCTTCACGAGAGGAAGCAATCTTTGTTTGCACAACACATAGCACAGTAAGATGCATATATTAGGTGACAAGCATTCTGAGGAAGCTTTAGCCATGATGAACTCCAGACAGCGTCACTATCCACATACAAAGCCAACAGTTAGGTCCTAGCTTTATAGAACTGCAGACTTCATAAAGCTCCACACAGATCTCTGTTGTGGGCAATAATAATGGTAATGAAATTTTTTTCTATTCCCAGTGTCTGGAGATAAAAGCAAATAATTATTGACTACTGGGCATGTATGGCAACTTACAAGTTATAAATTAATCTTGCACATAATTTCTTTAGTTAGAGAGGACACTAAGAATGCTTTGTCTTTGCATCTCAATGCCTAGCAAGGGCATTGTTTTGTGATAAATGATTGCCATTCAATCTTGCATTCATCAAATGATTACAGTCTCATATATTCAATGTTCAACAGTTATTTCTTTGCTTTATTTGCACAGTCAAACGTGACAGAATTCTAAAATCGGGAAATTGGTACCAAATTGTTACATTTATATGGTACTCCAAAGTTCATAAAATGCCAACATACACATTACTGTCAGCTTTGGGCACAATGAAATAAATTTAAGTCTGTATCTCTCTAGTGCCCATAAAAGAGAATATACCAGGGACAAGGGAGATAGATGGCTCAGAGGTTAAGAGCAGTGGCTGCTCTTCCAGAGGTCCTGAGTTCACTTCCCAGCAACCACATGGTGGCTCACAACCATCTACAAAGAGATCTGGCGCCCTCTTCTGGCCTGCAGGCAGAACACCGTATACATAGTAAATCACTTAAAAAAAGAATATATCATAAATAGGCAATCAATATTGGTATATTCATTCAGCAGGCATTTAACATCTTGGTTTACCAAGATTTACCTCACTGTGTTCCAAGGCTAGCCTCAAGTGTCTGGGCTCAAATGGTCCTGCTGTTTCAGCTACCTGAACTCAAGAGCATATGCTACCATACCCAGCTGGTTAACTATTTTTACCATTCTTCTCATTGTAAGCCAAGAAGACAATGAGACTCTTGTAGAGCCCATGCCTATTAT
The DNA here is from genome assembly GCF_982192425.1 of Myodes glareolus. Classification (NCBI taxonomy): domain Eukaryota; kingdom Metazoa; phylum Chordata; class Mammalia; order Rodentia; family Cricetidae; genus Myodes; species Myodes glareolus. The sequence continues at coordinate 80,391,064 of NC_142053.1, read as the reverse complement.
ATAGGCAGTTTTATTCCTATAGGAAATGTGGAATGTCTTACGTTTCTGTAGTGCTTTATAGGGCAAATGTCCCTGTACTGGCTGGCCCTCATCACTAAAGTCTTGACTGATTAAATTAGCTGTTATCCTGTAAATAAGCGGTATAGAATGTAAACATTCTATTTCGTGGCAGAGTTACGAGGCAATTTATCTTGTATTCTATGTACCTAACACAATGCCGGACACACAGGAGTTAGTTAGTATTCATTCATCTGTGCACACGGAGCCACTGATAGCTATGCAGTGCTTTAGTTCACCAAGCGCTTTACTGCGCTTTCTTAACCTTTAGTTTTGTTATCCCTGGTGCTGAGCATGGCATTTTGCAAATTATCAGGTGATCCCAATAGGGTACTTATACTTGGGATATATTTTGTGGTTTAAAGGCAGTTTCCATGTGTTTTCTTTTCTGCTACCTGGCACAATGTATTTTACTGAAAATCACCAATGCAATAGGAACACATTGGCCTGAAGTGTAGATTAGCCTTCATTCAAGCCATATTTATATAATTTTTTTCCATTAAGCATATTTTGACTTGTTATGCCTATAGCAATCTTCGTATCCATAGAATGCACGCACTAGGTAATACTCATGCATTCGGCACAGTTTTAGTGTGCTTTGTGGTTTATAAAGCGTATTTCTATGTCTTCATGTTACCTGGAAGTGACCACAGTTAAGCATCACATCCTTAGTACTCAGTACAAAGATAGGCACAATGTTATTCAGACATAGTCCCTGGTATTTAGATCAGGGCAATGGGCCAGTGAGGGATTTTTACCTTCTAAAAAGGTTTTTTTTTTTTCTTTTTAAAAGAATGAGCAACTAAGGCCAATGGCCCACAAAGCCTCAGGTATTTACAGTCTGACTCTTTCAAATGTTAACTATGTGTGGTTGTCAATGATCGTGTCGCTTTTTTCTCCTGTGTTGTATCAGTCATTAGAGCCAAGTTCCTTCTTGGGGGGGGGGGGGAACCAGAAGCATGAAGCCTGTTAAATAGTCCTAAATTCTTTCATCATTAATCCTAAAGGTGGGTGTTAAACCCAGGAGTAGATTTAGTGGAATACACCAAATTCCTTGGCCACTACAATGAATAGGGAGTTAGTTCAGACCTCAGTCTGTCCCAAATCTAATCACTGTTATCATTATTAGAAATTCTGTACCCTGCTCACCTACGCCCAAAGAAGGAAGCTGATGTTGGCTGGTGCTCCTCAGGTTGGCACATTTGCATATTGCTCGTCTAATTCTTCTCATTGGTCTGGAGCACATCTTCATATTTTCTCTAGATAGCCTGGTAATTGTTTTCCCCTAACCGTCTGATGCTTTCCTGTCTCACAGCCTAAGGCTGCAGAGTTAGGGTAGATTGAAGTACAGCATCAGTACGGCTGCTTGCTCCTAGGGGAATATCAAAAGTCACACTAGATAACACTGGCTGGATTTTGTTCTCTCTCGCAAGTGGAGCAGATATGAAGAGAAATGGGAAGTTTTAAAATGTCAAAACTTTAACAAATGGCTAAAATCAGATTTAAAACAGACTAAAGATCGACCCCTGCACAATGCTGTCAATCTAAAAGCTTGTTCCTTTATGGTAAATGACAATTGAAAAGTACATCAAGCTTTGAAACTGCCAGAAATGGAACTCTGAGAAGGGAGTACTGAACCGTCGGGGGGGGGGGTAGTATAAAGGTTAGGGGGGTCTCATCTTCAGATTTCCCTTAGTTTTGGGGTTCTAACCCCCCCACAGAGTTTTAGGCCACAGGCCTCCAAGTTCTAGTCCATATAGGCTTGAGTCCTTAGGTCTTAGGCTTAGACTTAGCTCAGATGCAGGTCTCAGTTCTTCGACTTCACATGGGTCCTGTAGAAACAGTCCTTCTATGGGTTGTCAGCATTCTGTCCATCCAACTTGAGACTCAAACTTTCCAGCCAGCTCAGATAGGCCTTCTGTGTATCTTGGTCCTTAAGGCTGTCTTCCACTTTGGATCTTTCTTTACACGTGTTCCTTTCGGGTCTACTTCGGTCCTGACCAGAGTGCTGGATCTTGTCTTCGCTTATTTCTCAGGGCACGAGGAACAGCTCCACTGGTGATATTCTGCACCTTTTGGGAAGGGGCTAGGAAGACCCTCTGTCGCACATGACACACACACACAAAGAAATAGCCAAGAGAGACTTAGAGGAAGAGGGAGACACAAACTTGTAAAGAGACTGAAATTCTCAAAGTGAGTAGTAAGTGGGGAAAGTGGAAGGGAAAGAAAGAAAAACACACACAATAAGAGTAATGCTGAGATCAGAAATTGCAAATAGCAAAGAGACACAGCTACGAAGAAGGAAAAAGGAGAAAACAGCCCAAGAAAAGTAGAAAGGAGATGTAGTAAGGAGACTCATGTGCTAAGGATACAAGCAGCAGAGAGGGAAATATGAAATGTGGAGTCAAAGGACTGACAAGCAGATCACACAGAAAAAAGCAAGTGAGGTGAGCACAAGGAAAGGAGAGGATTGCATGCAACATGTGACCCAAAGGAGAGTCGTTAAAGAAGAGTTAAGAGAAACAGCAACCAGATAGAAAAAACAGAGCCACATCTAAGCAAGACAAGGCACAAATCACACAGAGAGGAGAGGAGAAAATAAGACAAAGCTCAAAGCTCTACTAGGAAGAAATTAGCAGAGAAACACGGCAATAGGTACTGTACACAGAGGAGTAAAAGACACTTGACATAGACATCAAAGCGAGGAAGAAAGACATACAAAGCAAGGGAGGAAAAACATACAAGGCAAGAAAGAAAGACATACAAAGCAAGGGAGAAAGACATACAAGACAAAGACATGCAAGGTGAGGAAGAAAGACATACACTACGAGGAAGAAAGACGTACAAGGCAAGAAAGAAAGAAAGAAAGAAAGAAAGAAAGAAAGAAAAAGAAAGAAAGAAAGACATACAAGGCGAGAAAGGAAGAAAGACATACAAGGTGAGGAAGACATACAAGGCAAGAAAGAAAGAAAGAGACATACAAGGCGAGGAAGACATACAAGGCGAGGAAGACATACAAGGCAAGAAAGAAAGAAAGAAAGAAAGAAAGAAAGAAAGAAAGAAAGAAAGAAAGAAAGAAAGAAAGAAAGACAAGGCGAGGAAGACATACAAAGCAAGGGAGAAAGACATACAAGACAAAGACATGCAAGGTGAGGAAGAAAAACATACAAGGCGAGGAAGAAAGACAACAAAGCAAGGAAGAAAGACATACAAGGCAAGAAATAAAGACACACAAGGGAGAAAGACATACAAGGTAAGGGAGAAATAGAAAAATTAGATGCACAAAGTTAGGAAAAAAGACACACAAATCAAGGGAAGAAACGAATACATCGAAGAATGAGACACACAAAGCAAGGAAGAAATAGATGTATAAAACAATTAAGAAATAAACATCCAACACAGTACACACTTACAATTGAAAGAAGTAAACAAAGTTCAACAAGAGGAGGGTAAAAAGAAAAACAGACAGGGAAGAGAGGGAAAAGTGTCATTAGTACAGTAAGTGATTATGTACCAGTACTACCTATGTTAACCCCAGTAATAGTACATCATAATCCCCTACTCTACTAAGGCAGATGCTCTAATGCTTATCTGCTTAGGGATTCCTTAACGCACTACTGAATGTTTGCACGCAGTTACGATGCACCAACTGACTTCATTCTCCAGGGTGTACATTTTACTTGCCAGGCACTATATTAAGCCTAAGCCCTTTCCATTCACGATTTCATTTGACCTTTTTAAATAGGCAAGTCTTACAGGAGACTAAATTGGCAAAAGTCATACAACTAAAGAGTAGCAAATTTAAACACAGAATGAACATCTTAACATTCTGTCACACGGTTTTCCTAATTTCCGTAAGTGCCAAATGCTACAGGTGGCTGCTGCATATTTTAATTGTCAGCCTCACTTTCCCCATTTCTTTAAGAAAACAGGCTTGGGAAAAAAAAAAAAAACGGGTTTTTTTTTTTTTTACATCCTTCACAATTATAATGGATGCTTCAGGATCTAGGTTTCTTTTTACACTAAACCTTAACTGTTCAGTTGTCACAGATAGAGCAGAAAACAAAGTCTTTCAGCAGGAAACAAACTATTTAAGGCTTCCCAGTAGGTACACGGCTAAGAATGAATGGCAGAGCACCAATCCAAAGACTAGAGGCTACATTTCTCTGTGATGCAGCTGGGGAGCAGGCTATTGTTGGAGTTGCTGCTGTGAGCCCAGCCGACAGCGTGGAAGCCTGCTCCTCCCCCAGCAGGTATTTAGCCCGACTTCACACCCTGGCATTAGACCACCACCACACTCCACCCAGCACCGCCTTCCTGCAAATGCAAATCCCCAGAGGACTGCAATGCTGGCAACTTACTTCATTCTCTTGGTTTCAGATGCAGGTATGTTGGTCCTTGGGTTATAAAGCTGGCTTCCTTTCATGCGTTCACATTTCGTGATCCTGCTGAAGGCCCAGCTTTCTGGGCTGCTTTGGAAGGATGACGATTTGGTCGATGGAACTACAAAGAACAAAAGAAGCTGGGTGAATGTCAGGAAAGAAGACATAGAGGGTGCTGGTTCTTTAAATTTTGCCTGATAATAGATGCTTCTGGATCATTTTCAGCTAGGTTTCCACTTGTAGTCAGAGCCATCCATCATCATTAATGTTAGCATAAAAAGAGAAACTACTCACTGGATATTCTAGGCCATCGGTAGCACAGTGAATCTTGCAGCATGTAAACAGCTGGTTAAGGTCTACAGCTTCCAGGGTGGCTTTGAGAACCAGGTGACACAGGACAAGCTCGTGTGCCACGGCTTTGGCAGCTTTTCTCCTAGGAGAAAGAACCGTTTGCACAGTTGAGTTACAGTTCTCTAGTACACTGTGCAGTACACGCGCGGTGCAATTCACCCTCCACGCCCACTGTCACAGCCTTACAGCGAGATGCTTCCCTGTTAGTCAGGAAGCTGTTCTTAGCAGATGAGAAATATAACTTGAGTATGGGGCTGGAGAGATGGCTGCGCAGTTAAGAGCACTGGCTGCCTTCCAGGTCCTGAGCTCACTTTCCAGCAAACACACAGTGGCTCACAACCATCTTATATAACAGGATCTGATGCCCTTTTCTGGCATGAAGTGTACATGCAACCAGAGCACTCATGCATTATAAAAAAAATTCCAAAAAATTGAAACATAACGCGAGTCAAAGTCTTAACTACAATGGAAAACAAGATCAAAATTAAAATTATTTTCACACTGAGCGTTAGGATTCAGTTCTCAGCAACTGCATGGTGGCTCACAACCATCTATAATGGGATCTGATGCCCTCTTGTGGCGTGGAAGTGTACATGCAGACAGACCACTCATACAAATAAAAGGCTGATTACAATGGAAAACAAGATCAAAATTAAAATTACTTATTACACTGTTCCAGAAAACTTACCTATCTTGATGTTTGGTGGCTGTCTTTGACTTTTTATCTTCCTTGCGGGGTTCAGCAAAATGTCTCCCCAAAAATCTCCTGGGCTAGGGCTGTTGCCCAGTGCTGGTGAGCTATTCCCCTGGAGGACCCTCATGCCCCATCTCCACCTAGGGGTCGTCAAAGGGAATAGGTCACCAGCACCGCAAAGCAACAAGTCCATCCTTCTGGGGAAAGATCTGGAAAAGAGGTGAAAGAAAAAACAAATTACTGAACTCAAGCCCACTGGGAAATGCGCGTCCTTATGTGGTATCCAGCAGTTGTGGTAACCATATAGACTTTTTGTGGGTGGTAGTATTTGGTTTGGAAGGCAGACCCTCACAGATTTGTAGATCTTTATGCTATGCCTATCAACTTAGTGACATGAGAATTGTCTCATCTGAGCTCTTTATTCTCTATTGTCTACCCATGAGGAATCCTTATAGATTGTGTAAGCACTTGTATATTACAATCAAATACGCTGGGGATGTTTAAGCACTTGTATATTTTATAACCAGATAACGCTGGGGATAAAGGGGCTAAGCAAACTAGAGTTGAAACCAGTGGAAGATTAGGCTATGAAGCCATTTATAATCTGTAAAAATCCTCCATCATGTTGCCTCTGACTTTTTCGAGAATGGTGTATGGGTGTGCGTGTTTTATTTTTAAAGACTTATTTATTCATTATGTATAGTGTTCTGCCTGCATGTATGCCTGCAGACCAGAAGAGGGCATCAGGGCCTTTGGAAGAACAGACAGTGCTTTTAACTGCTGAGCCATCTCTCCAGCCCCCTTGTGTGGGTTTTTAGGATTTATTATGTTTACAGTTCTGCCTGCATGTGTGCCCCCAGGCCAGGAGAGGGCGCCAGATCTCATTACAGCCCCCGTGTGCTTTTTTTTTTAAAGATTTATTATGTATACAGTTCTGCCTGCATATGTGCCCCCAGGCCAGGAGAGGGCGCCAGCTCATTACAGATGGTTATGAGCCACCACGTGGTTGCTGGGTGTTGAACTCAGGACCTCTGAAAGAGCAAAGTGCCTGTTGTCACCTGGTTGTGGGGCATCTCCCTCTTTTAACTGGTGCTTTAAGTAATACCATGCTGGAACACCGCCAAAATGAATAGAACTGTGTTTTGCTCAATCCTTATGGTGCATCTCTAGCACCTGATGCAGCATTGCACCTCCGGGGCTCAAGGATATTCAAAGCAACCAGAATTGTGACAGGTTTACAAAATGTCATTTGTGATAACAGCTATATCTACTCTATCAAATGCTAAAGGCCAGGGTACCCAAAACTAGCCTTCACAAACTGTCATTCCTTTGATGCATTATCTTTTAAGCATTTCAAAGCAAACAGATTCAAATTTGTCTTAGAAAGGTGGGAACCATGTCAAGGCCCAATCACAAGGCAAGGGTCTCATTGGTGACTATGCAATGAGACCTGTATGCTTTATTGATTTGCCTCTCTCATTCTTCTCATGAAATGGAGATCAAATACACTTACTACCCTTTCCACCTCAGTAGAGCCCATATCAGTATAGAGGAAGCAGATCAAATACACAATCTCAGTAGAAAGGAAACAGACCCAATACATGGTAGAAGTTTAAAATGTACGTTTATATGCAAGGAGAAAATAGTGTAGGAATGGCTGGCTCTGCTTTTACAAGAAAAGGCTGCAGAAAGCTAAAGCCTTAAAATCAGACAGAAACCCAAGAATAGAAACTTCTCCCAAGTACCTTTGTCTTCATGTGGCCTGCATGTTGTTTGCTCAGATTAACTAGAGTTTGTCCAGAGTCTCGAAAGGAGAGATCTGCTGGATTTGAATAAGCCTGTATCAGCTGCTGGCAGTCCTTGAAGTCTCCTGCTGGAATTATCCCTGTGAAGAAAGACAAGGCTTATATTAGATTATAAAAACTGTTCAGAAAAACCTAAATGATAAAAGAAAACAGCAAAATATCCAGGAATTGTAACCTGACACATTAGACCCTTAAAGACAGAGATTATGTTTCTCAATCAGCCGAGTTATCAAGTCTACCTCAATACTCACCTTTGGATGCTGTCTAGAATCCATCCTTCCAAAACCAGGTCATCCTTCTTCAGTTGAGGCACAAGACCAACTCCAAATTCATCCCTGGAAAACAAATTCCAATGATAGTTATACCATGATGCCAAAATAGAATTTGATTACAATATTCATATGCACAGACCAGTGTTTCTTGAATTGGGATGGTAAGAACTCGGTTAGAGAATCGTGGCTATGTTCTCATGGATTCCCCAAGTTCTAATACTTGTGAAGAGAAAAACAGCCTTTGAAATTGAAAAACATGTCCACATTTCAAAGACTTTTCATTTCTCTTCCTTTTTTTAAAAACTTAAGTAACGAAGTTCCCTGATGACTGCACAGATCTTCCCCAGGAGTAAGCCTGTGGACTACGGGCAAGAGACAGGCAGAATGGGCTCATTAGACTCTTGGGAAACTTTGTTCTTTGAAAAGGTGTTTCCTTCTGAAGCATTACTTGTACTTGAATTTGAAAAACAATGGCATGACTTTGTTTCCCAAGGGATTCAATACCTCTGCACTATCCCTAAGTCAGCATTTGGAATGTGGGAAGCTGTGGCGAAGGAATTTATAGAGGAATTAAAATGATACTAGAGATCATTTGCATGCCCAATGGCAAAAGAAAACAAATGCAAAAAGCGTTCTGGGCAAGGATGTTTTTCCAGCTGGACCTTGTTCTGCTTCCAGAAATAAGTATTTGTTTTTTTAACTTAAAAGTACCCTTGAAGAAACCTGCGGGAGTGGCTGGGAGCGGTGGCACACGCCTTTAATCCCAGCGCTCCAGGCAGCGCTCCAGGCAGCGCTTCCTTCCCCCCCCCCCCCAAGCAACTCCGAGGCAGTTCTTTTAGGCAACTGCTCCGCTCCGTAGCTAGGCAGCACTCGTAGCTAGGCCGCACTCCATAGGCAGAAGCAGGCGGATCTCTTTGAGTTTGAAGTCAGCTCGGTCTACAGAGCTCCAGGACAACCAAGGCTACACAGACAAACCCTGTCTCAAAAGCAAAAAAAATTAATAAATGAATTAATTTTAGGGGGCTGGAGAGATGGCTCGGAGGTTAGGAGCATCGCCTGCTCTTCCAAAGGTCCTGAGTTCAATTCCCAGCAACCACATGGTGGCTCACAACCATCTGTAATGAGGTCTGGTGCCCTCTTCTGGCCTGCAGGCAGACACACAGACAGAATATTGTACACATAATAAATAAATAAATATTTTTTTAAAAAATGAATTAATTTTAAAAAGAAAAATAGGGGGAGGAAGGCGCACAAACCACAGCATCAGGCTTCTCCATTGCCCTTTGGGTAAAAGGTAAAGATTGTAAATTAAAAGTCACTTTTGATCTGTATGAGCCATTGTTGTCTGTTTGGGGGAACAAATGTAACAAAAATGGTTGAAAAAGCCAAATTATCAAATTTATATCCCCAATTCCTACACTTAATTCCCAAGCTCAAGCTTCTGGGACTCAGTTACTCGCCCTTGCCATCCCTGGCATACAGCCAAGTATAATGACTGGGTCCTTTACTCTTAATATCTTTATATGCTCCCTAAGAGGCAAAAGCAGATGGCATTCAAATCAACTAAATGGCCTAACCAGATGGCGCAAGTAATCTGGACCAAGGGTGCAGTGTAAGCACACTTTTCTTCTTTAAGTAGTCACGACCTTGCAAGCCCAGTAGACTTTCTAAGATACTTAGAATTCACCAGACAATATTTGACCATCATTTGCTAAAGCGATTGCCAGTGTTTATATTACATTAAGTCTTCAACAACACATATGCATCTCGAGAAGAAATTATGTAAAATCGGATTGCTTCTCATTTCAGTGTACCCTGGCATAGGGCTGGATACACAATATTAACTCTGCAATTTCATTGGCATACATATGCATTGTGTTGAAGCTGAGACGAACTTCGTCACTTTGACTTTTCAGTGGGTGGCACGTATGTGAAAGATCAAATGAGAAAGTTTGCCTAGTAGCTGCAAAGTAATACTCACTGTATTCCAAACAGTCAGAGTCTTCTGTAGTCGGCTGAAGGGCTGAAGTTCAACCTGTATCCTGAACTGGGTCGATTTCTTGACATCCTTCTCAGAAAAATAGTATCGTTTTTTTCAGAAACTTTGAAGAACTGTGGCTTCATCAGCAATGTCACATTCAGTACCCAGGAGAGGGCTGGCAAGATGGCTCAGAAGGTGAAGGCACTTGCTGCCAAACCTGACGATCTGAGTTTTAGCTCCAGGACCGACCCACATGATAGAAGCAGTTCCCATTGCTCTCTGGTCACCAATGCGAATGCAGATACTCAAGTGCACATGCAATCGTGCACACACACATACACACACACACTCATTCATGCACAATAATTAAAGAACGAAAACCAGAAAGCTTAAATACTCGGCGCCAATAGAAACAGATATTTTCTTAATAAGCAGATCTCTCTTTGAAATGTATTCTCAAAAAGAATGATTAGATCTTGGCATATATATATTTTAAAATGTAAAGTGGGAAACAGGCTCCATCATTTTATTTAAGTTCCCACTTTAGGGTGGTTTTTTATTTTTCAAACTACTTTAAATCATTGCCAAAATTTAATGGCAGATATAGTGAATTAATCAAATGTGATGGCCTACTCAAAGACAACATGACATGTTCTCTTATTTAATCTGTTCACAGCCACCTTCTTAAAATCAGTAGGGGCTGGTGTTCACTATGTCAGGCCAAATTTAAATATTAAAAAGTTTGGTCATTTTCCTTAAAGATAATGATACTAAAGGCCACACAAAGATTGATTTTTGCTTTTAAACTGGTAGTACAGACCAAACATACATACTGGCCTTAAGCATTCCATTCTACAACTGCTTTGATGGGATTAGAATAACAGTTATAGTAGTTTATCCACAATCTCACCACCCTCAGTAAAATGAGAGACACTGCTTGGTCATCAGATATAGTAGAAACAAGATACTTTTACCTCAGAAAAGCTAATGATCACATAACCAATTCCACCTTGCGAGCCAGATGCCTTTCTTAAGGCATAAACTCTCAATAACTTTTCTGGCAGTTGGCACTGTAAGCAATATACCAAGAGAAACAAGCTGAGTTTGTTAAGCAGGCAGTCAGCTCCTGGAGGAAGGATGTAAAGAGTACCAGCTAATCCTCCTTTGGGAGACAATTTTCAGTTGATACTGTATAAGGAAAGCCCCAAATAAAAGGTGGCAATCCAGCTCCCTGAGCAACTTGCCTGAAATATTTCTTTTGCACAATAAAGCATTAACAAAGGTGGGCAGGAATGATTCCTGGCCCTGGAATATGCCAGCAAATGGAATTGGAGTAATTAAGAAATGCAAGCTAAAGAGCAATGGTTCATCCACCTAGTTTTGGCCCGCTTTTGAAATTTTACATGTATAAACACATCCAAGATGCAGGGAGCTCTTGGACACATGGGCTGAAAAGTGGGACCGTCAATCGGTACTGTGTCCATTAAGGACACACAGGTTGCTTTGGATAATTGACAGAGTAATGCGGTGGAGGTGTTTCTGTTCAATGGGGAGGACCAAGCAGAGGGCAACTGAAACACTGCAGCCATGTGCAGTGGGTAAACTGATGACTTCTGGGATTATTGACTTTAAGTCAAGAGAAGGGCTCAACAAAGAGACAGAAGGGACAGGGTGATGGAACTGGGGAAAGGGTGCAAGGTCTTCAACAATTGGACTGTGAGAATTAGTAGTCCATAAGAGTGGGCCACGGACAAACTAGGGGCCGGACAGAGGGAAGACTGTATAAAGTGTGGGATCGTGGCTATTTGGGGGTTTGCATACTGGAGCAATGCAAAGGGGATGGAAAGATGGGTCATTGTTGGGTGTACAAGGCATAGGCATACTGCAGTATTTTACTTTATTATGCCAATGGGAAACAGAGTAGAAAATAAACCATCAAGAACTGCCATTGTGCCTATTAATAGTTCCCCAATAAGCCGTTGGTCATAGCCACTGTGCTCATTAACAGTCCCAGATGTTTTAGATGAATCAGCAGCCCCTGCAGTAATGCAAAGGGGGTATGAGAACATAGTATTCTAGGCATTCGTAATTGCAAATACGCACACAAATTAATAACTCAGGGGCTCAGTTGATCAGTACTCTTAATGGTATGTAAAGAGAGTACGGACGTACAACTAATAATCGGCACTCTTGACATTGTTGCACAACAATCATCCAGATGCTGAGGTTATAAGCAGTTATCACTCCTCAGCAGCCCCAGTCAAAAGGTAGGAACTTAGGAACCTTTTTGCGCTACACAGGTCCGTATGTGTAAGCGTACATATTAATATTTGTAAGAGAAGTGCTCAGAAAATAGTTAACGTGCCTCTGATGTCGAAGGAGTACAAGGATGTAAAATCCTACTCCAAAGGTAAGGATGGACAATTGCGTTAATGCACATTGAAGTCCAAATGAAAAGCACAGTGTAAAAACCTCTTTCTGCGTTAAAGCAGAGGAAGAGGGTACAGGGTTTCTGATACAAGTGCTTAGCCACTGTGTGCATGTTAACTTTCCACTTCCTCCTAAAAGCGTTAAGGAGTGAGTGGGATCCTTTTCTAGTGCACAGAGCAGGAGGAAACGCATATATATACATACAACATATAATACATATTAACAGTCCAAAAGAAGGCAGCCTTGGTTGATCAGCATACCCCGCCATACTGCAAATGAAAGGTGAAAGAATATGACTTTGTCTACTGACAAAGGCAAATTTCCACTAGCAGGGACCTTGGGGAAAATAGTATCCCTTGCAATAGTGCAAAAGAGATACAATGGTCCTCAAAGTAATAAGGTCATGGATAAGTGCGATTTTAAGCACATTAACTGGCCAGATATTTTTTATTAAAACGAATGAATCATGCCCCTATTGTGCATATTAATGTTCAAGGGACACAGTGTGGTTAATTAAAACCACATCCTTTCCACAAATATTAAGACCTTAAAGTAATGGACACTTCTGGAAATCAAAGGCAGTGGAAAGGAGAGGAGAGATCCTTACCCAGTGTCCAGGAAGACAGAGAAGCCAAGAGATTAGCGACCCTTGCTGTACTGCCAAAGGGTCTGACAGTAGGGATCTTATTCAAATGGAAGGAGTCATGCGCAGTGGTACTCACGGTACATGGTTGTGGCCATCATAGTTTTACACTTTGACTGTTCAAACATGAGAATCTTTGGCAATGTGCAATCCCTGGTGAAAGGGAAACGCATAAGGGTGGCCAGTGATGTCCTTCTGTAGCGAACAGGAAAGAACAAATGCAATCAGACATTATTAGCAAGCCACAACATGAGACCTTATAGGTCACCACCACTGCTGTACCTCAAAATGAGGCTAAAACTGATCCTTCTGAAATTACTATTATGTGCATTAGCAGGTTGAGAAAGGGGCTTTACATCAACAGCCCATACATAGTTCCATGAAATGAAGGACCATTGACAATACTGGAATCGTTTTTATAGTTTCAAGAAAGAGGCTATAGTGTTAGTGAGCCTCTTTGCTTTGATGCGTACAGGAGTTGTGATCTAAAAGGCAAAACAGTGGACATAATATCTATGAGGCCATTAACGCTGTGCACGTTTACTATATTAAGGATCATAAATACCAGGCACCTCCTGCTGCAATAAAATGAGTTGTTAAGGTTATTATCCAATGCATACTACTACAGCTAAATGAAGTATGCAATTCACAGTCTGTGAGACTGCAGGGCATGGCAGTGTATGCCAGTTATGCCAGCACTTGTGAAATAAAGGCTAGATCCTGAGCTCAAGGCCAGCCTGGGCTATATAGTAAGTTCCTGGTCAGCCTGGAAATTTTAAACAAAACAGATTAAATCTGAGTTCAAAGGTCTTGCTAAATAAAGAAATGACTGAATTTGGTTCTTTATCCAATGCTCAGGAATAAGGACAAGTGCAGCTGTGCACATAAAGACAGGCAGAAGTGGTGACCATGCCCGTCGTTCCAGTAACTGAGACTGAGAAGCGCAAGAATTAAGTGCCAGCCCAGGCTCCGTAAAGAGACTTACTCTCAAACAGCCACAAGGTGGTGCTGTAGCTCCATGGCAGAGTGCTTTACCAGCGTGCGCAAGACTAAGTTTGATCCCCAGCACAGCCAAAAGACCAGAACAAAGGGCCTTATCGGTTGGCACCCCTCTATTGTCACTCATTACAGTGTGAGGGTATGGGGCTTGAGCAACTGCAGTTTTGCACAATTGTATAAGAGGCTTTAGGAAATCAGCACCCTCTTAATATAAAGCTAAGGTTGTACAAGGAAGGACCTTGAGAAAAGGTTCAGTTCCTAATCAGGATTATCCATATAAATGTTCCCATGCAAAGTTTTCGGCTGAAACAGGGGAGCTGATGGGACTAGTATACAGTGTCATGGATAAATGAATTTATGTCCATCATCAACTTAAAAATTATAACCTAGGGTGATAACACCCATGCCAGAATATAGTGGCCCCCCCTTAATAGCCAAGGCCTTGAGAATTGGAAGCGAGCACCTTAACTGTTAACAGACTTGTATTTGCCCCTCTGCTGAATGCAAATGGGGCTGAACCAGCTAGGGTCTAATCAAATGAATAAATTATAGCCAATAAGAATTAGTGCAAAGAGTGCTCAAGACTGTGAGAAAAGGCTACTGAGCACTGCTCAGAAAATTGGGGCTGTGACTACTGCAGCAATGACAGAATGGTTTTTCCTTTCTTAAAGAAAGGAGACTTAGGACTCTTGTTCAATTGATGTTTCTTGATTAACATGAGGGACAAGAGTTCTTTATACCATGGACAAGTAGGACTGTGTGCACTAAGTGAAAATCATGACTCGGGCAGTCAGCATGGAGGGGAAAGAGTCACGATGTCTCTCAGTTTGTCAGGACAGTAATGGGCACCACATTTTTAGCGCTCAGTCAGTGAAGACTGGAATGTCTCTAGGGAGAAAGCGCCTGGGATTAAAGCCTGGGGCTAGGGCTGAAAGAATCTGGGGCTGGGGCTAGGGCTGGGCTTGGGCAGGGCTGGGGTTGGGCTGGGGAAGGGCTGGGGTTGGGGCAGGAGCTGGGGCCTGGGGCCTGGGGCAGGGGCTGGGGCTGGGGCTGGGGCAGGGGCAGGGGCTAGGGCAGGGGCTGGGGGCAGGGGCAAGGGCAGCAGTGTTTGTTAGGTCTAAGGAGAAACTGGAGGCTAGGTTCGCAAGGAACCATAGAAAGTTGAAATGTGGGCATTAATATCCCAATAGTAAGTCCGACAGAGGACCCAGACCACTCTAACTCAAGCTCCTGCCCGATGAGCCAAGTCATTAGTCATTGTAGCATCAAGGATGGCAACAAAAGCAAAGCCTGGACTAGTGTAGATTTTCAAATACTCCTTTTGATATCCAATCACAGGATTAACTTTACATTAACAATATCTGTGTCATACGACTCTTAAAAGTTTTTAACGGTATTTCAATAGATAGTCTGAAAGAACGTAAATTTAAGTGACTTGAGTATCATCTGCCAAAAAAGTTAATGAATTTAAAAGAAGCCAAAAACACTAAGGACTCCGGAGTGAAAGCATAAGGTAATTAAATTGAATTCTACAAGCAACTAAAGCTCCTAACTACATTTCTATAATCACTCCAGCTTTAGATTCAAGCACTAGGAAACCACACTATCAAACTTTGCTGACATCCAAAACCTTCACATAAATCAAAATTCAACCCCAGCATTAGCCATGGGGTAGGTAGACAATCCTGTGGAAGGAGGTAGAATTTTACCTCTTGGCCAGTGATTTACTTGTAGTTCATTATGACTCCGGCCAGGGTCACCATTAAGCCCACAGCAGGCCTGGAGAACTGCTTGAGACGGCAGTGCTGACTAAATCTGAGGCCAGGGAGTGAGTAGGAGTCTTAGGCCACTGAACCAATACAAAGAAATGCGGTGAGGCTTTGCTTGTACCACCATATAGAGCACTGCAAAAGACCAATTTATACAAATAGGAGAGCAAGCAGATAAATGGTCTTAGTTACTCTCCTCCGAGAGATACTTTAGCCTGACCTCATCACTAATTCTCTTCTTTCGTTTAATAGGTGAGGCTTCAATGTGCAATCCACATCGACCTCAACCTCAGGAACCTCCAGCCTCAAGTCTCTCAGATCGGATCGTCATTCAACGCCTCAAATGTTAGAATTAAAAGCACGTGCCTTCACACCTAGGGGTAGCCACTTAAAACGATGACTAAAGGCAGATATGAGAGGTACCAAGGTAACTCAAGTCCCTGTAGGACAGTTGAGCCTTCACAGTCTACTTCCATCCTCTACACCAAGTAGACGTGCCCATTTTTGACTAGTTAAGTCAAGAGGCAACCAACACTTCCAAAGTAGTACACATTTCTGATTGATTAAGTCAACTGGCAAACTTCCAATTGGGCTTCGAGTGGCACAAGGTAGAACCAACCACTCGCATCTTAATGCACCAAGTACATCTTGGTCAAGGACAAAGCCTGCCGCGCCTGGCTAAGCAAAGCCCGCCAAGACTTAAGCCCGCCAAGACTTAAGCCCGCCAAGAATATATCGAAGAAACCCCTCGAGGGCCAATCACGTGGTACCGCCATCTTAGTCAGCCCAAAGCATGTGCTACATTGTCCCCTAGGCTAACTCGGCCACCAAACTGACCTGTGAAAAACAAAGCCCGCTACCTTATACTGTAGCAAGCGCTCGAGACGCCATCTTTTCTTGTATAACCTAAATGCCCTATTTCCATGCTACATGTTAGAATAAACGTGGGGTTGTCGAGCCTCGGGTAGAGTGGCCGAGACGCCATTTTGTAAACCTTAACAAGCACCCCTTAGATCTGGACAGAGCCCCCCAGCAATATCGAAACATCGATTTCAAGCCCTATCCCGAAGTCCTCTGCTCCTTTCACCTAACACCGCACACGAACACTAGAGCTTGATTTTCTGCTTCCGGTTACCATGAGTCTTAAAAAGCCACAAATCAAGTCCACACCCGCACATATATAAAGCCTTTAGCTGGTGCAGCACACGATTGCCTCTGTCCAGTCCACTGTCCACCTCGACCCCCTAATTCTTGCCATAACTGGCTCATGTCACGCAGCAACTGTAAGATGGCGGACACGGGCTCTCCACGCCCTGAACACCCACTCAGCAGTCATTTTTCTAAGCCAGTTTCACTCACACACCACCAAACGATCAGCAGCAGCAGCAAGAGGAAAGAAAAAAAAAGGTATGGATATTCCAGGTAGTGCAATAACTCACAAAACCAACATATATCCATCCACCAAATGCCCCGATAGGCAAGGAAAAAAAAAATGAAGCAGGTATCCACAGCCCCGATGGGCAAAAACAGAAAAAAAAAATGAAGCGCAGGTATCCAAGGCCCCGATGGGCAAGGAAAAAGACTAAACGCAGGTATCCGAGGTCCCGATGGACCAAGAAATACGTTTTCTTGCAAAAAAGCAGGTATCCATGGCCCCGATGGGCTAAGGAAAAAAAAAAAAATGAGAGCAGGTATCCACAGCCCAGATGGGCAAGTTTAGAAGAAGAAAAAGAAGAGGAGAAGAAGGGAAAAAACAAAATGAATTAAAAGCAGGTAAGTATCCACAGCCCCACTGGGCATGGAGTGAAGGGACAGGGAAAGAGGACATGCAGTCATTTGTAGCCCCGATGGGCAAAAACAGAGACGGAATAAAAGAAAGGTAAGTCCACAAAAGTCCACAAAACAGAGATGGCAACTAAAATGCCTGACAAGGAAATAGTCATTAAAAATGAAAAATTGTCCAAAAATATTACAAATATCAAAATATGAAAGACATGTCAAGAAAAGCCTACCAGAACATATAAAATCTTCAAAAATATTATGGAATCTTGATATATTTTCTTAAACACACCATAAGGCATGGTGGTAAGGGAACTAAAAATGTTCCCAGAGACCCCGGTAGATGGACAGAGACCACGGAGGAGGCTCACATCCACGGGAAACTGGCAAACATGGCTGCGGCAAGCAGTTGCACGGTTTTAACTGATCGTGACGCCGAAGGCGGAGAGACCAGAAGAGGAGTGGCCAGAAATGCGGAAAGTCTCGAGTTCTTATTGGAGCTTTAGTGCAAACTATATTTTCTGAAAAGAGTAATTAAGATGAAAATTAATTATGGCTATACCAAAACTCAAATGATCGAGAGAACCACCAAATTTGCATATTTCGAGTGATATTGAAGGATTATCCTCTATTTTATAGCTTATAGGAAAGGCACATAAACGTTGTATAATGTACATGAGGTCACACACCATGTATATGCATATTTTCAATATATCGTCTACTTGGACATTCGACCTTGCATAGTCCCTCGTCTTGGAGACTAAAATGCTTTACGGATCAATTGGTGCGCTCAAGGTAAGGAAAGGGAAGAAAGAGGTGCTTCCCAAAATGGTTCCTTGGTTCCTAAATTATCAGGGTATTATTGGTTGTGACCTATTTGTACTGATTACGCGCAGAGTTTTGGTTCTTTATTATTTTTGTACTTTCTGGGAATCTGATAACTTCAAACCTTGAACCAAAAATGCGCTAAAGTTTACTTGCTAGCAGCGGTAGAAAATCATTCCTAATTGAGAAATAGCTCAGTGGTATGGCACTTGCCCTAGAGAAACAGTTAACTTAGAGAACTGTCCAATTTTATTCATTGAAAACCGCGAGACATCCACCTGAAAGAGACACCAGGTGTTAGAACAATCAAAAAATACAATGTCTTGTTATTTCAACTAAACAACTTAAGCCACTCTTATTCTAAGTCGTCTTTAGGCATCAGATGAATAACAAAGTACACAAAATTGCTTTTGCTTAGGGACCTTCCAAGTACCTACAATTCACTAATCTGACCGTCGCAGTGGTTCACATAGGGACAGAAATGAAGAAACGATGTCTTCATTTCTATGATGAAATGAAGAAACCCTGTCTCAACAAAAGAAAATGAAAATAATGAATAAATAAATGGTATACACAGCCTGAATAAGCCAGCAGATGGCGGCATGAATCTTTCAAAGGCATTTGAAGCCAGCCTTGGAGTTCAAAAAGATTAAGCTCTGAATTGAAGGCCAAAGGCTACCTTATCCAATTTCAGTATCAGAAGAAAGGGTTTTTAAAAAAGGACCTTCAGTTGCCTGTAATTGAAAGAGTCCACCTTATCAGAGTTTGCCTTGCTTCAAGGCAATAATGTTAATGAAAACTTGGATGAAATAATCAGAAGGCACATGGGAACCCTCCAAAATCACTACCAGTAATAATTAGTCAAAGAGACAAGTTACAGAAAAAAGTAGGACCCATTCTTAACATCAAGATAAAAGGTACTATAGTGGAGAATCTGGGGTGAAGTGGTTGGCAGCGTTGAGCTTTTCTCCAGGAAAGCGTAAAGCGTCAGAGGAAAAGATTAGGAGCCAAGAAAGAGGTGACAGGATCGCTAAAAAGCAAAGAGAAACAGCAAGGGAAGTTAAACAAAAATGATCAGAATAGATGGTATGAAACAAAGTTGTAAATGAAGGAATGATCCTCAACTTCACTGACCCGTGAGCAGAAAGAAACTGGGAGCCTTGACAACCATACGTAGGCCAGGCAGCCAGGTAACAATACACTGGCAGTCTTGGCCTCAAGAAACCTACGTCTTGTCAGCCTAAAATCTACTGGGGGATTTGGTCTTGTATAAAAATGTTGAATAAAGACTTCCAAAGTTCATGAGTCAACAGATTATTGTCTAAATTACATCTAAAGCAGTCTATAAATCCAGTACAATCCTTATCACAATTCTAATGACATTCTTCACATAAATTGAAAAAAAGAACACCAAAATACATATGTGGGGGGAACAACAACAAAATCCTGAATAGCCAATACTTTAAAAGGGATGCTAGAGATATCAAAATACCTGCCTTCAAATTCTGTTGCAGAACAAGGTTCATGCCTGTGAATCCCAGCACTTGGGAGTTGGAGGCTGGAGAACCTGGAAGATGCACATAGAGAATTTGAGAACAGATTGACCTACATGACATCTAACTTCAAATGAATAAACAAGTTACACCACGAAATCAACCTGGTATTGCCACACAGGCAGGCTTATGCATTAGTAAGATAGAATAACAGACCTAGACTCAAACACACAGCTATAGCCATTGGATTCTTGACAAAGGTGCCAAAACCATACATTTGAGACAGACAGCATCTTTGACAAGTGATGCTTGCCATATTTGGTACCCATATGTGGAAGACTAAAAGTGGATACCTATCTCATCCTTCACAGAATTAACCGACAATTCCGGCTCCAAGAGAAGTTTTATTCTGGCCTCCATGAGCATCCTCACAAATGTGACACACATACACACACATTTTAAAAAATGCAAAGTAAGTCTTTAGAAATGACAGTTCAGGACTACTTCCTCCGCATGCACAAAAGCCCGAAGTTCAATCCCTGGCACCACATAAACCAGACATGGTGGCACACGTCTTATCCAGTACTCAAGGTGAAACCAGGAGGAGCAAGGTTCAAGGCTACACAGTGTGATTAAGGCCAACCTGGGCTATATGAGACACTATCTTGCTATCTTGTCTATTTCTGTCTTTTCGCAGCAATACAACACTGACTAAAACAAAGCTATTCATGAACAATTCAAGCTCTAGGCAATAGCTTGTGAAACAGTAGCAAGACTTGACAAAGTGAGGCCAATCAAATTAAGAGGCTTTTGCACACCAAAGGAAACAACTTCCAGAGTGAAGAGGCAGCCTACAGTATGGCAAAAAGTCTCTTGCAACTATTCATATTGATCTTTAAATATATTCATGTATGTTTGGGGAGGGTGAATGCGCATGTGAGTATAGTTGCCCATGCAGTTCAAACCAGAAATAAGGTACCATTCAGGCAACACTTAACTCTCAACAACCACACCTATCCATCAGAATAGGTCAAGTAAAAATTGCCCCATTGTGGTTCAGGTTCATTGCATGTGGCCCTTCTGCTCCTCTCTGAAGCTAATATGTGGAAATACTAAAATGAAAATAAAGATTCCGAAGTTTTCGTGTGTGTTATTAAGTTCCTTCTGTGACTCCGGCTTCTAGAAACGCTTATGAATGGACTGTCATGTCTCATCTCTGTGTGCCTGCTGCCTTTATCCAGATGATGTGAGCATCTCCTAGCCACAGTGCCCTTCAAGTCTGCAGAAGAAACGTACTGCTTACATGGTCATACCTCTAAGTGAAGACGGAACAGTGAGATGTGATATAATATCCGTGATTGGACATCTTACAGATGGCGATGGAAAAGAAGCATTTGTAATCACCTTTACACTTACGTGCCTTATATGAAAAGTCAGTAACTTCGGAATTAGAAGTCTCCAAAGATTTTCAGATCTGACTTCTGGTGACGCATACCCTCCTGTGACTGTCACATTGATTTCTCTTCCAACTGCTTTCCTTTACCCGCAGAGGGGGCTCAGATAAGATGAGTGTTTTGCACTTCTTGTTTGATATTCTGAGCTTTCTGAGTATTTTTGAATTTCCTGCCAGCATTAATGTGAATTGAATTTTTGCCTGGTGCCCACAGAAGCCCCAAGAGAGTGCTAGGTCCCCAAACCTGGAGGTAAGGACGCTTGTAAGCCACCCAGCTTACTGGAACTCAGTTTCTCTACAAGAACAACAAGTGCTCTTAACCTCTGTACCATCTCTCCAGTCCAAAAGCTCTTATTTGTCTTTAATAAGTTCAGTTTGCCCCACCCCTTGACCCCTGCAGCAGGTGGAATAGTTGGTCCTGAGGTCATCAGAATGGAAGAACTGGCCCTGCCCCTCACCAGCTGCAGCACAGTAGAGCTGACCCTGTTGGCAGGGGCACGGGAGAACTGGCTCCCCACTTTGCTCCTTGCTTCATAGGGTGAGGTACTGGCAAAGACAATACTGGAGATCTCAAGCCGATAGTGAGGCTGGGAGAAAGCTGGCAGTCTGAAAAACCCTGCAGCCAAGCCCAGAACCAGTGTTAGGATTTGGCCTACCTCAATACCCACCTCATCTATGATCTGCTGGAGCACATGAAGGGGCACAGCCTGCAGACCCAAAGCTGCTGGGTCTCCCCAACACAGAGCAACAACAGGAGATCCAAGAGGAGTCCTAGTGAGGGCCTAGTATTGATAGAGTAGCAGAAACCAGAGACCTCGAACCAGACCAAAGATTAATTGCAACAAACGCTTTCAAGTAAAGATATACGGACTAAAGAGTATTGGGGAATAGGTTGCAAGGGCAGGGGTGGATATGAAGGAACAGGGAGATGAATAAGATTGAGGTGCATGATATGAAAGCCACAAAGAAAAATTTCAGTTTGTCATTTCTGTTTGATCTTTCCAGCTTCCTTCATTGCCTTAGTTTTATTCTATTGCTCTCACGGGTATTTCACGAGTTCATTTCTAAGTTCTTCAGGCTTAAGTGAAGTTTCCTCCATTGACTCTTCACCAGTTGCATTTCAAAAGGTTTTGGTCTGCCTGACCTTTCAAGGATGCTTCTTTTTAATTTTTTATGACTTTGGGATTTGCAGAATCTCAACACCTTGTAGTGGCTATGGGTAAGCATCATGCCATGGCCAGGATAAATGGGTCCTGGACAGAAATAGCACTTCCCATAAACATGGTAAACAAACACAGAAATCTACCTGCAATCTGCCTTTACTGGGAGGGGGGGTGTAGCTTAAGGCACAGTCACATTTAGTTGGGGCTACCTTCAAACTTTTGGTAGCCAAATATGATCTTGAACTGATCCTCTTGCCTACACTTTGTAAAAGCTGGAATTACACGTGTGTGCCGCTCACTGGTCATTTTAAAAACTAGATTTGTGTGTGCGTGTTATGTTCATGTGGGTATATGTACATGTGTGAGTGCCTTCCACGCTGTATGTGTGTTATATTCATGTGAGTGAGTGCATGTGTGTCAGTACTGTATGCATGAATGCATGTGTGTATGTGTGTGCATATGCTTGCAGAACCTGGAAATAGGTATCAGATCCCCTGGAACTGGAGTTACAGGCAGTTGTTGGCACGAATGCATTTGGAGACCAGACCAGAGAACAGCATCAACCGGCTTCCCTATCATCCTTCGCCTTATTTTATGACACAGGGTATCAAGAAGCTCGAGGCTGGCTGACCTGTGAGATGCTTGTCTCTGCATCACCAGGACTGTAGTTGTAGACATACTACTGTCCTCATTTTTGCATGTGTGGGTATTAAGGACCCAAACTTAGGTCCCCATGCTTGGGAGGCAAGCCCTTTACTGACTGAATCAGCTCCCCTACAGAGAGATAGTCTACTATAACCAACTTTTGAATTACCTGACATTTGGACATTTCAAAGTGTTTGGAGTCAGTAAGGAGCAACAAACATTTGGTGGAGTCAGGTTGTTTTTTATTTCTTGTATTTCTCTTTTTGGGATTTGAGCATATGTTGAGATGGTATCTCTTCTAGTTCTGTATGAAGATAGGAGTGGCTTTACACTGAGAAACTGTCCCTTAAAGTCTTAATCTCTAGTGCTACTCAGCAAAGAGAAAAACAAACTGCAGTAACAACTTCAAAAGGAGCAGATACAGAAATACAATAAATACGAAGGCAGGCGAGACGCTCACACCTGTAATCTTAGCACTGGGGAGACAGGCAGGAAGATTTCCATGAGTCCCGGTTCAGCCGTGGTTACCCTACCTCAAAAACAAGTTGAAGGTGATGAGATGGCTGCGTGTGTAAATGTGCTTGATACGCAAGCATGAGACCCTAACTGCAACTCCCCAGAACCCACATAAAAACCAGATGCATGATCTTAGTACATAATCTCCTACAGAGACATGGGAAGGTGAGACAGGAGACTCACCTGAAGCTTATGGGCAGACATAGTGGAAAAACAAAGAAACTGTGACTAAAAACACTGACACGTAAGGTTGGCTTTGGCTCCCCCTACCTGATGTTCTCACCGAACTCATTCATACCGCCTACTAACACACACCAATAACGGTAAGAACCACAAAATCACTTTTTAGTACATTTCTAGTGCCGTTCTTTGACCTATGGCTAAGAAACAAGTACCTTCCATGAAGTTGTACTAATTTAAGCTGGACATGTTGAGTCACTGTTGTAAATGGTGGCTCACTGCTGTAATCCCAGCTGTTGAAAGTTGAGACAAAGATCAGGAGTTCAAGGTTATTCTCAGCTATAGCAAGTCTGGGCCACATAAGACCCTCTCTCTTATCAGGCAGTGGTGGCATACACCTTTAATCCTAGCATTTGGGAAGTAGAGTTAGGCAGATCTCTTAATTTGAAGCCACCTTGATCTATAGAGCAAGTTCCAGGACACTCAGAAACCTTGTATCAAAAAACAAAGAAACGAAAACAACAAAGAAACAAACAAAAATGACTCTCTCTTTGAAAAAGCAAAAGCAAGCAAACTAATACCTCTGTGTGTGTGTGTGTGTGTATGTATGTATGTATGTATGTATGTATGTATGTGTTGTGCATCGGGTTATACATAAATAATATCGTGGAAGTAATAGGCATGGATTTTGACCACCTATGTGAGTTTCTATCCTTGTCACTGGGGGTCCTAGCCCTGTTACTCCACAGTATGAAATTAATTGCCAGTTACACATTCTGAATTTACATGAGCATGTATGTGAAAGTGCCCATAGAGGTTAGATGAGACTGTCTAGCTCTCCTGGAGCTGGAGTTAAAGACTGTTGTGAACCACCTGACATGGATGCTGGGAACTATAACTCGGTCATATATGCATGCTCAAATACTGACATCTTTAGATATCCATCTTCTATGAGAAATGTGACTTTCAAACATTTCCAAAGAGTCTACAGGGTGTCTTTTGTGCATATTTTTTGAAACAAAAAACTTCAATGCTTTGTCTTTCAATATAGGGTTTCTCTTTGTAATAGTACTGGCTGTCTTGGAACTCACTCTGTAGACCAACCTGGCCTTGAACTCACAGAGATCTGCCTGCTTCTGGCTCCGAATGATGGAATTAAAGGCATGTGCCACCACCGCCCAGCAAGATTTTAATCTTTATGTGCCACCATTGGTTACATTTTTTTCATGCTTTTGCTGTCATAAAAATATTTTTTTTGCATTGACCTATAACTGGAAGGTGTACAGGGTGTTTGTCTGGTTTTGTTTTCTTTTTTTTTTTCATTAATTTTCTTTCACCTATTACCTGTCGGGCTATTTTAGCATCACGCACTGAGAAGATTGTCTTTACTCCATTGAATTGCTTTTGCAACTTTGATCACTCCATGTCAATTGGACAGGGAGGCCAGGCAGTGCTTCCCCTCGGCGCCCACATCCTTACTCTTCAAGCAGCCGGGTAGCTGAAGAGGAAATCCCTAAGGTGGATGTAGTAGTGAGTGAGGGGAGGGAAGGGGGGCAGTGTCTTGTGCACCTTCGAGGTGACTGGGCTTTTATCGTTATTTTCTTGCTGAAGGAGCCTTTTGTCTCACAAAGACCAGGAGGAGATCTGTTAAGCCTGCTCCCACAAAAGTGGAGTCGAAGCCAAAGGAAAAGTAAGAAAGAGAAATCTAGAGACTAAAGGGTATTAGCCAAAGGAAAGCAGGGAGAAAATGGAAAGGGGGGAAAAAATTAACCAAGAAACTGGCAGAGCAAGAAACTGCCAGCAGAAAATGGAGACTGAAAACCAGAAGTGAGCCTCTGCCAGGAGGAGAGAGTGGTCTCTCCCACTTTGTCTAATCGGTGCTCCCATCTCCCTTCTGGCACAGCCCAGAGGCTGAGTTTTTAGCAACTATGTTGTAAATGAAGTTTTTTTGTTTAATTGTTTGCATGTTTGTTTGATTGATTTTAGTATTGTTAGAAACTTTTTGTTATTTAATTCATTTTTTTTAGGACTTCTTTATTTTGCTGGGTGGTGGTGACATCTTATGTCTTTAATTCCATCATTAAGGAATAAGAAGCAGCTGGATGTCTGTGAGTTCAAGGCCAACCTGGCCTACAAAGAGAGTTCCAGGACAGCCAGGGCTACACAGAGCAACCTTGTCTTGAAATAAACAAAAAGACAAAACAAAGCAAAATTGGTTTTTCCTTTAGTTTAGTTGTAGCCCAGACTGGCCTCCAACTGGTTTATGCAAGGCTGAGAATGAAACCCAGCACTTGAAATGGGGTAGGGCAGTCTCTGCCAGCTGAGCTCCACGCCAGCCTGGAAGAGTCACACCTTCTCCCATTTGTAGTTGTCACATTTATTTGTTTTGTGCGGTGAAGAGATACACACATGCCTCAGAGTGTGTGTAGTGGTCAACGGACACCTTACAGGGTTAATTCTCTACATCTTCATTTGGCTCCCCCGGGATTTGAACTCAGGCGGCCACAGGTTTTTTGACCACTGAACCATCTCACTGACTCCCTTATGCCCTTTATAAGTATAAATGATTTATTTAAGAGGTGAAATCAGAAGGGTGTGGTGGATCACCCCTACAAACCAGCCCCTAGGAAGTGGAAGAGAGAGGATCATGAGTTCTAGGCCAACCTTGGCTATAAAATGAGTTTGAGGCAAGCCTGGGCTATATGAAATCCTATAAAAAGCAACAACACATCCCGAGATGAATTGATTTGGGGGTTGTCTTGTTGCAACTAGAAAGCAATAGGATGTTGAGTTAAAGGAAACTTTGACTGTCTGGGGTTAGCATTTTGTTGTTGTTTTGAGTCAAGGTCTCATATAGCCCAGGCAGGTCTCAAACTCGCTATAGAGCACAGACTGGCTTTAAATTCCTGATCTTTCCGCCTTTGTGTTCCAAGTGCTGGTGTCGCAGTCCTGTGCCATCACATACAGTTCAGGGATTAGCTTTATATTCTGCATTGGAAATTTGAATTTAAGTTGTATATTTAATGTATCTTGAGTATTTTAAATTAGTTCTTTTCCCATGTTATTTTTTTTTCTTCCTAAAAGAATCCGTCCTTGGCTGTCAGAATTCGGTGCCCTCTGTAACATTATTGATTGCGGTGCTCTTGTTTTTCTAATCATTTTGTAAAAGGGAGATGGGCGATTTAAAAAGCAACTGGACATTAGCCTTCCTGTAATTCGAGCCTTGGAAGGCTGAGACAGGGTCCTCCAAAACAAGCGGGCTAGGAAAACTAGCCGTACCAGTGGGCGAGTGATTGAGGATGACTTCTGACATTAAATTTAGGACTACACATGCACGGTCAGGTACGCATGCACCTTGACACATATGTACCCACAAATGTGAAAAATGCATACACACATGAAAAATGCACAGAGAAATGACAGACTGGGTACACCAACAAAATATTTTCTTCCAAAGCCTTAGTCATAAACTACTTCCTTTAAATAAACACCCAAATCCCCAGTCAGTTATATGAGACCGCTGAAGGACTTAGGTCCATACCTCTCCTAATACCCACGCTTGTGTCTTTCCTTCATCCTTATTCAATAAGACTCTAACGTTTCTGCAGTGCAAATCAAGAATCACAGTTGCACGTAAATAGAGCAGAGTCTGAGGGTGGCAAGACTATAATACAGTCGTCTGAAGCATGAGCTGGGAGGGGGGAAATGGTGTGGAAAGCGAGAGAACAGATACAGAAATTATGTATTTATTTAAAACTTATAGCTGGGACTCGTGGTATATGCTTACAACTACAACACTTTGTAGGCAGGAAATTCCTCCAAGGCTAGCTTGGTCTACATAGTGAGTTCCTGGCCAGCCTGGCTCCTCCCTTAAATAAAGAATGTAAAATGAAAAAGAAGAGGCTGTGCAGATGGCTCAGTAGTTAAGAACGTTTGGTGTTATTACAGAGGACCAGCGTTCAGCTCATAACCCTCTGTAACTCCAGTTTTAAGGGCTCCTATACGCTCTTCTGGCCTCTAGCACTGCAAGTACACTATGCATACCAACTACTCCCGTCCCCCAGCTCCCCACCATCTTGCATGAACTCCTCACTTTCCACAAATCTCTCTCTCCTGTTCTCATCTATTAGTTTTGGTTTTTGACCCTTTGAGATTCATCAGAGCTATTGTGTGACATGCGTTTGGCACTATCTATTTGAGGCTGCCGTCTTCAGCAGAGGAGATACAGCTAAAGGCAGTGATTCTCTTCCCCTTGAATCTATCCACAGTCAGTAGTTCAGAGGTACAGGGCAGGGCCCATCCCTTTTCCTTGACTGTTGGTAGGACTGGTCTTGTGTTGGCTCAGTATAGATAACAGAAATTGGTGTGAGTTGAGGATTGCAATGATTGTATTGAGTGTAGAGAATGGAATTTTGCAGCTCTTCAGCCTATCTTCTGGAGATTGGTTTCTTTTCCTTTCTTTTCTTTTCTTTTCTTTTCTTTTCTGTCTGTCTTTCTTTCTCTTTTCTTTTTTTCTTCTTTTTTTTTTGGGTATTTTAAGACAGGGTTTCTCTGTAGCTTTGATGCCTGTCCTGGAACTAGCTCTTGTAGACCAGGTTGGCCTCAAATTCACAAAGATTTGCCTGCTTCTGCCTCCTGAGTGCTGAGATTAAAGGTGTGCGCCACCACCACCCAGCTCGAGAGATTTGTTTCTGAGATAAAATCTGCTCATGAAGTTTCACCAACATGAAATTGCCTAAAAATGACCTAAACACGGGCAACACCAATAGACCAGCTAACATGCAAGGGGGAAAGCTCACAAGACCTCAACCCTAGGCAAGTAAGAAAAGCTGAAAGCGGTAGAAAAAGTCTTCCCAGGGAAGAGATCAGTTGGTTATCCAATACTAAGTGTCAATCCTGAAAACATACATACAAGTGATATTGTACAAACTGAGCAGGTGTTCATATATTTAGGAACACACATAACAGCAATTATAATGAGGCCATGAATTTTAAAAAGATCAATGGGGGTGGGGAAATGTGCATGGGCAGGTTTGGAGGAAAGAAAAGGAAAATGATATAACTACATTATAATCTCAATAAATATATAAGTTATTTTAAAAAGATCTCCCAACTGTTGGCAATCTTACTATGTAACTGAGGATGACCTTGAATTGATCCTCTTGCTTCCACTTGGGGGATAGTTAAATATCTAGTAAAGTAAGTTAAGTTATTTCTTATCCGAGCCCCCTTTTTTTTAAGTTTTTCAAGACAGGATTTCTCTGCACAACAGCTCCGGCTGTCCTGTGACTTGTTTTATAGACCGGGCTGGCCTCAAATTCATTGAAATCTACCTGCTTCTGCCTCCCAAGTGCTAGTATTAAAAGCATGTGTCAACACTGCTTGGCTATCTCTGAGCATTTAAAGAAATGAAAGAATTTAAGAAACTAATCCTTCAGTTATTAACATGCCTATACACATCAAGCAGGAGTTTGAGACAAAGAAAAAAAAAACAGTCCCAAAATGAAGGCCGAGATTCGGGTCTTTAATCCTGTTGGTTACCGTACGAAGTCAAGTGCGGCATCGGTGCCTTCAGCAAAAGCAATTTCTGAGAGCCTGCCGTCTTAGAAACACCAGGAAGAAGATAGAGGATTCTTAAAAGGCAAATTTTTGTCACAACTCTGGAAAAGCCAGCACTGGAAAAGAACTGCCTACAATGGACTTTGAAGAAAGCGGTATAAGGGAGTATGTGTTAGCCTCTGGAAGGAGGACAACTCCATGGCAACTGTCCAAGGTTTCCTAGCAAAGCCTTTCTGACTGCAGATAACCACTGAGGCTCCTTGAGTCACTTTTTAAAATGCTCGTCATTAAATATATACTTATATGTATATGTAAGTAAGAATATATATTTACTTAGTGTGTGCTCGCGTGCCTGTGCTCAAGCACCTGTATCACAGTACGCACGTGTGGAGGGAGACCGGGACAGCTTACTGGAGTCGGTTGTCTCCGTCCCTAATGCGGATCGTGTGAAGTGGATTGAAAGCAGGTCATCAGGTTTCGAGGCAGGTGCCTTTATGTGCTCAGCCATCTCTCTAGCTCTTGGGTAAATTTCAAAACAGATATCTATTTTTGAGTTTTATTTGTGTACATATGCACACGTTTGCTTGTGTAGCGGTATGTGCACGTTAGTTCAGCTGGGGGTGGGGGCGGGGGAGGAGACGGGTTAGCTCCTCCTGGAGTTACAGACAGTTGCGAGCCCTTCATCCTTACAAGGATGCTAGTGACTGAACTTTCATCTTTTGCAAGAGCAGTAAGCACTTTTAACCACTGAGTCATCTCTCGTGCCCTGTGCCTCGTGGTGCAATAGGTAAAATGAGAATCTTCTTTTTAAAACGGAGGTTTTGTTCTCTCCCTTTATTGATAACACAGGATCCCTTTCTAATTTGTGTAGTAACCAGTATTGGTGAGAATGCCTCAAAGCCGAAAGGGTTATTGTTAGCCTCGGCCCTGTGACTTGCCCTATAAATTTCCTAGAGACAAGGCATAATCGCGAAAGACTTCATCCAAAGTTGGTGGACACTCCCCGGCCTATGGCTTACTTCTCCAGCTAACGTCTGTAACATGTGGATAGCCACAGCGGTTAGCAGCTATAGCAATCCTGGCGGCTAAAACTGACACTGGTCTCAGAATGCAACACAAGCCCTAGTCTACGGAAGCAGAAAGGAAAACAAAGGGAAGATGGGCAAGAAGAGGGGGAAACATATAAAAAGAGCAAACACAGGAGCTGTTAGAGGAACCGCGAGTGATCAGTCATCTGCCGAAGCGGTCGCTGACCATCCGGGTTACGTAGCTGGCGTAGCCATTTGGGGAGAGCGCGGCGCGGCTCTGGGACTGTTGGGCTATGACGAAAGCTCATCTGTGCTCCCCCCTTCCGCCCCCGTTTTCTCGGCTCCAGAGATCCAGTGTTGTAGAACGTGTAAAATGGCGGAGAAACTACCCAGTTAATGTGTCAGTCAGGGTGAGTGCACGGCCTCGCGCTGTTCAGAGAGGTGACCCAGATGTCGGTCACTACTCCGACCACGTGTTCTGCCAAGCGGGAGGAGTAGCCTGCTTGCTTTCCGTTTCTCCCCTACCTACTTCACTGTACGTGATAAGTGATCAGTCTCCGCCTCACCCGAGCTCCACGGATGAGCCCGGCAAACCAGCGAGGCCGATTCCTACGAAAGGCTCCGTGTAGAGGTTTCCTTTCGTTTTCCTTTGTCTAATTGGGGTTTTACGGCTACCGCGAGTCTCCAAAATGGAGTGTTTACTTCAGCTCCCCAGAGGCCTCCACGATCAGCGTAACCTCTTGGGCCTCGGTTCTTCCTAACAAAACTTAGTACTTTGATAAAACTAACTTGTTTGTAACATACTAATTATGGTATGTTGAGTTTTTCTTCTATGCCTTTCATATGTACCCTAAATGAGGACCCGAGTATATAATACTGAATATGTGGTCTGGAAGCATATGAGTGCTTGTTATAATAGGACTTAAAGAATGTTTTATTGTTGTTTTGTTGTCGTATGCTTATTTGGTCAAAAGAAATTTCATTATCTTACTTAGGTACTGCTGAATAAAGTTTGAATTGTTACAATCATTTGGAAGTATTAATATAACAATATTTAGGGAAAAATACAGATATTACTTGACCAAGTATATGGAATACTAAGGCTCAATATCTGTAATTCAGTAGCCTGACTTTTAAGGATCTATCCTTCAGAAAGTAAAGCAACAGTATATAAATAAGGATGTGTAAAGTGGATGCTTGTGCAGCTTTCTTTTTGTGGCAAGTAACAAGAAATAACCTGTGGATCCATCAGCAGCAGAATGCTAGAAAAAGTTTGTATATTTATTCTTTGGTATAACAGATGTTATGATAGCTTGTTACATTAAGTTGGAGAATACTATGATCTCATTTTTTTTTCCATGTATGTATAGGGTGACAAAGGAATGTTAAAATTAACCTTGTGTTTTAGAAAATTATTTTGGCAGCTTTATATATTGTGAGCTAATTAAGACAAATACAGACAGAATAAAACCAAACATTAACATTATAGTTGAACTTTTGCTGTATTTATCAATGATTGTATATCACTCTTTTGCCCTCTGCCTTTCGTCCTGAGTATTGGTTATAGAACCCAGGCCCTGCGATGCTATGCAATCACATTACCACTGAACTGTATCTAAGCCTCCCCCCTCCCTTTTAAGATTTATTTTTAATTGTGTATGTGTGTAGGTATGTGCACATGAGTACAGCTGCCAACGGAAGTCAGAAGAAACCGTGGGATTCCTTGGAGCTGGCGTTACAGGTGGTTGTGCGATCACCTTTTGATCACCTTTTGCGACTTATAGTCCCTATTTTTTATATATATATATAGGATAAGAATCTTTATTTTGGAATGATATACCCATAATAAATAAATAAATCTTTAAAAAAAAAGAATCTTTATTTTGTAGAGGTACAAATGATTAGGCAGAGTTTCACGATGTGAATGACTTCTCCAACATAGATCAACATTTTGTATCGTATCATGAAACGTACAATACATTTAACTCATTAAAACAAATTGCATTTCTCTCATGCCTAAAAAGAGCTGTCCAATTCACATTTACTTGGACAAAACCTGTTTTCAGTCATCCCCCTCTTTTTTTGAAACAAAGTCTTAATGTAGCCGAGGCTATCCATGTCTCTCACTCACGGCTTCTAGCTCCCACCATTCCCAGCCTGTGTCTCTTATTTCAAGATATTACCATGTTAACCCAGACTGGTCTTGAAGTTTTAATATTTCTTCCATCACCCAAATAGCTGAGATTACAGGCCCAGCTTCTCCATTTATCCTTTTTCTTTCTTTTTTTTTTCTTTTTCTTTTTTTTTTTTTTTGACATATGAAGTTCGAGCATGGTCAGTCTTTTGCATGAAAGCTAACTGTCCCTTGTAACTTCAGTTCCAGGGGATCCAACCCATTCTTCTGACCTCCTTGGATACCAGGCACGTGGTACACAAACATATGTGTAAGAAAAATCATTCATACACATGCAATAAATCATTTAATTTTTTGGTTTCTTAAAAAGATTTATTTATTTTTATTTCATGTGCATTGGTGTTTTGCCTGCATGTATGTTTGTGTGAGGGTTTCAGATCCCCTGGAACTGGAGTTACAGAAAGTTGTGAGCTTCCATGTGGGTGCTGAGAATTGAACCCGGATCCTCAGAAGAACAGCCAATGCTTTTAACCACTGACTCATCTCTCCAGAACAAATAAATTTAAATTTTTTCAAGACAGGGTTTTTCTGTAGCTTTGGAACCTGTCCTGGAACCAGCTCTTGTAGACCAGGCTGGCCTCGAACTCACAGAGATTCGCCTGCCTTTGCCTTCCAAGTGCTAGGATTAAAGGCGTGAGCCATCACTGCCCAAATTTAAATTTTTTAATAAATAAAAACAACAAAAATTTTTAAAGTATTTTCATTTGCATAGGACATTACAGAGCCAGAATAATGAGTCCTTGTTAGTTATTAATCTTTATTAATTATGGAAACAGGGCAACTATTTCCACTGCATAGATGAAGGAGGGTTTGAACAGAGCTTTAATAAGTTAGAACATCAACTCCGAGTCACTTTAAATGGTTCTGCAGGCAAAGAAAACCACATTTGAGTCATGGGAATGCTGAATTCCTCGGGACACGGACGGCTTAAGCTGAAATTACACTTTTGAAGAATGAACACTATAGGGTCTGAGAATCAAATTTGGAATGTTATTTTCATTTGTGTAAAACACTTTCTTGTCAGTGGATCTTTCTGCAGAGCAGCAGGTTCAGGAATTTAGCTCAGTAGCTGGCAGTCAGTTAATCTTGAGTGAAGACTGTGGCCTCAAAGAGGCACATACGTGGTCCAACAGGAGAGCACCAGGGTACCACTGATGAATCTTATCCTCTCTGAGATGTTAACAACATAACAGGTTCTATGGAGACTTGAAGACAAGAAATCAGGCAGGTTATGCTCCAGTATTTGGTTCTGCATGTGGATCCCCAAAATGACCTTCTTTGTAAGGCTCAGGAGAAAAAGAAAACAAAAAACCTGCTGTTCCACTTTTCTGGCCACGCCGAGGGCTCTGAGTCTATGTTCATACCATTTATTTATTTATTTATTTTTAAAGACAGGGACTTGCTGTGTAGATTAAACTGGCCTGGAATTCCCAATCTTCCTGCCTCAGCCATTGTTGGTCAAACTTGCAGCTATTAATTGACTCTCAGCACTTGAACCAGCACTGAAAAACAAATATTTCACTTTAATAATTTCAGCATTCATTCCATATTTAAGACTGTTACTAACACATGCTGGTCTGTTTAAACTGTGTCTTTTGCCCTTATTATGCAGCTCTCCTTTCCTTTCTAGCGTTGTCATATAATACGCTGATCAAGAGCAACATAGGGGATGAAGGGGCTTGTTCGGCTCGCACTCCCTTAGCCTAAGTTCACCATTGAGGGAAGTCAGGGCAGGAACTCAAGCAGGGAATTGAAGGAACTACAGAGGAATGAATGTTGTTTGCTGGTCCATGCTTAGTAGCCTTCTTATACAGGCAAATGAGACTTTTCTCTCTCTCTCTCTCTCTCTCTCTCTCTCTCTCTCTCTCTCTCTCTTTCTCTCTTTCTCTTTGAGTCAGGGTTTCTCTGTGTGACAGCCCTGGCTGTCTTACAACTAGCACTTGTAGACTAGTCTGGCCTTGAACTCACAGAAACTCGCCTGCCTCTGCCTCACAAGTGCTGGGATTAAAGGTGTGCGTGGACACCACCACTGCCTGCTTAGAATGAGTTTTCAAGCTCTGAACATTCTGGACTGTAAACCAGAAAACATTTTTTTTGGCACAGCTAGTTAGTTTCCATAAAACTTCTGCTAGGAGTTTTGTATTACTTAGTATCTGTAGGTCTGTTTGGAGAGCATCACATTTCATTAATGCCCCCTTTTTTCTTTTAGTTTTCAGCATATAAACGATGCTGAATATACCTTGTTACACATTCATCATTTCAGTATTGTAGCAATGTAATAGTGATGTTTTCCCTATTGTTGGACAAATTAGACTTTACAAATTTTCAGTTTATTGTGGTTTGTTTTGAGCATATTAGTACACTGATTTTTTTTTTTTTGAGACAGGATCTTATGTAACTCAGGCTAGCCCCAAACTCACTATGTAGTTGAGTCTGTCCTTGAACCCCTGTTCATCTTGTCTTCATTTCTCAAATGCTGGGATTACAGGTGTTCGTCACTACACAGTTTTCACATTGATTTTCATTACTGGCTTTGTATAGTACCAGCTTGATGAAACACTCTACTGCCTATTTGTCATCCTTTTTGTACATCTTTGGGGTTTTCTTTTTCCTTTTTTTAGCCCCCTCTCTCCAGTATTAGGGTTGGAACTCAGGATGGGTCATGCTAGGCAACACTCTACCACTGAACTACATCTTCAGCCCTTGAAATTTTTATTTTCTTTTGAGGTAGGGAGTCTTCCTGCCTCAGCATCTAGAGTAGGTGGGATTGCAGAGATGTGCCACTGCACCTAAGTTGCCTAAGATACTCTAGAGAGTTGTGTCTGTGGCTTCAGTTTCCATCAGTCTTCTGTTTGTTTTCTCTCAGCCCTCCTTTTTATTTTCAAACCATATTGCATCGACCAGAACCACCACAGTAAAGAACTTCTGTGTTTTATTACAATCTTTTGCCTTTCTTCCTTTCTTTTTTAGCTCGTCTTTCCTTCCTTCATTCTTTTCTCTTTGTCTCTTTCTTTCCTTCCTTTCTTCCTCTTCTTTCTTTCTTTCTCTCTCTCTCTCTCTCTTTCTCTCTTTCTTTTTTCAAGACAGGGCTTCTCTGTATAGCACAGACTGTCCTGGGACCAGACTTTGAACTCAAAGATCTGCCTGCCTCTGCCTCCTGAGTGCTGGGAGTAAAGGTGTGTGCGTTACTACCTGACATTTTATTACAACCTTAAGAGAACTATTTCAGACTTTAAGTATTGCTGATTTATTTTTGCATACTCTATGTTGTGGCAGCATTTTCTTCTATTCCTATTTAGCTAAGAGGATGTGTGGAGGTGGGTGGGTGTGTGAGTGGGTGGGTGTAACTCCAAGATCTGGCACCCCTCACACAGACATACATGCAGGCAAAACACAAATGCACATAAAAGAAAGAAAATTACAAACCACTATGCATATAAGGCCAAATTAGAGTCTTTTATTAGCCAGCATTGGAGAATAGGCTCTTGCCCCAAAGAACTCTCAGCACTGAAGTTCAAAGGTAGCACCTTTGTAAAGGAACAAACCATAATGATGTCATTGTTGGATGTGAGTCAGGGGAACCTGTAACATTTGTTTTGATTATACAGTCAGCAGATATTTTGATTATTTATCTAGACCATGGTCAGAGTCATGGAAAGTTCTGAATATGCTGCCAAGGTGGGCATGGCTTTTCAAGGGGTTAGGGACTGAAAAGGTGTCTGAGCAAAGCGGAGTTAGAGGACAATCGGGACAAGATGGCGTTGCCGCAGTCACTCCAGCAGTACTTGGGATTATGCCTCTGTCCAAAGCAGTCTGCAAGCACTCTACCACTGACCTGTGTTCCCAGCCCAGTTTTCTTTCCGCAAATCAATTTTTTAAGATAAAGTCTCACTTTGTAGTCTAGGTTACCCTTGAAGTCCTAATCCTGACTCAGCTTCACAAGTGCTAGGATTGCAGGTATGTTCCACCATGCCTAGCTCATATGGATTGATTTTTATAAAAGTTTAATCTACCTGTGGTCTGACAATAAACTCCATTGGCCTGTTTTATGTTTTATGTATACATACATACATACATACGTTTTTGAGACAAAGTTTCTTTGTCCTGGGACTCACTTTGCAAAGCAGACTGGCTTCAAACTCAGAGATCCGCCTGCCTCTGCCTTCCGAGTGCCTTGATTACAGGTGCAGTGCCACCACCACCCACCTTGGTAATGTTATTTTCGTCCAAGCCCCATGATCCGAGTGTCTCTGCCTCCCATCACTGGATTAATAAACTCTGTTGTACTGCCTTAAGAAACAAAACAAGACATAGTTGCTGCGGATCTGAATTCAAATGTTCATGCATACACAGAAAGCATTTTACCCTGGGAACTATCTCTCAAGCACTCATTCCTTTTACACAGTATTTCATTTCATTTCATATTTTAGTACAGGTTTTGTACCAAGAGATACTGATCTGTATTTTTATTTTTTCTTTACTCACTTGCATTCTCATTGGTTTTGAAATCAGGGCATCTGGATCAATAGTTGAGAGGTGGCTTTTGCTTTTCATTTTTTTAGGTAAGCTGATGTTTTTGTTTGTTTGTTTGTTTGGTTGGTTGGTTTTGGTTTTTCATGACAGGGTTTCTCTGTAGCTTTAGAGTCTGTCCTGGAACTAGCTCTTGTAGACCAGGCTGGCCTCAAACTCACAGAGATTTGCCTGCCTATGCCTCCTGAGTGCTGGGATTAAAGGCGTGCGCCACCACCACCCGACTTGTTTTTGTTTTTAATGTTTGTTTGTTTCTGTTTTAAAGACAGAGTTTTATTTTGTAGCTCAAGGTATCCTTGAAGTCACTCTTAGGAGGGAACAAAATTGAACTTAAGCTTAATTTTTTGCTCTTGTTATCATATTTAACCATTAGTTTGTATTAATTACAAGTTAATCTATTGTTTTTATCCCAGGCACTCATGTATGTGTGCGCATGTGTGCAAGCATTGTAATTTGGAGTTCAGAGGTTACTTCAGGTGTCTTCCTCTATTACTCTCCACCTTGTTTTTTTTATTTTTTTATTTTTATTTTTATTTATTTTTTTCCAAATTTATTTGCACCTTGTTTGTTTTTTAACTTGTAAATTTATTTTTTTTATGTGTATGGATGTCTTGCCTGCCTGTATGTCTGCATACTACTGTGTGCTTGGTGCCCCGGTGGAGGCCAGAAGAGGGAACTGTCCCCTGGAACTGGAGTTACAGACAATCATAAACAGGAACTGGGAATGAACCTGGGTCCTCCAGAAGATCAGCCAGTGCTCTTTATTGCTGAGCCATCCCTCCAGCCCCCACTTTATGGTTTTGAGACAGGGTGTGGAGGTTTGAATGAGATGTCCCTCATGGTCTCGGGCATTTGAATACTTGGTCCCTAGTTGGTGGGTGGCATTGTTTGGAAAGGCTCAAGGGGTTCAATCTCGTTGGAGGAAGCATGCCACTGGAGGCAGGTTTTGAGCGTTTAAAGACTTGCACCATTCTGACTTCACCTTCTCCGCATCATGCTTTCTCCCAGCTGTTCTCCAGCTGCCAAGCCACTGCCTCCACTCCAGCCTCCTGGGACAGCCTTCTGGAACTGTAAGCTCAAAGAATCTCTTTCTTTTCTAAGTGGCCTTGGTCATGTTTTATCACAACACTAGAAAAGTAACTAATCCACAGGGTTTCTCCTGAAACCTGGAGCGGGTCGCTTCAGGTAGACTAGCCGACTAACAAGACAATGGAATTCCACGTATTTCTATCCACTAGTGCTACTGTGTGCCACCATTCCCGGCTTTTACAGATGCGCTTGGGGTCTGAACTCAGGTCTTCATGGTTGTAGAGCCAACACTTTACTCATGGAACTATCTCCAATGGCTCTTTGGTGAAATTGTCCCATAGTGTGACTCAAATTTATGTCCTTTTTCAACGGAATATTTGAAACCTATGAAGGAGCCCAAGAATAGCCACTCCCAAATATGATGCTCTGTTATGCTCATTATATCAGATGAGAGCCGAAGATACTAGAAAAGTATAACTCTGTCTACTTGCAAAGCTCAGAACTACTGAAGAATGTAATAATTAACTCTATATTCTTTCTTGAATTCTCTTTTTTTACTTTGAGATAGGGCTTCTCTGTGTAGACCAGGCTGGCCCTGAACTCAGAAGGCATGCACCACTACTCCTGGCTCTTCTTTACGTGTTCATTAAACTGATTTTGTCACAGGGAGAAAGACTGGAAACTATATACACCGAGATAACCCTTTGCCACACACCATTGCCTTGTTCTCAAGCTTCATTCAGTAGCCCAAAGAAAACCACCCACAAGCAGTTGTCTGTCTATAGCGATGGTTCTCAACCTTCCCAATGCTGCAGCCCTTCAGTGCAACCCTCATGCTGTGGTGACTCCCAAGCATAAAACTATTTTCATTAATACTTCATAATTGTAATCTTACTACTGTTGTGAAATGTGTCGCAAATATTTTTTGAAGATAGAGGTTTAACTGGGTCGCAACCCACAGGTTGAGAACCACTGATCTATAGGCTCAGTAGAAAGTCCTAGCCCCATTCCATGTTTCTCTAATTTCAGTGAAGTCCCATAAAAATCCCTTTACTACCCTCCCCTAAACTGTACACATACCACCCTTTCTTGCACCCCAATGGAAACTGGGGCATATGTAAGCTTCTGAATTATGCTTGATTACTTCCAAGCATATAACAAGTTTGCAAGCCTTTTCTCTTATTTGATTTGATCTGTCACTTCCTTCTACGGAGCTTTTTATAGAGACTGAGTGGTGAATCAAACTAGTTTTCTCTGCGAAACTAAACCATGGTTCTTTATTCTTTAGTTTATTGTTTTCAGCTAGTTAGAATTCCTGTTTGCTGCTCATCACCAATTCTGTTGTGATTGGGAGCATCCCTAGGCTGTTGCTTTCTCTCCCCCCTCTCACTGTCTTTCAAATCAGTTTTCTTGAGGGTGCCTTTCTGGGCTGTGTCTCCCTGCATGCTGAGCTCGGCATCTGCCCCACTGCTCTGTAGCTGAAGGCAGACCACATGGCTTGTTTTTCTCAGAGTGATACCCCAGCTTTACAGTGTGTTTGACAAGGAGCTATAACCTCTGATTTCCTAAATAATTATGTCACCCTCAGGTGGCTTTTGTGCTATGTCTCAGAGGTCTTCAAGATGTTCCATATAACTAACTGTCTTTATTCCTGTAGTATTCCTTGATTTTTAGTATTTTATGACATTCTGTAGTCTTGTGACTGGCAGAAAATATACCTCATCTGCTTGATTTATTATGTCTTAGACTTAGAAATTAGGTCCTTGCGTCTTATGGTGGTGCCCTATTTCATACCCTTATTCTCTGTCCCCTCCCTTAAATTTGGACCAAGTATTTATTTTCACCTTTTCCTTGGGATCCATTTTGTCCATTCACCAGGGTCAGATAGCTTTCACACTGGGCCAGAGGCTACAGTGTTTGTTGTCCTTCTCTTACTGAATAAGAATTTCTTTCATTTTGTTGAAGAGAGGAAGATCTGGGTAGTTTTTTGCAACTCTCCCCAAACTGTTTTTTGTTGAAAAATTGATTTAGAAGGTAACGTGTGAGTATTGAGTGTCCTTTAACTCGGGAGTTGTCACTGGTTCTGGACTAAGTAGTGAGCTAGAAAACGTGTAGATAGTAATTCTGGTGTCTATTTAATTGTCTCAGTATATAGGTATCTGTGTTATCAAAGTAGACACAAATACAGAAGCATCTCTAATTCTAGTCTGAAATGGAGGTAGTAGTTGGTTTTTTTAAAACTTTTCTCTGACAATAGGAAAACTGGTCCTGACATTTCTAATCACTCTTGTGTTTTACTCGGTGTGTAAAATGATTTCATGGCTGCAGGGGCTCAACCCAGATTTAGCAAACAGCATTAGGATTGTTCCTTCAAAGCCATTTCT
Source organism: Myodes glareolus (assembly GCF_982192425.1). Taxonomy (NCBI): domain Eukaryota; kingdom Metazoa; phylum Chordata; class Mammalia; order Rodentia; family Cricetidae; genus Myodes; species Myodes glareolus. The sequence goes on along the minus strand of NC_142053.1, from coordinate 80,350,903 downwards.
GAACAATGTACAAGTTTTCCTTTATTTTTCCTTATTGATGTTGTATAATTTTTCTCTTGTGCTTTTAAATCTAGGATTCACTTCACAGAACATTTTTATAATGAGTAGGTATTGGGTTGATTTTTTTTTTTTAATGTGGTCAATTGTTTCAGCATCTTTTGCTAAAAAATCAGTCAGGGTAAGGGCCCAGGTCCCATGCCAGTTCCTAGCACCCGCAACTGCCTATAACTCTAAGTCCAAGAGGTCTAGGGGTTCCAACACACTCTTTTGGCATCTGCAGGCACTGGGCACTCATATGGCACATATACATATATACAGGCAAAACACTCATGCACATAAAATAAATATTTAAAGAGTCTAGTATCAGGTAGGGGTTGATTCCTTGACAGGGGTCACTCTCCAAAATAGAAGAGGCCTGAATTACTTGACTACAGAAAAGGGGACTTGGACTCTTTGGGGGAAAGCAGTAGAGTGTTTTTCTATAAGTCATTCTGGCTGGGTCAGATTACAGCAACAGAGTTGGCTGTATTTCAAAAACTGGAAGCGGTTATCAGAATTCTGACACTCATCCTGAGTGACTGTCTCATACCAGCTGTCACCACTTTTTTTTTTTTTTCTTTTCAAGACAGGGTTTCTCTATGTAACAGTCCTGGCTGTCCTGGAACTCACTCCGTACACCAGGCTGGTCTTGAACTCACAGAGATTCACCTGCCTCTGTCTCCTGAGTGCTGGAATTAAAGGCGTGCACCACCCAGCTGTACCACCACCAGCCAGCCAGCTGTCACCACTTTGACAACCATTTTGATTTTTACATTCATAGGTCCTTCTCTAGTCCACCATCCACATTTATCCAAACCACCATGCTAATACTATCCCCGATGTGTGAATTCAGACACCCGCCTCTGATTCAAAGACTGTCGCTTGATAATGATGTCTTACTTCAGCAGCAAGTGACCAGAATAATCTCAGTGCCACCTAGCCTCCGCCACCACCTCCTTTTCTGTAAAATTGTCCCTCTGTTCCTTTTACATAGACAAAAAGGCTGAAAATGTTATGTCATGTAAATGAGGAGTGTGGCCGGGTCGTGGTGGCGCACACATTTTATCCCAGCACTCGGGAGGCAGAGGCAAGCGGGTCTTTGTGAGTTTGAGGCCAGCTTGGTCTATAGGCTTCAAAGCTGAGAAACCCATCTCTAAAAACAAAACAAAACAAAAGTGAGGAGTATGTCCTCAGAAACGGGCCTTCCAGGTAACAAAGCTCCAAACGGAGAGAGCAGCAGGCAAGGGCATACTCGGCTTCCGTGGGCTTCCGCGGTGTCCAGGGCCTAGAAACTGCTGGGAAATGGCACACTGCGTAAGTCATGTACTCACTAGGCTCACTGTCCTGTGGAATTTTCCAGATGCTTTTTTTCTTTTTCTCTAGATAGGTTTCCTCTGTAACTTTGGAACCTGTCTTGGAATTTGCTCCTTAGACCAGGCTGGCCTGGAACTCACAGAGATCCACCTGTTTCTGCCTCCCGAGTGCTGGGATTAAAGGCGTGTGCCACCACCTCCAGATGCTTTTTTTTTTTATCTTAAGATGTGTTTGAGATGTACCTGGTCCAGCCCAAACCACAAAATTTATAGTGCCTTCTAACCCAGTTTGGTAATATCAACCAACTTGGGGCTTTAATTTTTATTTTATGTGTGTTGGCGTTTTGCCATGGATGTCAGGTCGCCTGGATTCTAAAGTTACAGACAGTTGTGAACTGCTGTGTGGGTGCTGGAAATTGAACTCGGGTCCTGTGGAAGAGCAGCCAATGCTTTTAACCCCTGAGTCATCTCTTCAGCCCAACTTGGGGCGTTTTTGTGGCACACTTCTCCCTCCCTACAGGATCTTAAAAGAATACCCTTTGCTTTCCCTGGGTGGCCTAAAGCACTACCTCAGACCATACTGTGCCACTGGCTTGAATAAACCTTTTGTCTGAAAGTCCCTCTGCCTCTGTACCTCCTTTGACCCACAGTGATGCATAGCTGAGCATTTGTTGACATGAAACAATATAGTCTGCCGCATCACTTGCCTCTTCCTCTCATGACAAAATGTCTCTGTAGCATGCTCTGTTTGAACTTCAATTCAGCTAGTGCTTTCATGCACACTTGTACTGTGTTATCAACTAAGCGAGTGTAATAGTTTCAATTCTTTGTGACACGAAGTGTTTGCAGTATCTTCGCCAGGCAGAAAAGAAACCTGGTCTTTTTCTTATAAGAAAGCAAAGCAAACTCCCCATCCATTAGTTTTGTTAATAAGATTGCAGGAATTCCTTAATATCTTTTTTTTTTTTTAGGATTTATTTTTCCTGAAGGGGGGGCACATGCATGCACATGCATGCGTGCATGTATGCGCATTAGCATATGCTCACAGAAGCTGGAAAAATATGTCAGCTGCCCCGAAATTGGAGTTACAGGCAGTTGTGAGCTGCCATGTGGGCTCTGGGAACCTAACCTGGTAGAGCAGCTGGTCCTGTCACCTGCTGAGCCATGTCACCAAGCCCAACAATTCAGTAACATCTTTACACTCCTTTCCTAATTCTACTTTTGATATTTTTACTACATCTGAGGTTTCTTCCTCTACTAAAATCTTGACCCATCCCCAAGATCACCATTAGGGTTGCAATCAACTTTTTTCCAAACTCCTGTTAATTTTGATATTTTTTTCTTATGTGAAGGTGGATGGAACACACAGCGCAAGTGCTCTAAAGCCCCAGTGTTGCTATTTCAATCAGCACCCCTATGGATCACGAAGTGTAATACATACTGCTATTGTTTGTAATTCAGTGGCAGAGTGCTTTACTAGCATGACTGAGGTCTTAGGTTCAGTCCCCAGTAGTGGCAAAAGAAGAAAAAAGAGAAGTTTGATCATAATCAAACTTGATAGTCAAAATTACTCCTTCACTGAAACATGGACTGAGAGATGGATACTGTGCTGTTAGGTGGCCTGAAAATATTAGTGTCCTTGCGCATCATCCTCATAGCTTTTAGGTGGGCAGACATATTATTGCGAAGCCAGATTTCTGCGGCAGACATCTTCACCCAATGAGTCATCTCCTTGGCTCCTGGATACCTTTTAACCTTGTCTTTCTGAACGCCTGTGTTTTTATGACTGGTCTTCATGATAATATTGTTTTGTCTAAAATATGCTTTATCTGCCAAAAGGGCCAGAATGGAAGAACAATTGAGGGTTAAATGATTATTAATAATTTTATTCAGACTATACAATGAGAAATAAAAGTTGCGGTAATTTTTTGTTTGCTTTGTTTTAAGAGACAGGGTTTCTTGGTTTAGCCCTGGCTGTCCTGGAACTCAGTCTGTAGACCAGACTGTCCTGGAATTCAGAGATCCACCAGCCTCTGCCTCTTGAGTGCTGGAATTTAAGGTTTTCATCACCATGTCTAGGTGCAGTCATTTTTTTAATACCAAAGTCCTTAAAGATACATTTAAATATGTAACTTTAAATAAGAACATTTATGATAAAATATACCACAAACAATTCAGAAGAAATCTAACTTGCTTTGCACATAAACAACGAAGCCCTAGTAATTATGGTTTTAAAGAGTTAAGAGGAAAAATAGGTAAATAGGCAAAAGATATGAAGAAAAAGGATCCCAAAGGGAAGGCAAGATACAGTAGTAGTCCTGCATCTTCTCATCTCATGAACTGGGATAAAATTCAGCAAACCATGGTGGACTTGCTAGGAAAAGGCACTTTTGTGGTGCTGGCGGACAGTGAATCATCACTTTCTTCTTGGCTAGATGTGTTGTCTTCCTGCAGGCAGCCCTTCCCCCCTCAAACTTCCCTTTGTGCTTGTTTGGCCACATTTTTTTGCCCTGGCTTCCCTGTAGCAGCTTTGATTTCTTTGTTTTTGGTGCCAGAGAAATTTCTTCACTACACTTTGATGCTTCTTACATATTATTAATGCGCTCTTGTTTGTACAGTATTTCTACTCTGAGTTGGTTTGCTTAAGCTCACCATAATGACTAATACTCTCCAGTTTATTGTTTCTTATAGCATACAACTTGTTTCCAAGAAGTAAGGAAATAAACAAAATTTATCACATGTAAAATAAAATCATTCATGAAGTCTTTTGGGAATTAAAATTATTTTTCAGATTAGCAAACAAAGCAATGGGTTTTATTGCAGCATCTGCATCCATCATTACAGTGACATCCCCGCTGCTATTCCTTTTCACATGGCCTTTGTTTGCAATCTGTAATAGATGAAAGCAGTGTTTCCATGACTGTGCTCATTACACAAGTCTATGCATGTGAAAACATGCAGTTTTAATGGGGCTTGGGTATTGTTCTTCATTTATGGGAGCTGTAATTTCCCGAGGAAATCTGTGTGATGTGTGCAAGTTGGCTATATTGTCTCTGTCTCATACTCATAATTTTCTAGCACGCCATGGAAAAAGTGGAATCATCAAGGTAAAAGAAAACAGTCTGAACATAAGAGCGTGAATATAGGAGAGTAACAGTTTGCAGATAATAGGGAGGAAAAAAAAATAGAAAACTTGTCCTGTTCTGGCAGAACAACAACTAAAAGATTAGTGAGGGCTGAGGATTTAGCGCAGCGGTAGTGCTTGCTAGCTAGACTGTGGATTGTGTCCTCAGCTCCAGGTTGGGGAATGTGGGGGAGACAAAATAGCAACAAGATTAGTAAAAGAAACTGACTACAAGATGAGACCCACTGCCTGGGGGGTGATTCCTAAATTCCACTTTTTGGATAAAAGAAAGACCTTATAAATGAAACAAGCACTGAAGTAAATGGCAAAAATTGTTCCAGCATTCTATGTGTTTTATGCGAGGAAAACAACCTTAGGTTCTCATTATTAACTAAATAATTTGCCAGGTAGAAAAATGAGGACACAGAATAAAAAAAAAATTAGAATGTATCGGTACACAGAAGTTAAGTACACATTCTGATTAAAAAGAGAATAAAATAGTATATTGAACAAGTTTTTACATGAATATTTCAAAACAAAAATGTTAAGATAACTACAGTGATTTATGAAGGTGCACATAGCAAAAATATTCAAATTGCTTGAATTATATCAAAAAGTTAATATCAGAAGAAGGAATGTGCTAATAAGTAGAAACGTTTCTATCAAAATTAAGTTTTTAGAGTCTTAAAATAGAGTAGCCGGGCAGTGGTGGTGGTGCACGCCTTTAACCCCAGCACTCAGGAGTCAGAGACAGACGGATCTCTGTGAGTTCGAGGCCAGCCTGGTCTACTACTAGTTCCAGGACAGCCAGGGCTGTTACACAGAGAAACCCTGTCTTGAAAAATCAAACAAACAAGCAAAAAAAAAAAATTAGAGTATTCCAACTTTAAGTTGTTTTTGGGATACTTTAAAAAAACCCACAAACAAAAACTAAAGTAAATAATAATAATAAAAAAACCCAATACCAAAAAGGAGACAAGCATGGTGGTAGGAAGAAAGAGAGAAGGAAGGTCGAAATGTTGACATCAATTTTCAGATTACTTCAACAAAAGAAAAGAAATGGCGAGGCATAATGGTGCCTTCCCACAATCCCAGCACTTGGGAGCTAGAGACAGAAGTACTGCAATCAAGGCCAGTCTGGTGGATATAGTGAGCTCCAGACCAGAGCTACATAGTGTTACCTTTTCTGAGGGTGTGGAAACAAACATCTATTTACCCCAGACAGGGCAGCAACTGCCCATCCTGGGGTGTGGGGGGGAAGAATTCCATTTATTGCGTTTACTAAGCTAATTTACAGGAGCGTTGATGAGGGGTTATTTACAGGAATGTAAATAACAGCCTCTCCATTACCAAAAGGTCTCACCCTTGCATAGATGATAGCCTACTGAAAGCTGCATGGATGGAGTTCCCCATTCAGTCCAACCTCCACTTCCTATTTCCTCTAGCATCCAGAGACCACAGGCAGCTGGCCCAATTGCAGACAATTTAGGGTGTGATGCTGGCTGGAGCAGAGGTTGAATGACTCTCCCCCTCCTTCACTGAAGGAATGTCTCCTCCCATTGATAATCATAGCTGACCTGATTCAGGAAGGCAATGGCCATGTCATGGTGGAGGACAGCGTGGTCCATCCACAACAGGCATCCAAACCAAAATGGCACAAAAGGAGAAACCTTCAAGCTAACATCCTTATTTTGAACACAACATGTACATACAACCCTCAGTGAAACACTAGTAACCATATCCAACAACATTAACAAGACTATTCAGCACAGTCAAGTAAGAGTGATCTCACGGATGCAGTGATGCTTCAACATAAAGTAATTTGTTACCATAATGAAAGACAAAATTTTCCAGTAGAGCAAGGATAAGCTTCCTTAACAAACCAGTATAGGATGTGCAGTGTAATTAAGGCAACATATAACAATCCTACAACTGAGCTGACACTAATAAATACTGAATGGAAGGAACTTTCTCAGATCTGGAACTAGACAAGCATTCCAACTTTCAGCACGTTTATTCAGCAGAAGTATTAACCAGATCAGTTAGGCAAGAAAAATTAATACCTGGCACCCAACTGGAAGACAGGATGTGTTGTTACTACTGCTTGCATGTAATGTTTGACATAGCATTACATGGCAAACCCCAAAGACTCCACCTAGAAACTACAATATTACAGCTCGATGTTTGGTTGAAAGCTTCAAATTCAGTAAAACTGCATGATACAGAATCTGCATTAAATGTCATTTGCTGTCTGTAGTGGGTTCCCCCGACCATGTTGGCTGTAGCCTGGCCTGCAGGTGCTGCAGGTGGATCCTGTCCTGGTCTTGCTCAACACTTTCACTATTCTCATCCTGCTGGTGGCTGACTACAGTCAGACATCTTGAGCGTCACCTTCAAATGTCCTTGATTTGGTAGAGATGCTTCAAAGAGGATGGCTCCTAGTCTGATGGCTGCCAGAGCCTTGGAGACGTTTTCTACAGATTCATCCTAACCTGGCCATCTGTTTCATTCTCTCTTTCTCTGTCCTCTGTGGCCCCCAAATGATTGTTTTCTTGAGAGAGTGACTGGAGGCCTCCTGGCCCCGGTTGCTGCTGTGTTCCGATCACTTCCCTGATAATCTACACTGTGAAGGACACACAGACCTTCAGCTTTTTCCCTATTTCAGTAAGAGATCATTAATGCCATTGATGGACAGGGCGGCATGGTGGGGCTCTTTGGAAAGATAAGGCCCACATGGCCGCGTGAGGGTCCCTTATTATCATTTTAGAGGAAAGAAGTCCCACACCATGTGACTGATGGATGTACTTGCTGTCTCATCCTGACTGGCAGTGGGGAAGAAGGGAGCCTATTAGCCTGGGGCCTATAAACTGAAGCAGCTATGAGGGTGGAGAGAGCAAGAATCTAGAAAAACAAGTTATTGGAAGAATGTTACAAAATAGCATGGCCCTGACTAACATTCCTGAGTTTGGTTTCTCTCAGACAGCTGCTAGAATACCATAGATGGTTCGTTTTCAAAGGTGCATCAAGCTTTAAGTCCAGCAGCAAAGGAGCAGAAAACACTAGTCCCTGCCAGCACCTTCTAATGCCTGATCGTCTGGCTATTCTCTACCCCCAAACTCTGCTAAACTACACCCGCCACCACCACCTAGAAGTGGAGAGAATTAAATTACTCAGAGCTAAGCTTGCCTGCAAGGTTATGCATCTGATAAGCTTTCAAATAAACAAAATGTAAAATGTAGAGATGAACCCACCCACGCACACCTTTTGGTTGGGGGAAAAATAAACAAATGCAAGGCAGGGAAAAATAATACCTAGATGAAATGTTAAGAGTGTGTCCTTCTGAGGGAAGGTCACGTGTTGAGGTGTAGAAATTTCATGCACTCAGTCAGCCCATCTGCCGGTCCAGACTGACGCAAAGTCATAAAGTAAAACACTTTGTTTTCACTTCTCTGAGTTTCCAACACTCTTTCCCCCCTTTTTTTTATTAGTTCAATTTCCTACAATGTATTTTGATCATATTCACCCCCTACTCTTCATTCCTTTTAGATTTATTCCCCCAATCCTACCCACCCAACTTTGTTCCTATAAAATCATTCGGTAATCTTTTCTTTTTCCCCTCAAGACAGGATTTTTCTGTGTAGCCTTGACTGTCCTGGAACTCACTCTGTAGAGCAAGCTGGCCTAGAACTCTGCTTCTGCCTTCTGAGTGCTGGGATTAAAGGCATGTGCCACCACTGCCAAGCCCAGTACTCTTATTATAATGTGAATACCATTATTTCTCACAACAGGTGAAGGGGTGGGCACAGCTGTCATTCTGGTAACTCTTTTCTCTGGACAAGAGTGGCATCCTTATCAATGGGACCTTGTGTGTGTGGTTGGGGGAGTGGGTGTTTTAAGACAGGGATGCACTGTGTTGCCCTGGTTGTCCTGGAACTCACTCTGTAGACCAGGCTGGCCTCAAACTCAGACATCTGCCTGCCTCTTCCTCCTGAGTGCTGGCATTAAAACTGTGCACCACTACTGCCTGGCCGGTCTCAGAAATTTTGAAGGAGAAAGATTCTGTGCAAGAGAGGTCCTTCCTCAGTTGTCTCCAAGCCTGCTAACATTTGTCTAGCTAAACAGTATTCTCCCCTCAAGAGTTGAGACCCTAAAATTATTTAGAATATGGACATCAAGTCAATCTAGCTGCTTCCAGCTGACATTGGGATTATAAAGGGGTTTAGGGTCTCTAGTCCTGCTGACTTCCAGGCAATGGAGGATGATCGAGGAACTCAGGTAGATGAAATTGAATTGCTGTAGGACCATATGAGTATGGATCAACTGTAAATGAGAGGAAATAAAATTTGAACAGAAGTTGAGCACATAAGGTCCAGAACTGAGTACATTGACTATTAAGACTGTAACAGATTTAACCCATTTCACTATGAAGACCCAGAGATACGATTATGAAGCAAGCAAAGGATGGTGCTGGTGAGCGCTTATATCTCTAACCGAGTCTATGGCGTTGGGTGAGCAGCCATGATCATCCTGATTGGATGTCATCTTTTCTGCTGCTGTCCCCTAACTACAAGGATAACCTCCAGGATAATGCCTGTACCTCTGCCTGCTATGGGAGGGAGACTGTTGAGAGAAATTCTGTTGCCAGATAGAAACGGAGGAAGCTCTTCTCTAAAATGCACAAAACCTATGATTTGGCAGTGTTTGAATGATCAAACATGGTGAGGTATAGGCTGGAGAGATGACTCAGTGGTTAAGAGAACTTGTGTTCTTTGTTCTGGTGGAAGCTTCACCCACCAAGCCTCCTCCCCCATCTCTGACCCCTCCCCCAGAGAGGATCAAGACCACTGGCACAGGATATTTAAACTGTGCCCCCAGAAAGCAGAGGTGTGGTTTTCCAGTCTCTCTTTCCTGTCTCTTCTCTGGGGTGCTGGAAAATCACCCAGGAGAGTTGTATCCATTAAACCTGGGTCTTTTCTAAATTTGGCTTGATGGGGTCTGGTTTGGATTGCTGCATGGGCGGAGAGGCTTATGGGGTGCAGAAACTTTTCATTCTTCTAGAGGACTCAAGTGCAGTTCAGAGCACCATGTCAGGTGACATATAACTCCAACTCCAGGGCATCCAACACCTTCCTCTACCTTCAGTGGCACCCACACACATGAATCATGTATTCACACACATACATATACGAATGAAGGAATGAAGTTAAAGTACAGAAATAAATTTTTAAAATGCTTCTTAAATAGTGTTATAATTTCATTTTCTCTGTTTTGTGTAATCAAAAAGATTTTGTTTGCTAGTTGTAATGTGCTATTATTTCCTTATATAAAATCTACATTTAGATTGCATTTGTAAAAGAATATGAACATGAGTCTTAATAATGTACCAAAAATATATTGCTGTTTGTTGAAGTTTTGAGTTATTTAAAGGAAGACTGGTTTCCTAACTATGTATCAATTCTGAAAATTTCTAGTTACTATTCTGAGCAATTGCTATTTTGCAAAGTTCATGTTGACTTGTTATGACTTGTAGGACTTGTATTCTAACATGGTCAAAGCATGTTACAGTAGAAGGCTTTAGTCACTAGTGAGATGCTAAAGTAAATTTTCCTTTCATCCTTCTATAGTGGTGAGGGTGTGGGAACATGATCTTTTTAACAAATCTGTGTATTTTGCATCTCTATGGATCAGGTAAGAATTCTGACTAATGATTGTGATGAGGCCATTCAGTGAGGTGTTAGGTTGGTCCTCATTGCAAATTCATCCATTGTGATCAGACTTCTTAAGCTCCTTAAACTCAGGAAGTAAACAGCTCAATTGTCCTTTTCACTGGGGGCTGGGAGCAGCTGAAACTACAGAATCCCTGCTGACATCAATCCATTTAGAGAACTCTGAAAATACAGGCATATTTAATTTTTTTTTTGATTTAACTTGTACTTTCCAAATAGCTTTTTTTTTTCTTAGTTGAACATCTGTCAGCCCTGTGCCCCAGGCAAGCCTTACCTGTTGGCACTATTTCTGTGGCATTTATGTTCACTTCTTTTCCTTGTACCGTGTTCTTAAATTCTCATGGTATTTAAAACTTTCTCCTAGCTGGTGCAAGGTCAGTTATTTTTAAAATTATATAACGATAGTTTTCCAGTACCGTGAACTCTGTATGACTAGGAACTTAATAAATGAACTAAATGTGGCTGCTTGCAGTGTTGATCAGCTCTTCCCACATCTGTCCATTTCTCAGGCTTTCTATTCCCTGATACACAGCAGTATTAAATTAGGGTAATCTGTAGTCTTCCAGTAGCTTTTGTGTTCAAGTGAAAGGAAGAGACACACACACATCTTTAAACTAAAAGCAAGAAGTGATTAGGATTAGTGGGAAAGGCATGTCAAAATCTGAGATAGGGTCTTTATGAATTCTAGGCCAGCCTGGTCTACAGAGTGAGTTCCAGGACAGCTAGGGCTACACTACGGAAACCCTGTCTCAAAAGAAAAAAAAAAAGATCTGAGATAGGGATGGAGGGATGGAGGGATGGAGGGATGGCTCAGTGCCTCTACAGCAGTCAGACTGCTCCTGGGCACTCCTTTTCTCACTTCTACCAAAGTCTCCTTCTCTTCCTCACTTTTTAGCTCTTCCCATGGCTTTTAAGTTCTTAGATCCCAAGAAGGGCCCTTTGGCACACACCTAACTTGTACTTTCCTTTCGGTGCTACAGCTATAAGAAACGGCAAAACTGGTGCACATCTTTAATCCCAGTACTCAGGAGACAGAGACAGGCACATCTCTGTGAGTTCGAGGCCAGCCTGGTCTACAGAGCAAGTTCCAGTACAGCCAGGGCTGTTACACAGAGAAACTTTGTCTCGAAAAACAAGACAAGACAAAACAAAAGAAAAAAATAAAAAGAAAGAAAGAAATGACAAACCAGCATCTCTATCTCCTTCTTTCTTTTATCAAACATACCTGCCAAATCAGAGGCTAACCAGGAGAATTTGTCTGCCTTTCCTGTAATTCCTCCTTTACACTAACAGGCTCCAGGCCCTGCCTCATTTGCTATGTAGAAGCATTTCTTCTACATAGCAGCAGCTAGACAACCTCCAGAGGTGTTTGCGACTTTTCTGTACTATTTCTAGGCTCAAAGTCTAAAATTTACTCTAAATCTTTCACTGTTCTCAGGGCATCTCCACAGTCACACATTAGATTCCACTCATCAGACAAGCATGCCACCCCAAACCACAGAGATGACAACTGCTTTCCTGGGCTTCCTCTCACACCCCAACTCCCGATGTCTCTCTCTGTCTTAGGTACTTATTTCACCACTCCTAGCAGGAGCCATGCAACCACTCCCATGGCAAAAAGGCACATTAGCAAGCACCCCATGAGTTGGGAGGTGGAGTAGGGTTTGGGGGTGAGGATTCTGCTGCATGAAATTCACTCCTCAGACGAGCTCCCCACCCCAGCTTGCTCAGCTTCCTTTGCATGTCTTGCTATCTATAAACAGGACCATGCAATAGCTCCTCCCCAACGTATCCTTGGTTCTGTCAAGTCCCTGTTGGGTCACCAAGTTTGTTGTGACAAACATTTCCTGGGGGTATGCACCAAAGTCCGACCTGGTGATCCAGTTATGAGCTTTGAATTGGGGTTTCTAACAGGAGTATGGGTGAGTGGTTAGTTAAGGGATTTACTCAAAAGTAGTGAATCCTTCAGGAAAGCTGCCTCTCTGGAGCTCTGCAAAACTTGCAAGAGCTCATCTAGCCGCCTCCTGGCAGCTAGTCAGTCTCCTCCAGCAGTTGTTTACTGCTTCTGTAAAGCTGGGGAGCAGACTTTCCGAGTCTTGCAAGTTTCTATTTGCAAATAACCCCTGTGAAGCTCTCTCCCTCCTGGAAGCAATGTTTCCGTTTTCAGGAAACTGCTACAAACCTTCAGGAGCAAGTGGCAGTATGATCTGATCGGGATCATGAGAGTGGGGCAGTTGATGGGAGCTAGTGGCTAATGTCCTTCAACTAGACAGTTCAGAGATAGATGCCATAAGGCCACTCAGAACACCCTTAAGGGTTCCTAATTTATTTGTAGCAGGGTCAAGTTAAGCACGTGTTCTTGTGTAGCTAGAATGCTGGCGTTGTAATGGCTGTCACCACAAAGGCCGCCGAGCAGAGGCAGAAATTGAATCTTCAAGATGCGCTTTACTCAAAGAGCCAGCAGTCCGAGAAGGTAGATCTTGAAGCAAAACAATCAAAACAAAAGAACCGTGGTCTCTCTGGGGCACACACTGACGAAGGAGGCAGGTAAAGGGCAAGAAAGGAGTCAGTCATTCTGCAGCTTAGTCTTGCCCCTCTGCTCAGGTGGCCAGGCACATTTCTGAGACTTGTCTTGATACCATCCCTGGCATTCTTTTCTCTCATTCTGTGGATTTCTGGGCTCAGACACATGAACAAACGCCAAATCTAGTTCGTTTTTGCTGATAACGTATGACAGGGCAAGACAGTGCAGTGCTTTCTCCACCTGGGGTTCTTGCTGAGGCCATTTCAGTTTTAACGTGAATTTCTCTCCTTGATGGAGAATCCTGTGGAAAATCAGCCAACTCTATTCTAAGATGCCCCAGCTAATTAGTCTTAGCTTCTGTTCAGCTACCTGCGGCTGCCGAGTGAGATACCAGGGTGCAGATTCTGTTTTTAGAAGCCTTTTGCTCTAAATGCTCAGGGCTACACTTTTGTCCTGAATACCTGAGTGTAGCCTAACTGGCTGGAAGAAAGAATTTCAGCTGGAAGCTGGGTGGTGGCGGCGCACGCCTTTAATTCCAGCAGAGGAATCCAGGCTGGCGGATCTCTGTGAGTTCGAGGTCAGCCTGGTCTACAAGAGCTAGTTCTAGGACAGGCTCCAAAGCTACAGAGAAACCCTGTCTCCAAAAAAAAAAATAATAATTTCAGCTGGCTATGAACTGGCTGAGTGGTCATCTCTGGGGTCATCCCTGTAAAAGTCAAGCTGTATTCCTCCAGGGGCATCTGTCCTAGGAGAGGGGAGTTAAGTAAACAAAGGGTTAACACCACTATATAAGTTAGTCCATTAACATACACATGCAAATTCCTTCCTATAATCTAAAGTACAATGTGCCCATACAATGCAGAATGTAAAGTGTCCCAATCCATCCCTCCTGTCCCCTATCATTTATGTTGACTTTGCTTCCTTTAACACTTCTCTATACTTCATTCTGTGCTCAAAATAAGTCCCAAACAAACTATCTCAAAGCATTTTTTTCTACTTTATGGTACTGTGTAATGGAAGCGATCCTTACTAATTAAAAAAATTAAAAGCAAGAATAAAACCCTCTCAAATGGCACATACCTGTAATTCCAGAAACTCAAGGCTAGCTTCAGCCACATAATGAGTTTGAGGCCAGTCCAGGCTATATGACACCCTCTCAGGAAAAAAACTAAAGTATAGGTTTTACCCGAAATGATGCATATCAGAGAGTTACTGACAGCCACACTAACTAAGCCAACTAAGAATATGAGTCCTGAGGCTGAAGAGATGGCTCAGAGTTTAAGAGCACTGACTGCTGTTTCAGAGGATCCGGGTTCAATTCCTAGCACCCACGTGGTGACTCACAACTGTCTGTGATTACAGTTACAGGGGACCCAACATCCTTACACAGGCATACACACAGGCAAAACACCAAGGCACATACAAGAAGAAAAGAAAGAGTGTGAGCCCTTTACTAATGGCCCCATCAAGAGTAGGCTAACACTTCCAAAATGTCTCTTGGTGCCAAAACTCAGGGGTACAGTGTTTCTAAAGAGAAAAAAAAAACCATAAAAATTACATCAGCGTTCAAGGAGGGTGGGGATTGGAGTAACCTTGCAGCATCTGTCTTTTTGCAGAACTTAGCAGCATTTTCCAGGCACAATGCAATTATTTTTGATTTAGGTTTTCTCTAGTTATTTTAGCTTTATGTTTTAGCTCACATAAGCATTAATTACTTTGGTTAACACATTTGGGCAATGGTCAGGGTCACAGAAAGTTCCAGAGTGTTGCCAGGGCAGCTGTGGCTATGGGGGTGTGTGGCAGGAGGATGCTATCTAAGCAGACACGAAATGGAGTCAGGACTAGACGTCATCACTTTAGTCACTTCATCATTCAGGCCTGGTAAAAACCTACAAATGACTGTCACTGAGAAAGCAGTTCAGGCTAGGCAATGGTGATGCACTCCTTTAATCTCAGCACTTGGGAGGCAGAGGCAGGTGGATCTGTGAGTTCAAGGGCCAGGGTGGTCCTCTTACAGAGCCAGTTACAGGACACGCAAGGTTATATGGAGAAACCCTGTCTCAGGGGGAAAAAAAAAAAAACAGAAAAAAACTGGCTTAGTGGTGGTCTTTAATATTAGCCCTAGGGAGGCAGATCTTTCTCCCTCATTTGTCCTGACCACCTTCAGTTAGCAAATTGTAATGAATCCAACATCCTTGGGGCAGGAGAGCAGCAGCAGCTCCTCCTTAAGGAGCCAGTCTGTTTTCCACATTGGCCCAACTATCCCTGACCTTGCTTCACCCAGTACCCACATTAAAAAACAAAACAACAACAGCAACAACAACAACAAAAAACCACCTGTATACTCCCAACAAGGGAGAAGTTGGAAGTTGGAGTTAAGCAGGTAGGCAGCCAAACAACCCAAGCGTGAGCCTTCAGAAAATGAGAGACCCTATCTCAAAAAACAAGGGAGAACATTAGCCTATAGTCAAGGCCTGGCACTGACTTGTTATTACGTTGTGATGCATCAGTTGCTGCTTCAGTTGGTGGAGCTTTGAGTTGTAGGACACTGGAGGTATGTGAGCCCCACCTTTGGCCAGATCTGAATTAAACTGTAGGTCGTTTGATTTGGCTCTTCAAATTTGAAACCAGTAAGTATCCAAACCAACTTTGAATCCAAGTATGTACCTTTATGAAAATTTACTTCTCTTTTATGGATGCATGAGCATAATCTATCCGGTACTAGATATTAAAACGCTGTATACTTATAATGGTTTCAGCTTCCCGTTTGTCTCCTCTAGTGTTTGCTTACAGAACGGTAAGTAATCTGGAGGAGCGCTGTGCTCCCCACATGTGGTGTTTACTTAGTAATTAAAGTTCAGAATTTATCTTTTTAAAAGATTTTTTTGAAATGGACATCTGTGTTTTGCCTACATGTGTGTCTGTGTGAGGAACTGGAGTTACAGACAGCTGTGGGCTGCTATGTGGGTGCTGGGAATTGAACCTGGGTCCTTTGGAAAAGGAGCTATTGCTTCAGCCCCCAGAATTCCGTTTTTCCCTTGGGCATGAGGCCACAATAGCAGCAAGGTTTTTTTTTTGTTTTGCTTTTTTTTTTTTTTTTTTTTTTGGCTATTATTTCCTTTAGGTTCATAGGTGATGTAAGCTGCTTGTGTGTTCCCCATCCCCCACTCCTGACTTTTACCCTCAGAGTTTCAGGTTTTCCTTGATCTTCCTGGTTTCTAAGAGGAAATGCAGGAGAGGAAGTTACCTGGTTCCTGCAGGCCGGAGTCTTCCTGTGACCCTTCCTCCCAAAGGACAGAATAAAAAACACGATTGCCTTCCCCCATCCTTTTAAGGCAGAATCTCTAGAGTAGCTTTGGTATCTAGGTGGCTTTAAAGAATATTTCCTCTATCTTGGGATGCTCACCCGACAACTTCCTAGAGTTTCCAGGGACTTCTCAAGTGGGTAGTGGTCTCCATTTGTGGGTCCCATAGTATCCAATGCTGGGCAGCCACTGCCTTCTCCAGGGGGACCCAGTGGATCTCCTCTGGTTTAGATCAAGTGTCCCCAAAGCAAGGAGGGCAGGATCCCTGTGCAAGGTCCTGAGCACCGTGCAGTGCACAGAGGCACTGGCCAGGCCTTTTCCATTCTGTACCCTCAGGCTCTCGGGGCAGGGGTGAGGACGAGATGGCCCCGCCGCCTTTAACAGGGAGCATTATGTCTTTTGTCATTTTCCCCTAGAAGCTGGCGGTGGATAGGTCAGGACGTGAGGAGACACGGGGCAAGGGAAGGCAGTGCCGCTCTGGCTGGTGAGGATTCTTATCTCTCTAGTCAATGGGACACTCTTATTTTGCCAGGCTGAAAATTCCAGCCTCATTTACTGCCTCACTAAGTTAGTAGGTGGACAGAATGTGAGCCCCTCTTTTGCAATCTGCTAGTCTTTGCGCCTGCCCAGTATCTACCTGATAGCTGTTTCCTGGAGCTTAACCCTTTCCCCTCTGCCTCACTGGAACAAGCCACTGGAGCTCAGACGGAACCTTGCGAGTAGACTCAATTTAGTTCTACTAGTAGTTCTTTTTCAAAATGACCAGTAGTACCATGTGGACACCTTCAATGGGATATGAACACTGGAAATTCTTGCGTTCTGGGAAGAATTCAGACCTTTTCATACCTATCCAGTTTAGCTGGGGAGTGGGTAAGATTTGACCAAGACAACACGACAAGCAGCAACAGTGGATAGCAACAGAGACACATCAGCAAGTCCCAGAGCCTTCCCACATGGTCTTAGTCAGGTAGGAGGGCCAGATAGCAAGCCAAATAAATCTGAACATGTCTTGTGATGCCTCTCAAGGCAGGGCATACACCTCCATGATAAGCTAAGTATTTATTTTCCTCTAACTTGAACTTGAGGTGTCTCCCTGGAGCCCTGTCTTGATAGAGCTCCAGAATCCATGGCTAGGAAAGATACCCTTATGACTCTTGACTGGCTCGGTTCCACTTTAGTTTTACCGGATAGCCACTACCTACAAAAGCCTTTACCCAGAAACTTTCTCTGCGGTGCGCCAGTCCAACATAACACAAGAGGGGCAGCACAAAACCAACACAGAGACACATGACACATGCATGAAGTAACAGAATCAGTTTATATGACTTTAAATTTAAGAGAAAAGACAACAACCTGAAGCCTGTATAATACACACTCACCTGCTCAACCAGTGGGCAGGGAAAAAGACAAGACAACCGAAACAAAACCCAAAAAGCAAAAACAACTAGGCAGGCATCGGTGCCAAAGCTCCATGGAGTCATGCTGTAAGCAAAAGGTCCTTCTTGCGGCCTGTCTGCACAGTGGATGCCAGCTATGGAGGTCTTCTAGTGAGCCAGGCACTTGTGAGCTGTCCCATTGAGAGGTAGACATCAGGGTGCTGTACCAATCTGAGTGCATCGCACTGAAAACCTGGAAGGAGACGGTAGTAGAAAATGTCGCCATCATTACTAATCCAATTTGTATTAAAATGCAAACTACAACATGCAACTATAATAATCCACTACAATTCACTAGCAGGTACCTCCATATCAACTGCAAATGCAAGACTATGGTGCTAGCTGTCTACTATTAGAACAAATAACTGATATAATCAGCCTAAAAAGAGAAAATGTTCATTTGGCTCACAGTTTCCATAGTTCCAGTCCATTGGTTCCTTGTTCCTGTTGATTTGGGACTGTGGTGAGGTAGCACAACATGAAGGGAGCATTCAACTCGTGGCCAAAAGAAGAGAACAGGGTGTCACAATGGACTTTCAAGCTTACACTCCTAATGCTCCCGTCCCCACTCCCAGCCTTCTCAAAGTTTTCAGCATCTCCCAATAGTGATGCCTGAAGGAGACTTTGAACTCCTGATCCTCCACTCTCCTTTCCCAAATTCGGAGATTACAGGCGTGTACCACCATACCCAGTGAGTTCACAAGTTCTTTACAATTACCACTCTTTGTCCAATGTTTAAAGTTTCCAATACGGACTTTAAAATTTTCCTTCTGTGAGACAGAGCCTGTAAGGTATCTTTTAGAAAGCATCAGGATATGAATTTGGGGGGGGGTATAAAAAAGACTGTTTAAAATTGAATTCTCTACATTAAAGTGAGCTTACAAACAACCTTATTTTTTAATTCCAGTGACAAAATAACAGGAAAACGGACAGCAAACATTAAATCAGTAAAACTGACTTGCTGAAGAAACAATAAGTAAGTACTCTATAAACATCTGAAGTTAAATTGAATTTTTCTATTTCACAAGTGGTACCATTACCATCACAAGGTATCAGCAATCATTCTACAGGGATCTTTGCCTGATGTCACACTACACCAGTAGCACAGATAGCAACAATGGTGTGTATGCAACATATATATTTAGTTTAATGTATATTTAATAACTTATATATGTATAAGTCAAGAAGAACACCTCTTATTTTAAGGCATGTTAAGAAGTCTTACTATACTGAAGGTTTTGGTTTCAGTTATACACCCTACTGGAGGCAGTTTCTTCCCCTAATATAGTAACTCCTACCTTTTAGAACTGAGTAACATCTCTTCAGGAGTGCTGTCAGTTACAAGAACAAGTAGCTTCAAAATATTACGGCAATATACAAAAGCAGCAAAAACAAATATAGTCTTTGTGAGTTTGCTCTGCAACTTAAGGAAGACAGGCCTTGAACCTCTTGTGTGCTGTTTTCCAAAAAGACGACCACTGGAAGTCAGCACAAACAGCAGAATTTCAACCAACTTGAAAGAGAGCAGGCTCAACCAAAGAGGAAACGGTCAACAACTTATCTCAACGTCACAGTTCTTGGAATCCCAAGGAATATAAAAAGTCATTGTTTTCTATCCCATAGTTCCAAGCTGTGCCTTAAATGTAGGATTCCGGATGCAGGAAACAGGCGTGTCAGAAACAGTACAAATTCTAGGGATTCCATGTTTCCTGGCACTCTTCAGTAAGATGCAGTTCTGCAGAGGCCTTCTTACTTTCTGTCCCTTCATACCGTCCCTCCTAGCAAGTCACGTTGGGAGGAGAAAGCACAATACCGTAATAAAGGACTAGCAGACCATCCTGCATCCCAGCATCCCCGACTGTACACTGGACTTCTTGCAGAGTTTGAAAGTCCTTCAGCAACTGCCCACCGCACATGATATCTACCCGATACACTGCAGCAAGGTCCATTTTTCTTTTGAGAAATTTTTTGATATGTCCAACGGTTGCTTTTCCTGAGACTCGCACAAATTTCATCTGGAGTGGTTTAAAATGTTCAATGTCTGCATTAGTACCCATAGACTCCAGGACTAAAGACGTATCAAGTTCATATGAATGAACACAGGATTCTACAACTCCCTTAGTGTTCCCTGCGCTTGAAGGGCCTGGCTGCGGACAATTTTCGTTGTAGAATTCATGCCTTTGCTTTTCTTCTTTTTCCTCTAGACCTGCCACTAATTTGTACACTATGCTTTGTAATTGTGGATCCAACCTCAGGTTATTATGAGGTTTGGCCTCATGCACTACAGTGTTACACTTTGGACATGTGTTGCTATGTTCAAAATGTTTTATGATGCAGCTTTTACAGAAGCTATGGAGACATTCTGTGATGGTTGCTGCATCTATTAAGTAGCCTTTGCAAATGTAACAGGAGATGTAGGGAGTCAGCTGCGAGAGAGGAATGAGGTGCTCCTCCTGGTTGGCTCCCTCCCACTCCAGGTTAGGAAGCCTGGATCCTGAGCGGCATTGAAGCCTTGTCTTGCTCCCTGTCAAACGGCCCTGCGTGGCAACTGAGTGCGCCCTGGCAGTTACAGGAGTTGAGGCCTGGAGTGGGGGTGGCAAGGCCTCTGTTCCCTCCACTCTGGCAGCATCCAGGCTGCCCTCTGGGTCCACTCGGTCACCTTCCATGGCTGATTGGGCAGAGCACAAACCTGTAGATTAGAGACAAACCAGGACGTGAAACCACACAGGAAGGTGAGACTGAGATGAGGCGAGGCGACCGAGATGCAAGGCTAGACCGTGGGTCCAGATGAGACCTCGAGGAGATGACCGACCGTGAGACTCAGAGACTCGGGAGGCTGAGCACGAAGCCAAGGAGAACAGAGCAGATTAAGGATGACAACATGTCCCGTGCTAAGGCCAAAAGGGCAGAGAGGAAGCAAGCAGAGCAGAGAAGCAAACGTTTGCTAACCCGCAAGCCACTAGGCAAAGGAAGGAGAAGAAGCCAAGCATGGAGTAGGCGAGGCAATGTGGGGAGCCAATGGAGAAATGTTGTCTAAGCCAATCACAAGTTGCGATGCTCAGGACGAGCGCCAGCCTTTCCAAAGGCTTCTTGCTTCACAGAGGGGAGGTGTATGTACGCGTGTACTTGGCCGGGGGATTGGGAGGGGCACTGGGAGGAGTGAAGGGAGTAGAAGCTGCGGCCTGGATGAATTGTATGAGAGAAAAATAAATTAAAAAAATAATTTTAAAAAAGTGCACTAAAATAGTATTCCTGCCTAAGATTCTGTTTGCCTTAATTTATGCGCTCAACACTGAGCTGGATCTCAAGTGATGTTGCATTAGGAATAATAATGATTTCCCGGGCTGGAGAGGTGGTTCAGTGGTTAAGAGCACTGGCTGCTGACCTGAGTTCAATTCCCAGCACCCGCAGGACAGTTTACAGCTGTAACTCTAATTCCAGAACTTTCCCACAGACATGGATGCAGGCAAAACACCAATGTTTATAAATCAATCAATCAATCAATCAATCTTGCCAGGTGGTGGTTGCGCTTGCCTTTAATCCCAGCATCCCAGCACTGGGAGACAGAGGCAGGTGGATCTCTGAGTTCAAGGTTAGTCTGGTCACAAGGCAAGTTCCAGGACAACCAGAGCTATTGCACAGAAAGATCCTGTCTTGAATCCCTCCCCCCCAAAAATAAATAGATGAATAAATAGATAAATAAAATAATAAATAGCTCTTTTAAGACACACACAATCAAAAAACATAATGATTTCTAACTGAGCACCAAATATATGCTCCTCTGGGGAATCACATTTATCCAAGATTATTTTTGATAGGGAATGTGATATTCCTGTTTTGAAACCTGTAAATTTATTTATTTTGAAGAATGATATATTGACACAGTATGAAAAGCTAATTGCTGTTTGAGGACTGCCTACATAAGTCTTTTCTTTTTCATTTTTGAGACACTGTTTTGCTCTGCAGCCCAGGCTGGCCTTGAACTTAAGGTTCACCTGCCTCACCCTCCAGTGCTCTAGGATTGACAGGTATGTGCCACCACACACGACCTTATTTCTTTAATCAGAGCTCTTTTCACTGATTTGTAGGCATTTTTTAAGATTTATTTATTATGTATACAACATTCTGCCTCCATGTATGCCCACAGGCCAAAAGATGGTACCAGATCTCATTACAGATGGTTGTGAGCCACCATGTGGTTGCTGGGAATTGAACTCAGGATCTCTGAAAGAACAGCCAGCACTTCTAACCACTGAGCCATCTCTCCAGCCCCGATTTGTAGGCATTTACTTTTGTTATTAATAATCATTAATATGTCTATCAAATACTTTGTCTCAATGTGTAGGTTTCATTTTTCGTTTTCTTAATTGTGTTCCTGTTTGGTTTTGAGACAGAGTCTGGAAATGTAGCCCTGAATGACCTAGAACTACTAGACAGTCTTCTATATCCAGGGTGGTGGGATTAAAGACATGCACCACTAAGCACAGCTGTTTTGTGTCCTTTGATGTACAGAAATTTGGTTTTGTTTTTAGGGACAGGGCTTAATGTAGTCAAAGATCAAATTAAAGATGACCTTAAATTGTTGGTCTCTGGCTTCTGTGAACTTTTAGTTTTGCTCTCTGACTTGATATTGTATCTAAGAAATCATCCCCAACTATAATGTTGAGAAGTTCCTCTAGTATTTACTTGTTAGCATTTATGGTTGTAACTGATCTATTTTAGTTTTTCATACATTTTTAGTTCCTTGTATTTGACACTGTGTGTATGATGTCTGTATGTGCTTCCCTGTTTGTGTGCACTAGAGATTGATATCAGATGTCTTCCTCAATCACATTGCACCTTATTTTTTGAGACAAGGTCCATAACTGAACCTGAAGCTTGCAGTTCCAGTGGCGCTGGTTGGCCATTGACTCTGGGATCCACTTATCTCTGCCTCCCCAGCAATGTTATTCCAGATGTGTGCCATCGTGTTCTCATGTGGATTCTAGAGATCTGGATCCAAGTACTTGTGCTTCTACAGCAAGCGCTTTACCTACCAAGCACTTTACCTACCAAGCCATTTCCCTGGCCCTTGAGTTTTTTGTTTTTTGTTTATTTTGTGTTGTTTGTTTTTTGTGAGACAGGGTTTCCCTGTAGCTTTGGATCCTGTCCTGGAACTAGCTCTTGTAGACCAGGCCGACCTTGAATTTACAGAGATTCACCTGCCTGTGCTTCCCAAGAGCTGGGATTAAAGGTGTGTGCCACCACCATATGGCTGAGTTCATTTTTTATATCATGGAAGATAAGGACCCTACCTCATTCTTTTGTATGTGCACAGGCTGCTTAGCCGAAAACCTTTGTTTTTGAAAGTATTCTTTTCCCATTAAGTTGTCTTGGCACTCTAGTTAAAAATTACTTGACCACACACATGAGGGTTAATTTCTGGGATGTTTATTTTAGTTATACTAACTACTTTCAGTGGGGAGATTATTTTTTTCTGTCCATTCAGTACTTTTTTCCCAATATAATATTTTTATTGATTATTTAGAAATTTCACATCTTGCATCCCAATCATCCTCACTTCTCAGTCTTCCCAGATCTGCCCCCGACCCTTGTGACCTTCTCCCCAAAAAAGAAGAGAAAAACAAAACTAAAGAAAGCAAAAACACAGCCGGGCGGTGGTTGTGCACGCCTTTAATCCCAGCACTCGGGAGGCAGAGGTAGGCAGATCTCTGTGAGTTTGAGACCAACCTGGTCTACAAAGTGAGTTCCAGGACAGGCTCCAAAGCTACAGCAAAACCCTGTCTCAAAAAATCAAAAATAAAAAAAAAAAAAGAAAAGAAAGCAAGCAAGAACACAAGTCCAGTTTGAGTTTGTATATACTGTATATATACTGCCTATACAGTGTATACACTGGAGCAAGGTTAAACTCCCTGTGTTCAGCCCCTTAAAGATAACTGAGTTCTTCCCCGCTCACACCCCTGTCAGAAACCCTCGTTGTGAACTACACTTCAGCATCCTTATTATACTTTTAAAGAATTCTCTTCCATGGTTTCCTCTCTAGGCTCTTACTTTTTGAGGGTGGAGGTGGGGAGGGAGTAGGGGTTGTCACAGAAGCTTTCCACAAGGTTTCCGGTGAGCAGCATGGATCACAGACATTTTCATGGCTTCTCGTAGTCAACACGTGCCAGAGACTTCAGCACGATCTGGTGGCAATTATCTCCGTTGTGCCTCTACTTTCGCACACCACTCCATTCCTCCATCTTTCTTACCTCTCCATTCATCGTAGTGGCATTGGAAACTGCAGTGTGTCACACAGTATAGATATTTTGCCCAAACAGCATTACGTCAAGTATTCATGAGAATCAGTGTTTGATCTGCTTCAAGGTTTCTGATATCTGAAGCCCTGGACCAAATACTGGACCGTTGCTGAGACTTGTCTGGACAGCCTGCTGTTGCCCAGAGTCAGGGTGATGTTACAGGGAGGCAGGCCGTCCAGGTGAAGGTTCCCTGCGAGCTCTTGGCTGCTGCACACTTCCCAGCCCTCAATGCCTGCCGCGACAGGCTTGCCACGCTCGAGTCTGTGCTTGGAACAGCTCCATTACCCTGAGCAGCATGGAATGCAGGCACAGCAGCTAAGTGCTAGGGTCTGGCTGGTGGGCTAGGGCAAGCCCTATTCAGTAATGACATGTTTCCAAGGGAGCTCCAGGCTGCTGCACACCACTCTGTCCTATGTGCCAGCAGCTGGGCATGCATGTTGTGCTTGTAGGCTTTGGGCTGCACAGTTGCCCCACGCTTTCTGTCTCCTAGCAGGGTAAGCAGTGCATGCTTCCTGGTGGGTCTAGGGCCTGCCCTAATCAGTATTGAGTTGTTTCTGCAAGCATGACTTTTGTGCTTGCAGTCTGCCAACTGAGACACCTTGGCGATGGGTGTAGATTTGTCATTCTCTGCTGTTCACGGCTCTCTCTTTCGCCATTTTTCTTTCCAGCTTTGTGAGTCTACTTTTTAAACACATCTTCCCATAAGACTTACTTTTTTTCCCCTTTTTAGGTTGTTCTGAAGCTTTTGTGTACTCAGTCGCGTCACTCTTCAGAGCTTCCATGGATCTCTCAGACTCACGGAGCGCTCCGAGTCAGCCACCTCTGTCTCTCTTTTTTCCTTCAGTGGGAGATTTCTTAAATTCCCAATGTATCAAGTTTAATGTATAATTGCTGATCATTGTAAGTTTAATTTTTCCCTCTTTGTCTTATAACACCTAGACCACATACAGAATAGGTACTGTGCATTGACTATAGCTGATGGGATGTTTTTCTTCTCATTCCTCAGAAACCAGAGCTTCATAGCTTCATCAAGTTCTCCCTCAAACCACACTACAAAATATTCTCTCTCAGCCGGGCAGTGGTGGCTCACACATTTAATCCCAGCACTTGAGAGGCAGAGCCAGGCAGATCTGTGAGTTTCAGGTCAGCCTGGTTTACAGAGCAAGTTACAGGACAGCTAAGACTACAAAGAGAAACACTGTCTTGGAAAACCAAAAACCCAAAAACAAAACCAAAAAACCCTCTCTCCTTTCTTTCTCTCTGAGCGTGCATGTGTGTGTGTTTTCGCAAAGCAGGTGGAGATGGACCTCTGGCATTGAACTACATCCCCAGTCCTCATTTCTTTACTAACTCTGTCTTCTAATTTCTTGATATATACTTATGCACAGTTTTCTGCCAAAAATTTCTGACTTTCCTTGTGAAAAGATCCTGCAGACATTTCTAAAGAGCCAACCTCAAAACCTCCATGTGGAACTTCCTTAAGGTTCAAGAATTGTCACCATCTGACCAGCATTCCTTGTTATTCACTTCTGTCTCCAACTCGTCCCTTGTGACCTCTTGCTGTCAAATCTGATGGGATTTGCTGAGGGCGACCCTTCATGCACCCAGAGTGTACAGCTTGACCTCAGGTAATAGCGATCCAAACTTGTAGACATTTTCCACATTGTCTTGTAGATGCACAGCGTCCAGGTCCACACATGTGAGTCAACCTCTGGGCATCAGGACAACTGTCTGGCCATCCTTCCGAGCTTTTTTCAGAGTCTGCAGGAAGTTGCTGAGGAGTGGGGTCCAACTCTGTCACAGCTTCAGGCTCAACAAACCTGGCATTCACCGGGTAGTCAAAGTTCCCGTCGCCCACAAGGGATGAACTTTGCCAGGTGCCTCTGCTGTGGTGCACAGAGGACAGGACTTCCCTTCTGTGCCATTTCCTAGGTGTGAGCTGTCTGGGGACAGCCCAGTCTAGGGAGGAGCATCTCTCAGTGTTCGACCTGTGTGCATTTCTGGGTCTCCTCAGAAGCAAGAGCCCTGCTGGTCTATAATGGAGTTTGCTTTGAGACAGGCTCCCACTCACCCTGTAGCTTAGGCTGAATTTGAACTGGAGATTCTCCTGCATCAGGACCCCCAGTACCAGGATTACAGGCATCCCACTAAGCTGAGCTCTAGCTCTGGGTATAGGGAACTGTGCTTTTTAGGAAGGTCTCAAGTGCCCTTTGTACTTTTTATCCATGGGCTTTGGAAAGCCCCAGATGTGCACCTTGGTATATTTGGGGCTGCCTGTGATGAGCTGGTGAAAGCTTTGATGTGCACTTCCTTGTGGAGGCGGCCCCTTTAAGGGAGGAGGGGAAGTTGCTGTGCTGAGTGCTGCAGTCAGCATGGTTGCCAAGCGGGCAGCTGCAGCTCCTGCTTTGACTCTGTTGGCGGCTGCTGTGTCTCCTAGGAGCCGATCGGGCCTGGCTTGCCGGCCTGAAATGTGCTCCTTCCAGCGCGCAGGCGGCAATGGTAGAAGTTTCAGTGCACAGGCCGATGGCCCGCCCCTCCCCCACCCCTACCCGACCTCTTTTTTTTTTTTTTTTTTTTTTTTTTTTTGCCTGGGCAGGGCTTTGGCAAAAGTCTTCATTATGCCCGGTACACCCACATACCACATACCCCACCCCCACCCCTGGCAGGGATTTAGCGAGAGGCTTCATTATCACTGCTACTGGGACTGAAGTTTTAAGCCCTGTCTAGATTTTTTTTTTTCGGGTACTGCCAGCACACCTAACTTTTTAAAAGCCCATCTTGCGGTTTCCCAAATCGCATCCACGTAGCATTGTACTCAAAATTATGGATTAGTGCAGCGTTATGAAGTCAGGAATCCCATGCTATGATATCTGGCCGGGTGGAAATGCTGCATTTCCGTCCGCGTGGTGGGGGAGGGACTGTAAACCAAGAAACCCAGAAGAGGAAGCTGGACAGTCAGGAGATGAAGGACTGGGCCTACCTAGGGAGCTGGAGGCCAGCCTGGGTTGCATTAGACAGTGTTGTCAGCAACAAGGAACTGCCACAAAGAAAATGCCGAGTTTTCTTGCCCTGCCTGGCTTATGCAAGGAGTTTTGGAAATGGCGTTTTAAAAGCAAAAGGGATGCTGTGTTGGCACACATTCCCCTTCATCTTTCTCTCAGAGGAGAAACTGAGACAGGCTTCTTCCTTTCTCAGTTGGCCGCCCTCCTGAAGCAGTGTTATTCCTATGCTGGGGGGTAGACCCTGAAATCTGAGACAGGCAGCTTTTGTATCCAGAGCCTCAGGCTGAGCCAGCTGCAAGAGTTTGGGTGACTGCCACACTCCTTTGACATCTGCCTTTGTAATTCCTGGCCTTCTGCAGCGAATGTGTGATCTAACTTCCTTCCCCACTGCAACTTTTTCCTATCTGGAGTTCAGTGGCTCCTTTTCTAATGTCACATACATAAAACACCTGTGATATCTGCACTTAAATATGAGTGCCACAGAGGCAATTACACAGTGTAAGCCTTCTGTGGGGGCTGTCGTTGGTACCCGGAGAGGAGATGACCTGTCCTTTTCAAGCAGAATGTTGTTTATCATGTGCGACAATTCGCTATATCACCACAACCATTTAGTGGGTATTTACATGCTTGTGTTCGTATTATGTGTGAACAAAACTTTCTGAAATGAAACTGCCTCTCGCTGTAAACAAAAAGCTAATTTTAGCCTTCTAGAACCGCCATTTCTTGCCCTGCTCTGTATCTGAACTAACATCTTGTGATAATAAATAAAAACCTTGAGAAACTATTAACTTAACAGGACATTAGCTTCTGCCAATCCAGGAGCTGAGAATGCCACCAGATGATATCTTGGGCCTATAAACAGCTTCCCCATCTCATTCTACCTGCCTCCCTGGTGTACTTACTCATCAATGTATTTTAAACTTGCCTTGATGCATGACCTTCTTTGTTCTGTATAACTATAAACCATCAAGAAACTAGTGTCACATTAGAAAATGGGATTTGGGTAACCTAAATCTGTTTTCCTGGGCCATGGTTACTCAAAATAGCCCCAGAATAAACTATCTCCTATTCCTTTTAAGATGAGAGCATCAGTGGATTAAATAATCCTGTTTCGTTCTATTTTAGTTAAGGTTATTATTATTATGACGAAACACCATGACCAAAACTACTTGGGGATGAAAGGGTTTATTTTGACTTACAATTGCACATCACTGTTCATCACTGAGTGAAGCCAAGGCAATAACTCAGACTAGGTGGGAACCTGGAGGCAGGAGCTGATGAAGAGGCCGTAATGGAATGCTGCTTACTGGCTTGTTCTATCTGGGTTGCTCAACCTGCTTTTTTTAATAGAACCGTAGACTACTAGTCCAAGACTACCCACCTCCATCAATCACTAATTAAGAAAATGTCCTGTATACAGAGTTTATCTACAGCCCAATCTTATGGAAGTATTTTCTCCTTTGAGACACCACCTCTCTGATGACTCTAGCTTGTGTCAAGTTGACATAAAACTAGCCAGCACAAATTCTGAGCCTCTAATGCAGGTGAATATCATCTCGTTTTGCAGGTGAGGAAAGAAAGGCATAGAGAACAACTTCCCCAGATCTTACAGCTAGCGACTGGACCACATAACCATCTTTTTCAAAGATTATTTTTTTTCTTGTATCAAATAGTTTTTTATTAATTTATTTATTTGTTTATAAAAGTTTCCACTTCCTCCCCTTCTCCCCATACCCTCCCATTTCCCCCACTCCCTCTCCTCCTCCCCCCCCATTATTTTTAAGCTTTTCCTTCCTCCACACATCAAACACTGGACCACACTTTCCCCAGGTATATAGACTAGATCTCGGAATGATGTAGACCAGGTTCCTGACCAGCTCTAGGTCCCTGCTAGAAGTAATTTATAAACAGAGTGTCTCATATACTTCTGGGATGGAAAGTAGACCGGGGGAAAATGTCCCATAATAAGGGCAACATACGTACCAGGGCACAGAATATATCACATCCCAACATATACAGCCAGGCATGGTAGCTTCTGTCTATAAATCCAGTCCTGGGGAAGATTAGGCCGGAGGACTACCATGAGTTTTGGGCCACCCTAGCCCACATACACTCAGAAATGCAAAACAGTGCTGGGGATATGGTTCTATGGTCTAGCACTTGCCTATATGTGCAAGGCCCTGCTATGAGGAGCTTTGTAAACATGTACAGACAATCAAACCCAAAACACTAAATGTAAAATCTACAATCTTCATTCTACTGGTTATTAAACCAAGGGTTTCACACATCATAGGCAAGCACTCTACCAATGAATTATTT
The DNA here is from genome assembly GCF_982192425.1 of Myodes glareolus. Taxonomy (NCBI): domain Eukaryota; kingdom Metazoa; phylum Chordata; class Mammalia; order Rodentia; family Cricetidae; genus Myodes; species Myodes glareolus. Next base: position 80,321,816 of record NC_142053.1, on the reverse strand, counting down.
CTCTTTTTGTTTGTTGTTTTTAAGAGACCCTGACAGTCCTGGAACTTTCTGTGTAAACCAGGCTCAGCTTGAACTCACAGAGATCCTCCTGCCTCTGTGTCTGAGTGCTGGGATTAAAGGTGTGTGTCAGCACGCCCAGCCTGAGTTACATCTTTAATTTTTTTTTTTTTTTTTTTGGACACAGGGTTTCTTTATGTAACAACAGTCCTGGATGTCCTAGAACTCACTTTGTAGACAGGCTGGCCTCTAACTCTCTAACTCAGAGATTCGCCTTCCTCTGCCTCCCGAATGCTGGGATTAAAGGCTTGCACCACCACTGCCTGACTTTAACTTAATTTTTTTTTTTTTTTAGTTTAAATGTTCAAAGCATCTTCCTACTGTTTCCCAGACTTCCTTCATTTGGGTCTGTAGCCCAGGGAGGCCTTGCAGTAGCCATCTATCCTCTTGCCTCAGGAATAGCTGGGGTTACAGGCTGGGCCACTAGTCCTACCTAAGACCCAAACTCTTAAAACTCTTAGGGAAGAACTTAATATGGGTCCTCGACAAGGATTAGGATTCAAGCATTGGAAGGGTGGGAGTTATCTTGCTTTTGCACAGTCAACAAAATCAAAATCAGATTCCAAATTGACAGAACATACTGCAAGAATATATGTGCTAAAGAGTTAATGTCTCGAATAGCTAAGGAAGTTGGACAACTAAATCCCAAACAGAACAAAACAAGCAACTTAATTAAAAAATTAGTAAAGGGACTGAGAATCTACTACTCAAGAAATAAGAGGTGTGTGGGAAGGGTCTCTGATCAATAGAGAATGGCAGACTAAATCCACACTTAGATGTCAGCATTCAAGAATCGGGTGTGGCGTCTCAAGAAAATGATCACACAATCCAGAGGATTTCAGCAAAGCCAAACATTTTCTTCCTACTGAAGGGTTCACAGTTCTACCAAGTCCAACAGGAAAGCACACCCAGTGTGGCTCCATCCTGGTCCTTTTTACTGGGGGGATGGGGAGTTCGGGGAATGTGAGTGATCACATTCTCATATTATTAGCTAATACAGAGACTCACCATTTCGAGGGAGAAATGCCTCGAGCACATTTTGTTTATTTGTTTTCTCAGGGTCTCACTGGGTAGCTTTGGCTGTCTTTGAACTCACTCTGCAGACCAGGTTGGCCTTGAACTCACAGAGATCTACCTGCTTCTGCCTCCTGAGTGCTGGGATTAAAGGTGTGCACCACCATATCTGGCTTTTGAGCATACATTTTTATTTCAAGAAATGTTGACCCTGAAGAAGGTGGTGGTTAGACCATGACCTTGTATTTGTAGCAAACAACAGACCCAGGAGGAGGTAGAGGGGCAGGGAGTGAAAGAATTCAGGGTCAATGAAATCTGAATTTTAATGGATCCATAGTCTAGAGACAATCCATTTGGCCTCATCATCTGTGGCTTTGGCTTTCTCAACCTGGGTGTAGTGGATCCATCGTGCAATGCCAGCTACCTTCATGGCTACACAGGAGTGGAGAGAATCACCATGTATGGTCATTTTAAAGCTGATTTCAGGGCCCCTTTAGTTATCCACTTGACCCAGACAGTATTACTGCGCTTGAACGAGGGAAACTGGTCAGGAACGCAGAGGTTGGTTGGGTCTGTCAGACAGTCTGACGCGAAACTTTATGGAGGACTGGAGGGCCTGTGGTGGCTAGTTTTATCTTAAATGAAACTGTTCCCATCTGTGGTGAGCACTGTATCGTCATCTTTCAGGGGTTTTCATCTGAAACAGTCAAGGATGAACACCTGCTGGTTGTTATTAGGCAAGAGTATTAATGGCAGTGTTGCACACCAGGCTAGGGAAGCCTATTACCTCCGAGCCCACACCTCAGAGTTTCATCTACACCCGAAGCTCGGGCAGCACCCTGAGACCTCAGTCAAGCAAGAAACTCACACCAGTCACAGCTCATACACCTCAGGTCTGACCAACACCGGCCTCAGGGCTCGTCCGGCTCCCGAACACCATCCCTTGTCCACCATGTGGGCATATGACTGTGGCCTAAAGAATCACAGAAGCTCCCCACTAATCACAAGACATAAAGGTTTGATATAATTTCTTAGGCCTGTTGACTGTTGATCTCCTGCTGTCCCCCTCTGAGGGGTGCTTACATGCAGGGTAGAGTGACCTGCCATCTGTGGGAGTGCCGCATTGACCTCAGCAGAGAGAAGTGAACTGCATGGAGGCATGGGAGACGAGGACCCGAAGGCCTGTGCTGGTCCGGCTTGAGGTGTGTGACCTGTGACTGGTGTGAGCTTCCTGCTTGATTGACTGAGGTCTCAGGGTGCTGCCCGAACCTCTGGTGAAGGTGAAACTCTGAGGTGTGGGCTCAGAGGAAAAAGGCTTCCCTAGCCTGGTGTGCAGCAGCAGTGGGTCTCTCAAACCAGACTCGAGAGTGGTCCAGGAATAGGGCCTCATATTAGATCACATTGGATCATATTAGATCACACAGAACCAGGGATCTGGTGCTCCTCAGAGAAGGGCCTCAGCTTCATGGAGGACTGTGAGTATCAGATTCTGATCCAGAATTTACCTGTTGGCTTTTTTCACGAACCTAGCAGTAGCCGCCACAGCTCTTAGACAGGTGGGCCATCCTGTGCCTACAGGGTCCAATCATTTGGACAGGTATGTCACAGGGTATTTCAATAGCTCCAAAGTTTCAGTTAAAACCCTTTTAGTACAATGCCCTTTTGTTTCATGAACAAACAGATGAAAAGGCTCTGAGACATCTGGAAGTGCTAGGGCTCTAGCCGAAGTTGGAACTGTTTTTAAAACCTCAAACACCTTCTGCTTAGTCTCAGTCCAGATTGGGGGCTTAGTGGCCCCCTCCCCAGCCTTTGCTTTTTCTGCAAACTCTGGTGTGCAGAGGCAGCAACACCCAGCAGCACCTAGGAACTCTGGAACCTGTGTCTTTCAAGTCTTTGATGTAAGGATCTGAAGGACGGCAGCGGCAGCAATCCTACTCTGAGACAGGCTCCTTTTGTCTCCCCTCAGCTGGTAGTCAAGATAGGTAGCCTCTGATGTACAAAGTTGGGCTTTCTTAGTCAATGACGCTCTGTTCTGTAGCCCGAGGTCTGTAACTCTTGCAGCAGTTCCTTGGTAGCCATTTTATAATCTATTTTTCCCAAAAAAAAAACCTCTGACAGAAGGGCAAAAAGTCTGGATTTAGTGTCTTTAAATCCTGGGGCAACCTGGTCCAGGAATGCTGCCTACCATAACCTCCTCTGGGTCTGCCCATTTAAAATCAAAGATGGGTTGACTCATCTATGCCAACAAGAGGATAAAGAATGCATCTTTCAGGTCCAAGACAGTGCACACCTGTTTCTCTGGAGGAATCAGACTCATGAGAGTGCATAGGTTTGGTACTATTGGGTGGATAGTATTGATCTCCTTACTTACTTCCCTCAGATCTTGGACAGGTCTATAATCCGAGGTCTCAGGATTCTTCACAGGCAGGAGAGGTGGACTCCAGGGTACCTGGCAGGGCACCAGGATGCCTGTCTCCCTAATTCAGGCAATATGAACTGCTATTTCCCCTTTTGCTTCCAGGATCATTGGATATTATTTAATCTGCACAGGGATAGCTGAACTGGTTAGTTGAACTTGGTGTTGGGACAGTCCTGGGGGTTGGTTTCTGCTCAGACCCACAGGAATCTTTGTTGTCAATCTGAGAGATAGTCCAACTGTATCTTTTGATTGGAGGCAAGATTTTCTGCTAGGAGACATTCTTCTGACAGAGGGCAAGGCATCAGATTTTGCTGGGTATCTAGAAGTCTGTGTCTCACCATCAGAGAAGGTGATGTGGCTTTCACTTTATGCAGAAGGTTCATTCCAATCAATTCTCTGTTGTTAAACACCCTTCACCCTTTGAGCTATCTCCAGCAACTGGGACCTGTTAGACCTTTAAATTGTTGAATTTTGTTGTTGTGGTGGTGGTGGGTTTTTTTTTGTTTTGTTTTGTTTTTTTTTTATGAGACAGGGCTTCTTTATGTAGACCCGGCAGTCTCGAAACTTGTTAAATGTGTAGCCCAGGCTGGCTTTGAACTCACAAGAGAGATCTGCCTGACCTCTGTCTCCTGAGTGCTAGGATTAAGGTCATGTGTCTTCACTACCTGGCTATAACTTGTTTTCTAATATCTGGGACTGGGTGACAAAAGCAATATTTTTAGCAACTGTCTTTAATCATTCTAAAAAGGGCCTAGTGAAAATTGCGTAAGTCTCCTTAGTGTTGGGCAGACGGGAAAATCCATTTTATCCAGGCTATATTGTCTGGCAGCAATTGTCCTGCCTGTCTTGGGAGCGGTTTTTTCAGAGAATGGTGGGTTTTGAGTTTTCCAGTTATACAGATCACTTATTGAAAAGCAGACACAAATTATGAAAGTATAAAGAGTGGAACCCCGCCTCCCACCCCACCCCACATGGCCCTGGGGAACTTTCCCCATCCTCTGGGGATATTTAGAGCAGGTGGGGGGGGGGGAGCAGAAGGAGTGAGAGGCTTGGGGAACTATTTCTCCCTCCCAGTATGCATCCCACTTAGATGGAAAAAGGACCCCTCCCAGCCTCCACACAGGGACTGGGACTGACTGAGAGGGAGTTCAGCAACCAAACAAGGGAGCACAAGGGAATAGACAGGTGGGGGTTTGGGTGTTTCTTTGGGCAATCTGATAGAGACAAAAAGATTCAGGTCCCCAGAAAGAGGACATAGGTCTTAAGTGGGGTGGGGGTGGGTGGTTCTACTACCAGAGAAAGTCACTAGTCAATATAGGGAAACAGAACTGACGGAAACACATAGACAGACTCACAAAGAGACACACAGTAAAGACAACCAGCGCAGCCACCCCCAGTCATACATCTGAACAGACCAGGAGAATCCAGTCATGGTTCACACAGATCCTAGACACTGGATCAGGGGCTGTAGCTGCTCTTTCCTTTGTGTCCTAAACAGACTTCCCTCAGGAGGTGACAAATCAGGTGACTCTTATTGAGGAAATTTAGACAGGGGTGTCAGAGGGGCCCGGACCACTGCAAGCACCAAGATCTTATCTCCCAGTGTCCTGGAACATTTCTTGCATCCTTTAGGAGAGAGTCTGTGCCCACTGTGGTCTATAGCCTGTGCCAAGACCTGGGGATTGGTCAAATTGGTGAGGGTCTCAAAAGGATCTCAGTGGGACCTCCAGATGTTGCTGGGTGGAGACCCAAAGACCACTCAGCGTGACCAAAGTCCGAATTGAAATTCTGTATCAAGCCAGCCAGCAATTGTCTAGAGAGAAACACTTTTATCACAGAGCAGCACCAGAATGCATTTTATGGGGTGCTTTTAAAGAAAAAGAACACAAGAAAACTATGTCCTGATTGGTAGTTGCAGGGAGAAGTAAAGAAACCAAGAAACTGAACAGAAGCCTAAGAACATGCAGTTAGTTGAGTCTTTTCAACCCTGAGTTCCTAGAATAGGATTGGGTGCTTTCCCATAAGACTTGTGATGGTAGGGGTAGAAGAAAAGCAGGATGTGTGTGTGTCAGTTACAGATCAAACCAAAGGCCAGGCGGTGGTAGCACATGCCTTTGATCCCAGAATTCGGGAGGCAGAAGCAGGCGAATCTCTATGAGTTCAGGACCAGCCTGGTCTACAAGAGCTAGTTCCAGGACAGGTTCCAAAGCTACAGAGAAACCCTGTTTCGAAAAACCAAACCAAAACAAAACAGATCAAACCAAAGATGGCTCCAACTGAGACAAAATGGAGGAACCTTTGCCTCTTCATAATTTTAGTTAACCTTCCTGAAGAGTCTTTGTATAGTGCTATTGGAAGCTTTCTTTTTAAGAATGAAGTACAACATTGACTACCCGTCACCACAGATTCCCCTTTGTGTGCCAGCATCATATTGAGGGTTAGTCTATTTTCCAATGCCATTTTCCGGGTGACCTTTAGGTGATCTGCTATACCCTTAATAGAGTACTTTGTGTAATTCAAAACTGTTGTTGAGTTTAGAATAAACCCTTTATCCATCCTACATTTTTATTATTGTTAGATTGCCAGCATAAGATTGATCCAAATACTATTGCTACTTGGCTTCTAGTATTAAACTCATTGGGGCTCCTCTTGCATTCCAGTGGAATTTTTAAAAACATGAGAGTCGGGACTGGAGAAATGGCTCAGCCGTTAAGAGCACTGACTGCTCTTTCAGAGGATCCGGGTTCAATTCCCAGCACCCACATGGCAGCTCACAACTGTCTGAAAATCCAGTTCCAGGGGATCTGACAACTTCACACCAATGTACATAAAATAAAGATAAATTAAAAAAAAATAAAGTGTGTTTAGTGTCTAGATCCCTTTGGAAAAAAAAAAACATGAGAGTCAATGACATACCATTATAGACTAAAAAAAAAACCAAACCACTGAAGTTGAAGTTGCCCTTGGTAGGTTGACGATATGTTGTAGTGAAAAGGATAGCCAATCGGACCAGGTTCTGGTTCAACTGGTTGGTAAGACTTTGAGTTATGATCTACTAAACCTCTACTCTGGCAATGCGCAGGTTAGTGTAGTGTCCTCAAAGGCATGGAGGTTCCTACATCCAGACACATTTCCCAAGAATTCCAGCTCATCTCTCCACCATAGGCGACAGGAGCTATAACTGTTTCCTATCAAGGAAGGTCAAAGAGTTGAGGGGATGGTCTTTGGCTCAGTTCCCCTGTGGTTGGAAACATAAGGGACTAGGATTTAGAAGACATGCTTCCCCAGGCCATCTCATCCTGGAAAATGAAGACCATGCATTCCATCCCTAAGGTGTCTGATGTCCATCTGACAAGAACGAGACCATTTGAGCTTCTGACCTCCCTGCCACATCACATAAGAGTAACAATAATACCTATTTAACTCCAGCCAATCCTTATTGTCTTTCTTAAATCTTTTCTTTCTTTCTTTCTTTTTTTCTTTCTTTTTTTTTTTTTTTTGAGACACGGTTCTCCGTGTATCCCTGGCTGCTGCCCTGGTACTCGTTCTATATACTAGGCTGGCCTCGAACTCAGAGATCCACTTTTCTCTGCCTCCTGAATTCTGGGATTAAAGGAGTGTACCATCACCATCTACCTTAAATCTTTTTTACTACCTGAACTTTTTTGAGTCATCTTTAGGAATCTCTGGCTTAGAACTGGGACTAGTTTGGGTAACTAACCTTACAGGGAAATGTCCCCATTGTCTCTATTTCCCCAATAAGACTCATACACGTAGGCCGTACATCCCAGTGATGAATGATGATGAATGAGACTTTGCTTTTGTTTTTTTCTTTAAAAAAAAAAAAAGGTTACACAGAAGGTTCTTGCAGTTTCCTGGATTGCCCTTCACTATTCAGATTCTGTCTTGGCATTTTCTAGGAGATGTGCCAAGATGCTTGGGATCCAACAGTGGGACCCTCCCTTTACAGTATAGTGTCCTAGAATATATCATCACAATCATGATGTGGCAGATACCCATTGTAGGAAAATTCAGGACACATACATTTGTTCACCCAAGAAAGTGCTCTAAGTTTCCACAGGGTAAGAAAGCTTCCTCTCTACTTAGACTTTAACTGTTTGTTTATTTTATTTTTTATGTCTGAGATCTAGGGGGAAAAATTCCACTCCAGCACAAGAGTCAATGAACTTGAAGTGACAGAATAATTCCTGAACACAAGAAAAAGTAGAAAAGAAAACACATCCCTATGTTACCCTGTAATTACAGTTGGAGATGATGGAGACTTACTTCCCTTGGCTAGGGTAGAGAGGACTGTGCAACCCCCAAAGGTAGCCAGAAAGGTCATTTCTTTTCCCAATAAGGTTCTTGCTATGTATGGTCAACTGTTTTTGTTGTTATTTTATGTGCAATACAGCTTATGCATATGGGTGCTTTGTGTGCATATATGTCTGCACTGCACTGAGGTCAGAAGAGGTTGTCGGATCCTCTGGAACTGGAATCAGAGACAGTTGTGAGTTGCCACGCGGGTGCTGGAAATTAAGCCTGGTTAGCTATTAGTTCTAAGTGTAGTTTAGTATCCTTTGTCTTTCCCAAGAAACCACTTCAGTTCCTATTATCAGGCCTATGTCTATTATTAGTAGTATTTCTATGATTATCCTAGTTTCCTCATTAGAGAGACATCAACTTAGCCAGGTATAGAGTTGGGGCCCCAAAACGGATCCGATTGATCTGCCATCCCATACCACTGAGCCCTCCATCAAAGGCATCAGTTCCTTTTAGTGCAAGGATTATCTTCCTATTACTGGAACATGTGTACCAGAGGCCTGTCTGGAAGATTTGTTCTTATTGGTCTCAGGTCTTTTATCTCTCCTCTTGCTGGAAGCGGAAGCCCATTTTCCTATCCCTATTTTGTGTTTGTGTTGTCTCAATCAGAGGCTCAACCTCCTTTCTTCCTTTTTCTATCCTGAAAACTCTCTTGGCTACTGGTGGGTCACAGCAAATTCCTGACTAGATAGCTCCGGGACAGAGTCCATGTAGACCACATTACGCCAGATGAGGGTGTGCTCCAGATCAGCACCTCTGTAGGTCCACATGGAGGTTTCTTGTACTCTGTCCAAACTGCTTTCTCCATCTCTGGCCAAGTCCTACCTGAGAAATTTAGCTTGAGAGTTCACAGGCACTTTAATCTTGAGCACATTTCTGAATAGTCATGAAACCTTTAAGATGTCCTGACCACCAAAGCAGCTCTAAGATTTTAATTAATTAATTAATTAATTTTTTGCTTCATGGATCATGGGGGACTGTTACAGGGAGCATTTCCAAATCTTAGTCCTTCCTGGAGTTACTCAACAACACCCACCTTCAACACCACACTGGGGGTTTAGTCACGAAGCTCATTTTTTGCGGCTTTATTTTTGATTTGGAATTTCTGTTGATTTTGGAGCCAGAGAGTGTCTCCACATCCAGAGCCCCTACAAGGCTGGGGTGTGCGCCTCCTAGGATGGGAATCTGTCCCCAAGATCCTTGGTCTCAGAGACAGCTGTACATTTGGCACCAAGTTGTAAGAAATGGGCCTATGGTCTCAAGAAAATGACTGGCCACATTATCCAAGTTAGACAAAAAGGTTTTCCTTCTGCAGAAGGGGGCATAGCTGTGCCAAATCAGTTAGGCAAGCACACCCAGTGGGGGCCCTACTAGGATTTTATTTCTAAGAGAAAGGAGGTCCCGTGCCTCACATTCTTATACAGTTTGCAGATTCTAGGGAGAAATGAAACCTGAGAACATATTTTGATTTCAAGAAGTGCTGACTCTGAGTGAATTTGAGTTTCTGCCAAGCAGCTTCTTTATTAAACACACACACACACACACACACACACACACAACAGCACAGGAGTTTTGTCTTATTTAACTCTTTCGTAGAAAATCCAGTACATTTCTTTTAATTTCCCACAGCCTCACACCTGCACAAAAAGAAAAATAACATACATTTAAAAGGCCAAGAAGACAAGAGGATCCTGGTACACTGAATGGAAATGCAACTCGGTCTATAACAGTATAGAAAGTACTGGAAAAAATTACAGAAGAACTCACAAATGAAACCAGAACCCTGAGGAGAGACCAGCAGTTCATGGTCAGAATAACTTTCCTTATAATATGGAATCACACAGATGAATGGATAAAGAAGACATGTATTAGCGGGCATGGTGGCTTACACCTGTAATTCCAGCACTCGGAAGTTAAGGCACATCAGGCACATGCCTTTTGTCCCAGCACTCTGGGCAGAGACTTGTGGATGTAAGCTTGAGGCCAGTCTGGTCTGCAGAGTGAGAGTGAGTTCTAGGACAGTTGGAGCTGCTGCTACACAGTAAAACCCTGTCATTAAAAAAAAAAAAAAAGAGTCAGAAAAATCACTATGAGTTCAAGGCCAGCCTGGCTATGCAGGGAATTTGTGGTCAGCCTGAGCTATACTGTGAGAACCTGTCTCAAAAATCAATATTGGCTCAGGGTTATAGCTCAGTTGGTAGAGTACCTAGCACGGAGGAAGCCCTAGGTTCAATGTCCATACCTTATAAAGCCAGATATAATTAAGTACCATCAATATGGCTAAAACTGTGTTCATAGACATGCTAAACATAAATATAAATTTATTTACAAACACAAGATTGAGGGTGAGGCCAATTTATATATATATATATATACATATATATATGTATATATATATATGGTCTTTTGTGTATGTATCAAAGGTAAACCTGAATTAAGTAAATCAAAATAAGCTTGAAAAAAAACCTTAAAGTTTGCTAGTATAAAATAATATTTAAGCCAGGCACTGGTGTCACATGCTTTAATCCCAGCACTTGGGAGGAAGAGGCAGGCAGATATATGTGAGTTCGAGGTCAGCCTGGTCTACAGAGTGAGTTCCAGGACAGCCAGGGTTACACGGTAAAACATTGTCTTGAAATTCAAAAACGAAAACCAACCAAAGGAACAACAACAAAAAGAATTACCATATGATCCAACACTTACATGCTTATTTTTACTTCTAGTTACATAATAAAATAATTAAAACTATATGTTCAGTTCACATGAGTGCCTGGGGTCTTGGTTGCAACCTGTGGCCTCTTTGGTGTCCAAGGGTCATGCCACTGCCAGAGCCATGCTGGTATGAGTGATCTGTGCTGCCACCTGGGACCATGGTGTCGTCTGGGCCCTGACTGCTGCTTAGGGACGTGTCTGGGTCCACGAACCTACAGGGTATGAGTCGAGTCTGTGGCTCCTGTTGCAACCAAGGGCCGTGTTGTTGCTTAGGGTCTGATCAGCACCTGGGACCATGTTGATGCCCAAGGGCCATGCTGCAGCAGGGGTCATACAGATCTGAGTGGCACATACTCATACTGTGTCATGGTGACATACGGGCTAGGGCTGCAACTGGGGGTGGTGTCTGGGTCTGTGGCCCTACTGCAGCCAGGGTCTGTGTTGATGTCCGTGGTTCCTGTTGCTATCGAGGGCCATTCAGATTTTTGGTTTCTGGGCTGCCACCTGGGGCCATGTTGGTGTCCGAGAGCCATGCTGCCACTGGGGCCATGCCAATCTGGGTGGCTTGTGCTTCCACGTGCAGTCAGGATGCCATCTGGGCCGAGCTTCTGCCCGGGGGGTCATGTCAGGGTCCATGGTTCTGCAGTAGCTGAGGTCTGTGTTGATGTCTGTGACCTGTGTCACCTCAGGGGACCATAGGAACTATTCATGATGAAATAGGAGGGCGATCCTGAGCAGGCCTCGACCCTCACTGGAGAGCTGGCCCCTGCACTAGAGAGAGATGGTCCCAGCCCTCACCACAGGCTAGGAAGATCCTGAGGGCATGGGCACTGGAGATCTGGCTCCACCCTTTACCCGAGACTAGCTGTCCCAGTGGCCCAGACTGACAAGTTCAGTCTCCACTCAGGCCCACAGCCGGGCCTTGGGTTGGTCCACCCTAGCATTTGCCTACCCCTTCTAGGATGTGCGGGAGCTGATGAAGGGACTGGTCCTGTCGAATGATACCAGCAGGATCTCCATGACTTGGGACAGCTGGGGATAACTGAGAGGAGTCTCGGTGAGAATCCACTGAAGATAGTGTACCAGAAACCAAAGGCCTTGAACCAGACCAGTGACTCATTGCAATGAACATTTGCGAGTAAAGCTGATTGGACAAAAGGGTGTACTAAGTGATACATCGAGGGTCCCCATGCCACCAGGACGAATGAAGAGGTGTTGGAGAGGTGGGAAAGACGGAGAAGTGAAGAGGTTTTTGTTTGGTTGGCTTTGATTTTTTTAAGAATTTTATTTTGGTGGGGGTGCTTCAGGGGTGAGAGCTGGGGTAAGTGGAATTAGGATATAACCTGTGAAATTTCAAAAAAAAAACAATAAAGAAATTATATTAAGCCAAGCAGTGGTGGCACACACCTTTAATCCCAGTATTTGGGAGGCAGAGGCTAGCGGGTCTCAGTGAATTTGAAGCCAGCCTGGTCTACAAAGTGAGTTCCAGGACAGCCAGGCCCATTACACAGAGAAACCCTGTCAAGAAATGATGTCAAATTAATACATGTGTATGTATTAATTTATTTGTGCACAAGTAATGATTATGGTCTCAGTGTGGAACTCATAAATATTCTCTCTACACAGCTTCTGACCACACTGACTGATAGGAATTACTTGCCAGAACAGCCAACTCCAGGAGTGGACTTTTCAGATTCCCAGACTCCTTTCTATTCTAAACAACTCGAGGACCTGTGCCACACCGACACAATAGCGGAAAAAGGACTGCCTGGCTCAGACTGCAGAAAGGGAATGTCCCAAAAGGACACACACGGAGGTGGCTGTGTGCCAACAGGGACAAAATCAGCTAAAGAGCCACCTCATCTGCTCTGCCAACAGCACCAGCATCACGGAGAAACTTCAACCTCTAGATTGACCTCTGTCGTCCAAGATTCTCAGTAATAAGGGTACTTTTATCTGAATCTTGATCCACAGGAAGAAAAGCCCCCAGGACACCTCAGGAAGAATGACCTTCAGAGTTTGCTCTACCTCTTGTGAGGTTCACCACAGGTTTCGCTCCAGAAGTAGCTCATTTCTTTTTAAAGAAATGTGTATCCATTTAGCACCTGACGGGTATTTATATGAATTCCACAAACAACCTCTAGTGGCTGCAAACATAAAGAGAAACACAATTTTAAAAACAAAAGACAAAAACAAAAAATCTAAACAAACTAAAGAATAAAACAACTACAAAAACCAAAACAAAACCTGATGCTTATGGTGGCTGTATGTCCAAAGGACAAAAAGAGAAAGTCTGAACTTTAATTACTAAGTAAACACCACATCTGGGGGGCATAGCGCTCCTCCAGATTACTTACCATTCTGTAAGCAAACACTAGAGGAGACAAACGGGAAGCTGAAATCAAATTACCGACATGTATTATTTTAAAGCTAACATATGATAAACTGTGCTCATGGATCCATCATATCGATGCAGGTTTCTGAGATCAATGAGATCTTTTTACAGCCCACTGGTACGTGATATGAGTACCTGAGATGGCGGACACTCACATTCGTCAAAAGTTGTCCTGCCAGTGGCTCCGAGCTCACTGTTGAACCAACACAATTACTAACACGGACTTTTGTGAGAGTGTGTAATGTGGCAAGTAGGATTTAGTTATTTATTTTTATTTGTTTGGGTTCTTTTTTATTTGTTTGTTTGTTTGTTTGTTTGGATTCAGGGTTCTCTGTGTAGCCATGTCTGTCCTGGAACTCGCTTTGTAGATCAGACCAACCTTGAATTCTCAGAGATTGCCTGCCTCTGCCTCCTTAGTGCTGGGATTAAAGGTGAGTGCCACCGCAGTTGGTGCAAGTAGGATTTACTAAGGATTCTAGAAAAGTGATAAATTGAGAGAAAGTGATTGGAACTTTCTAGAATTGTGAGGGATTTCCGAAGGGGGAAAAAGTCACTGAAATCCTTTGTCCAGCCATTTTACAGGCCAGTGACAGAAACTGGACAGACTGAGGGAATCTCTATTAAGATTGATTAACTCTCTGGACTGTCATGAGCTGAGTCAACAGAGAAGCCACATCCCCCAGGTTCAATCAGAGAGATGATTGGTTGACATTGTCTGTCCTGCTCACCCGGTTAAGGGTGTAGAAGGCCCCCAGCCCTCTCGAACTCTGGCTTAGTTGTTAGTTTCTTGGCCAGCATGACTACCTTGTGACTTTGCAGGTGTCTTGTTAATTATACTAAGCTCTCTGACTGTGCTAATTGTTCTTGACTGCCTGTTATTTTTTTTTTTTTTTTACTGGCTGGTTTTGCTACCTTTGACCTTGCAGGTGTCCCGAGTGCTGTTAATATTAAACTTTCTTTGTTCTCACAGTTGCCAAAAAGCAGCTGCAATGTTCTTGGTTATCTTTTTGCCTACAGTGTGGTTTGGGGTCACTTTCTTGAAATGGTAGTGGTGGGTCATCCTCACTTATGACTTAGTCTATTATAATCAGCTACACTAGAGCTGATGTATTAAAAGCAGTAATATAATATGCCGACAGTACCTAGCATGTGCTTCGCAAAGGGGAAAAGTCTCAGAAAAGCTTTTGTCACTGGCCTTGCTTTTTAGAGCCCCTTTGTGTCGTCTCAGTCTTACTAGGCTATCTCATACCCAGCCGTCAATGTCTTTGCCTATTCTTGGTGTTTCTGGATTCACTGCTTCAATTCTTCCATTGCCTTCTAGTTTTACTCTCCATTCCCACTGTAACATACACCTGCAGCCCTCACCATAGGCCCTTTGCCTTACTACTCACTGAGATGACTCCTGCCTCAACATGTGACTTAATTTTTAAAAAATATTTATTTATTTATTATGTATGCAATATTCTGTCTGTGTGCATGCCTGCATGCCAGAAGAGGAGACGCCATTAAAGATGGTTGTGAACCACCATGTGGTTGTTGGGAATTGAAATCAGGACCTTTGGAAGAGCAGGCAATGCTCTTAACCTCTGAGCCATCTCTCCAGCCCGTGACTTAATTTTTAGAAAATTACATAATTGCATGCAACTGGAAATTCATATTTTGTATGCTAAATTATATAGTAAAGAATTTGTGCTATTTCAAGATTAAAAAAGGGAACAACTAAGTTTTCTCAATATATATGACCTTAATTTTAGTAATTGCTCAACTATACCTGGGCAGGCATTCATCAGGCTACCCATACTGAGGTTCCCGTTATGGTTATATATTGCTTTCTACACATTTGATCTTTGTGTTGTCTTGAATCTTAAAGAATAGGCTTCCTAACTGGCTCTGTTCCGTGCCTTTTATATAGCTTTCCAGTAGCAGTTTGCTACGAGTCTGAAGGGAAAAAGCACACTTTCTGCAGACTATCTATGAGGTATGGTCAACAGCTTTAAATGGTCTCTTTCCGTAGATACATACACTAAAAATAAATAAATAAAATAAAATAAAAAAATCAGGATCTTTCTATGGAGCCTCCACTGACCAGAAAATCACTATGTAGCCGAATAGGGCTTTGAATTCGCCATAATCCTTCTGTCTTGTCACCTTAACAGGATCACAAGCTTGAGCTACCATGACTACCTCCAGATGGTGTTTACCTTTCTCTAGACTCACAGGTATGACGTTATGATAACAGCATGCTATTTCAAAGAGATCCCCCTCACCAACTGCTGGAGAGGTTGGCCAGCTGCGGAAATGGAAAATGCCTCTCCAGTGCCCCTGGGCTCTACGGAGTGCTCAGAAGAACTTACAATGCTGCCCTCCTTGCTCTGGTGGGTCTGCTTCAAGCAGGAGTGCAAGCCTTAGGGCACTTCATAGAGGGGGATGGCTGGCTGAAATCAAAGAGAGAGGCTGCCACTCATAAAAGGGGCACGCTGGAATCCCGGGAGTGTGGTAGCTAAACTTCCAAAGAGAGAGGAGAAAAAAAATTAATTCACAAAGAAATACAAGTCAAAAAAGGATGCAGTGGGGCCTCCTTCTGCTTTTGGGGACCACCTCTGAAGGCTCTGTCCCTACTTAAAAACTCAGCCAGGAAAGTAAACTTCAGACCTTAAACAAGTAAAGAATCAAAGAAACAACTGCAGTTTAAAGCAAAAGAACTTTGAACCTTAAGGACTGAGTAAACACTAGGTCTAGCAAACAAACACCAGCCCCAGGTTACTTATTAATTTATTAACAACCCACTAAATAAAAAACAGAAAGCACATATTTTTCTTTCTTTTCTTTCTTCCTCCTCTCTCTCTCTCTTTTTTTTCTTTTCTTTTGGTTTATCGAGAAAGGATTTCTCCGTGGCTTTGGAACCTATCCTGGAACTTGCTCTGTAGACTAGGCTGGACTCGAACTCACAGAGATCCACCTGCCTCTACCTCCGCCTGAAAGACGGGTGCTGGGATTAAAGGCATATGTCACCTCCACCTAAAAGATGGGGTTTCTCTGTGTGTAGTCCTGGCTGTCCTGGAACTGAACAGGCTGGCCTCGAACTCACAGAGATCCACCTGCTCCTGCCTCCTGAGTGTTGGGATTACAGGTGTGCGCCACCGCTGTTTGTTTTCCTTTTATGCCATGTTGGGAGCTGTGAATGCTAGGAAAGTTCTCTCCCACCTGGCTTCATTCCCAGGCCCGATTGCTTTTTGTGTCTTTACAATGTACATTATAACTGAAATAACAATTGTGAAACTGTTCCAATTGACAAAAGTCACAGGATTAATCATATCGTACCTCAAATTATTGTAGTCCCTGGATACTTCTCAAATATGTAACTATTTTGATCCCTCTCATCTCTAAGTATATATAAAGGATGTGCTTGAAATGCTGACCTTTAGCTCTTTGCTTGACTAAATTTTTCACAGTTATAACATTAATGCAGTAAAAAGTCTATAGGGTACATAAATGTTCCCACGTGAATAATAAAAGTTGGCACAAGTCGTTGGCACTTACAAAGTGGCTCAATAAAATGATGATCCAGGTCAGGCATCTGGCTTACACCTTTAATTTGGGAAGTACGAAGCAGATTTCTATGAGTTTGGGGTCTGCCGGGTCTATACAGCAAGGCAATGTCTAAAAAAAGATAGGCATAATGCAGTTAAGGTAGGGTTTGTAAGGATTAAAGTTATTACATAAAACAAATGATAAAGGGGTCTCACTGCTTCCATTTTTGAAAGACCAATGTATCTATTTTTCAGTCTAAAGTTCACCAATACATTTCCCTGTGGATGTAAAAATAAAGGACACTTCTACTACAACCTTAAGGCTGTGTATTGGCCGTGGGGAAGGCTGCCCTTGCTAGATGGGACCACAGCCTTAAGAATGTAATAACAGCCAATACTTTTAAATTTCCAGTTCCTGGTTGGAGAGTTGGCTCAATGGTTAAGTGCACTTGTTCATGGAAAAGACCTGGGTTGGATTCCCAGCATTCACACAGGGGCTCCCCACTTCCTTAGGTACCAGGCATGCATGTGGTGCATTATTATACATGCAGGCAAAACACTCATACTCACAAAATAATAAAATAAAAATATAGTTAAAGATTACCAATTCCATTCAGATATAATCAATAATTCTCTCGTGAATGTGCCCAGTCAGTTTTATTCAGTGCTCACTTCAACAAACTTTTAGGTTGCTTCTGTGTCCAAAGCTACATAACACACCTTTTCTACATACCCATTTCATAAGTACAAACAGCTTTGCACATATATGATTTGCGTGTGTGTATTGGGTGACACTGTTCCTGGGGCTACATAAACAAATGTTTACTCACCCCTAGATAGTTATCCAAGACAAAATAAAGATACCAAAGTCTTACTTGCTGAAGCACAGGGTTTTATTGGGGTTATTTAAAGGTATGGGTGAGGATTTACTTATGGGAGCAGCAGTGACTCTAAGGCAGCCACATTACCAAAGCCTACCCCAGCACAGACGACGATAGCTCATGAAAGCTGGGATGCTAGGCTCACTGTAACACACACAAGCCGCTAATCAATGATTACAGAAGACTCGCTGCTCTCTGCTTCTCCTAAGCAGCTTCGCTGTTCCAAGAATGTTCCACAGCAGTCTTTTTTGCTTATATAAAGAAGATTGGGGAAAGAGAGACTCCCTTTAGAAATCCTTGCATCTTAATGTAAGACTTTAAGACAATTCTGAAGCCATTTCTGACAATTCCAAACCCTCTCAGCCTCTGTGCCTTAGTGCTTCCCTTCCTCCCCTGGGAACCAAGGACCTAACAGCTACACATGCACGTACTCAGTTCCTGAACAATTACCCACATACGTATGTTTTGACTCAGTCCCCTGGGAAACGGGGTCAAAATGACCTCTTACCTCATCTAATCTGACAATAGCTCTCCAGCCAATTATTGGTATTAGCCCTTTTCGAACAAGCCAATCATAATGGTCAAGGAACAACCCCTCTTGTTTCTTCAATGGGGCCTTCTCCTTTAAAAGTAGACTGTACCAGCTAGTTGGGGTCTCTCGGCTTCCCGAATGCTGGGGGACCCTGTCATGACAGAATTAATAAAATCTTCATGCTTTTGCATCGGCTGTGGTATATGAGGTGGTCTCTGGGGGCGACTCCTTCTTGGTTTGGACACTAGAGTCCAACATTAATTATGGAATATATTAATTTGCAGAATTTGCTAAGCACCACGGTGTGTGTGCATGTATGATCACATACAGTATGTTTACATTTTGATGAATGCAAAGCCAAAATAAGCACAGTCAAGACACAAAAGAATGGATACATATTCATTACCTCCATGCAGTAGGCAAAGAGAACATGGGAGTCATTTCCAAAATGATGCTCTCCACGGACAAGAGAAGCATGCAGATTCAACATAGGGGGCTATACACAGTCGTAGAAAGGTGAGCAATTCCTGAGCGTGCTCAGTTTAGGAGTACATTCTAGACCTTGCCCAGTTTAAGATTACCACTTTCAAAGGAAAAGCTAGTAGATACATTTTTGTTGTTTAGCTCAATGTCTCAGAGTATGTATCAAAGATTCCAGGGATAAACTGGGTGGTGGTGGCTCTCGCCTTTAATCCCAGCACTTGGAAAGCAGAGGCAGCCAGATCTCTGTGAGTTCGAGGCCAGCCTGGTCTGCAAAAGATAGTTCCAGGACAGGCTCCAAAGTTACAGAGAAACCCTGTCTCGAAAAACAAAACAAAACAAAACAACCCAACCCCCAAACAACCCCAAAAGATTACAGGGATGAACAGAAATGCCTGTGGGCATGCTCAGCTTGCACCATAAGGTTTTAGCTGAAAATAACAGGACATTTTTGAAGGTGCATTAAAATGGGAGCCTGCCCCTCATGGTGCCCACTTTGCTTGGTCACTAGCTTATGTACACACTTGCGTGGGTGTCTTCCTCAATTAGCCTCCTCCTCATTTTTTTGAGTCAGGGTCTCTCACTGAACCTTGAGTGACTGATTCCGGTAGGCTGACTGATGAGCTCCAGGAATGTTGCTGTCTCACCTTCACATCCTAGTGCTCGAACTAGAGCCTCCCTTATGTGAGTGATGGATTCCAATTCAGACTTTCACACTGCGAGGTGGACACTTTGCTGAAGCCATCTTCCTAGGACTTGCATATAAGATTTTGATGGCATCCATTTTTCTTCTGAAACCCTGGTAGGTATGACACTGGATTAAGGATGTGTTCAGTGGGATTTGACACAGGGAATACTCAAGTTGTCTTCCACTAAATTGAAACATTCTTTCTAGAGGGAAGGGGGTGGTTCATGGGACACAGGCAGCTAAGAGATGAGAAGACTCATCCCCTAAAGTAGAAGAGCAGAAACAACAGCAGCTCTCTTCACTTGAGAGTCTCAGATCTATGGCTACATTGCCTGCAACTTGTGCAGGGAGTCCAGAGATGCAGCATCAGTGAGGTGTCACCCGTGTTCCTGCAAACAACCCCTCCTGCCCGCTCCTAAGTAACCCCGGTAAACTCATTGGAACACCAAACTAGACTTGGATGTGCCGTTTCTTTGGTCTGTTGTCGGTGCCCGATCTGGGATGCACATATGTGTGTTCATACCTCCTTAGGAAAAAGCCCAACACATTCTAAGTCCAGTATAGATGAGAATTTTGAGTTCCAGTGGAGAGTGATCACACACAGACACACAACCATGTGCATGTGTTCTAAATGAATTGAACATTTTCTTCAACCTGAGCTGTTGCGTTATTAGGAAGTCAGGATAAATGGCTGCCACTTTCCCTTCCGTTTTGCAAACATGGCAAATCTCTACCATCTCCCTAGGGGCATGTGTTAGTTGGCTAGGGCTACAATAACAAATCAGCACAGAATAAGGGCTTTTACTTTTTATTTATATTGTGCATGTGTGTGACTTTTTGAAGATACCGTTTCTCTGTGTAGCACCTCTGGCTGTGCTGGAATTTGCTTTGTGGATCAGGCTGGCCTCGAACTCACAGAGATCCGCCTGCCTCTGCCTCTGGAGTGTCACGACAGGCTAGGCTTTGATCTTCTATTGCTGTTGCTTATTTTGTGCAAATACTTTCTCTCTCACTCCCTTGTCTTCAAAGGCAGGATCTCCATACCCCAGGCTGTCCTTGAACTGCCTAAGTAAGCTGTCAAGAATGTGTAAGAAGTTCTGAACCTCCTGCTTCCTCCTTTTCTGTGCTGGAATTAGCGGCACACACCACCACACTCAGTTTAGGCATAGCTAGGGAAGGAACCCAGGGCTTTCTGCATGCTAGCACTCTACCAACTGAGCTATGTGCCCAGTCCTAAGCTGTACTATTTCTATTTAGTTCCAGGTGTGGAGGTGACAGAAACCCTGCCCAGGCTGGACAAAGGCTCAGGCAGAAGTCCTGATGCTGAAGTACAGGAGAGGTACCTAGAGAGTATGGGGCTTCATGGTGGTAAAATCTTAAGCCTCCTCTGGCAAAGAGCAGGCAGCACACTGTGTTGACAGCCTCGATGGCCAGAGCCAGCAAGATTGCTGCTCAGCAAAGATCAGAGCTTCTAGTTGGCAGCCAGAGATCAAACAATTCACCCTTCCCCCACAACTAGTTTGTGCAATCTGAACCTTCCTTCTCTCCTTCCACCTCCCCTTCCCTGCTTCCTACTGTTAGAAGACAGGAGAGAGAGAGAGAGAGAGAGAGAGAGAGAGAGAGAGAGAGAGAGAGAGAGAGAGAGAGAGAGAAAGGAGGAGAGGGGACATACACTAACTAGCCTACATTGAAACCTCCTCCCCACTGCTTTTTTCACTTCTTGGGCGGACAGCCATTCTTCTGCCCTGACCTTATTCTCCCCTTCTTTTGAATACACACAGTCAATAAGCCAGCCTGAGCTTACACAAGCAGCTTTGCCATCAGCCCAGCTGCAATCTGCCTCAAAGTGTAGCTCTCAGTCAACTGGCTTTTGCCAGTGCTAAACTCCTAGATGCCCAACTGAAAACTTTAGGCTCAGACGCATCCAGCAGCTGGGAGCTCCTAAGATCTGCTGGAGACATGCCTTGGGTTTCCACAGCTCCTGTTCTAAAAGACTCAGCTTCTGCCTCAAGCAGGGGACTCCTCTCTGCCTTGAGGTCCACTGTTAGAATAAACCTTGAACAAGCTTTTCCAGTCCCTGAGGAAAGGCCATCTGCTCCCCTAGACTGGAGTTGCAAATGCTTGTTAGCGGCTCTGGCTGTGCTGAGACTTGAACCTAGGTCCTCTGGAAGAACAGCCAGTGCTCTCAACTATTCACCTCTCTCTCCAAGCCTGACAGCCATTTTCTTGATAAGTTTTCCCTCACCTAAGAAGCAACTATCCAGGAGGCCATAAAGAGGGACGTCTGTGTGAGACAGAACTCTGGGCTCCACCATTCAGAAAAGCTCTGACCTAGCTCTTCTTAAAGGGTTTCGTGCATGGCACCCAGTATCACTGCACCCATCTTAATTCATCTTCACCACACTGTGGACGAGGGCATTGCCACTGCAGGGATTCACATCTGCAAAAGACACTCATTGCCTTCATGTTCCTTTTTAGCAGAAAGAAGAAGTGTCTCCTTCTGCTTCAAAGCAATGCTGTTGAAGCCTAGAGAAATGTCAGCATTGGGTGCCCACAGCTGCCAGGAGGCTAGGGACAGCCTCCACTTTGGTGGAAAAACGGCAATGAGGGTGGAACTCATGGCTCGCTAGCAAAGGACTGCCCCCACACACTCGAAACTGATGGTGGCTGGTGCAGAGCACAGGTGACCATGAAGATGGGTCAGGACGCTTCTAATGCAAACTATTGTGGAGGAAAGAGAAGAGCTCCCTGTCTGTTTTGGAGACAGGGTTTCTCAAGGGCAACAATCCTGACTGTCCTGGAATTCCTCTGTAGACCAGGCTGGCCCCGAACTCAGAGATCCACCTGCCCCTGCCTTCCAAGTGCTGGGATTAAAGGTGTATGCCACCCCCACCCAGCCGCTCCTTATTTTTTAAACTCAACACTATGGAAGCTAGAGACAAATCTGCAAGACCATCACACAGACTTCCAGATAACATTTCTTTCCTCACAGTTCTGCAGGAACTGAGAGAAAGCATCAGAGTTTGGTTCCTTCTGTGCTGATTGTCTTCTCCCTGTCTTCCCTTTGTGCTTCAAAATGCTTACATTCTCTCCCCATTACTCCTTTCTCGACCCTCCCTTATGTTTGTGCAGTTTCTTTTTTTCAAAGTTTATTAAATTATAAAAGTTTCCATTTTTCGCCCCTCCTCCCAACACCCTCCCACTCCCCCCATGTTTGTGCAGTTTTGAAGTAGCACCTCACACGCACACGCACACACACACACACACACACTGTAGCTGTGTAGCTGGCAGGTCTTGCATTGGATAGTCTCCCTGTATTGTTCAATGCAGTAACAGAACGTATATTACAAACGCTAGTACATGACTTGAGAGGAAAAAGACTCCCTTTCCTCCACAATCGATCCGGCTGAGGAGTGAAGCCCAAGCACTAGAAGACACTGGTATCCTGACAGGAAAAAGTTGTAGTGGGGAAGGAAGTTAGGTCATTCAATTGCACATGCATATAGCTGCAGTAGGCCAGGAATTACAAAGGCAGATGTCAAAGGAGTGTGGCAGTCACCCAAACTCTTGCAGCTGGCTCAGCCTGAGGCTCTGGATACAAAAGCTGCCTGTCTCAGATTTCAGGGTCTACCCCCCAGCATAGGAATAACACTGCTTCAGGAGGGCGGCCAACTGAGAAAGGAAGAAGCCTGTCTCAGTTTCTCCTCTGAGAGAAAGATGAAGGGGAATGTGTGCCAACACAGCATCCCTTTTGCTTTTAAAACGCCATTTCCAAAACTCCTTGCATAAGCCAGGCAGGGCAAGAAAACTCGGCATTTTCTTTGTGGCAGTTCCTTGTTGCTGACAACACTGTCTAATGCAACCCAGGCTGGCCTCCAGCTCCCTAGGTAGGCCCAGTCCTTCATCTCCTGACTGTCCAGCTTCCTCTTCTGGGTTTCTTGGTTTACAGTCCCTCCCCCACCACGCGGACGGAAATGCAGCATTTCCACCCGGCCAGATATCATAGCATGGGATTCCTGACTTCATAACGCTGCACTAATCCATAATTTTGAGTACAATGCTACGTGGATGCGATTTGGGAAACCGCAAGATGGGCTTTTAAAAAGTTAGGTGTGCTGGCAGTACCCGAAAAAAAAAAATCTAGACAGGGCTTAAAACTTCAGTCCCAGTAGCAGTGATAATGAAGCCTCTCGCTAAATCCCTGCCAGGGGTGGGGGTGGGGTATGTGGTATGTGGGTGTACCGGGCATAATGAAGACTTTTGCCAAAGCCCTGCCCAGGCAAAAAAAAAAAAAAAAAAAAAAAAAAAGAGGTCGGGTAGGGGTGGGGGAGGGGCGGGCCATCGGCCTGTGCACTGAAACTTCTACCATTGCCGCCTGCGCGCTGGAAGGAGCACATTTCAGGCCGGCAAGCCAGGCCCGATCGGCTCCTAGGAGACACAGCAGCCGCCAACAGAGTCAAAGCAGGAGCTGCAGCTGCCCGCTTGGCAACCATGCTGACTGCAGCACTCAGCACAGCAACTTCCCCTCCTCCCTTAAAGGGGCCGCCTCCACAAGGAAGTGCACATCAAAGCTTTCACCAGCTCATCACAGGCAGCCCCAAATATACCAAGGTGCACATCTGGGGCTTTCCAAAGCCCATGGATAAAGAGTACAAAGGGCACTTGAGACCTTCCTAAAAAGCACAGTTCCCTATACCCAGAGCTAGAGCTCAGCTTAGTGGGATGCCTGTAATCCTGGTACTGGGGGTCCTGATGCAGGAGGGTCTCTATTATCCGACGTCAAGCTATACACTCTGGGTGCATGAGACAGAAGGGAGTAACTTGGTCTGGACTGGGAAGTTCTCTATTCATTGCTATGAATACTGCAGTCCTTTCTATTTAGACTAATAAGTCACAGGAACACCAGCTGACTGAGCTTCAGCCTTCACACCCTTCACTGCAGAGAGCCTCTTTATAGTTTCTGGGAAATGTGAATGAACAACATTTTCACTTCAGTCCTTCATGGAAGAAATAGATAAAGCAAAAAAATTTAGGATAAAAGTCCAAAAATACTTTAAAAAATTATTTAATGTTTATTTTGTGAGCATTGGTGTTGGATTCCAGGGAATTACAGTTACAGATAGTTGTTAGTTGCCATGTGGGTGCTGGGAATTGAACCCGGGTCCTTTAGAAGAGCCAGTGCTCTTAACCATCTCTAAGACCTGAAAGCACTTTTAAGTCAGATACAGAAGTACACATCTAGGAAACCAACCCTCATTTGGAAGGGGCTAGGACTACAGGGTCAAGGCTATGTCATACTGTGTACAGAGACACAGTCTCAAAATTTAAAATTAAATTTAACTAAGCAAAAAGCTCTCAATTATGACACCAATATTAGAGAAAATGGCTGGCAGTCCGAGTTGAATGGAACAGCCACCATGTTTCAAGCTTTGGAAAGAAATTCATTGCTTTGCATGTATCTTAAGGGTTCTATATCCAGGAACTCCCAGGAGAGTTGACAAACAGGTGACAAGACTAGTGAGAACCAACCAGGGCCCCATGCAGAGAGGCTCAATGCAGCCACCACAGCTTTGCTAGGCATAGGAAGGAAATTTCCAGAGCAAAAGCAGCCCTATGGGTGACAACATACCCTTTAAGGAACAGCTCTGAGAATCTGAAAGACAGTTGGAATTCAGCCAGAACTAACAAAGACCCTAAAGCTGGGCTGGTGGCATACAGCTTAAATCCCAGCACATGGGAGGCAGAGGCAGGAGTATCTCTGTCAGGTGCCAGCCTGGACTACATAACCCTGGCTGTCCTGGAACTCACTGTGTAGACCAGGCTGTCCTCAAACTCAGAGATTCACCCGCTTCCGCCTCTAGAGTGCTGGGATTTAAATTATATGCCACCATTGCCCTGGCTGGCAAAGAAACCTGCTCTCAAAAAGCCAAAAAGAGGAAGACACTAGCAATGATGCACAGAACCTCCATACTAATCCAAGAGGATTAGGAAGGTGAAGATTAAAGAAGAGAAACTGACCCATGGGGTCATTTAATCAATCATTAGCCTGACCTATCAAACTACATCTGTGTCTCATCTGGCTCACAAAGAGCTGTGCCATTTTTTTTGTTTATTTTGTTATTAGAGACAAGGTTTCTCTGTGTAACAGTCCTGTTTGTCCTAGAACTAACTTTGTAGACCAGGCTGGTATTGAACTCACAGAGATCCACCTGCATCTGCCTCCTGAGTTAGGGGATTAAGAGCTGTGCTCTTATTAACCAACACATTAAGCATGGTCTGAAGAGATTTAAAATTTTTAAAATGACCTATTGCAGGGGAAAAAGATCCTTTATTCTGATCCCAGACGAGACTAGAACAGTACACAACATCACAGACAGCTGTCATTGTCATGCTGCTATCAACATTTACCGCGAATGATGTCAGGTCCCAATCCCAAAGGATGGCAATGTGTACTCAGCTCAGGCTGGACCCTGAGCTAGCAAACACTTAGCATTCCTCAGACAACTAAAGTGAGTCTCTGAGGAATGTTAGCCAGGAAAAGCCCTAACTTCTGGAGAGGGAATCTAGCTCTGTTACCTCAATGAAACCTCTAACAGTTCAGAGCACCACTCTGGTTCCGGCTATCCTGCCCTCCTCCTGCTGCAACAAAACCCCTCTCACGGCTGCTATCTTCTCTACTCTTACAGATATGGCAACTGCTAGTTAGCCCATCTTCGCATCTTTACTCGGTTCCTCTCTTAATTTCTGAGAGACAGCCATGGCCGACACCCACACCCGACGCCCTCTACACGGAGTGGCCTTGTGGGTTTCTTTACTGAAAACAGACAATAGTTCTCTTCAATGTTGCTTTCAAGGCCCCTGCTTCCAGCAAATGCTGTTACACACACACACACACACACACACACACACACACACACACACACAGAGTCTCTTTTTCTCTCTCTCTGCATGCAGTATGCAGATCAGGATGCAAGCTCTCCGCTACTGCTCCAGTGCCATGCCTGTAATGGTTTTTGGCACGATTATCATGAAATAATAACTCTGAAAACAAGACCTTGGACACGGTGTCTGTTCACAGCCATAGAATAGTAACCAAAATACCCTGTGAACAGACATATCCACCTTATATGAAATATTCAATAAGGAAAACCACCTTTTGAATCATAAATGAAACCACTATAAAAACATAGTTAAAAGGTTGTTCTCTGGCAATATCTAACTCAATTTAAAATCAATAGCAGAAGCCAGGCGCATTGTTGGTGCACGCTTTTAAATCACAGCAGAGGGCAGGTGGTTCTCTGTCCTTGAAGCAGCCTGGTCTACAGAGTGAGTTCCAGGACAGCCATGGCTACACAGAGAAGCTCAAAACCCAAGGGGGTGAATATAAACAGCATAATACACTACAAAGCATCCTATGGGAGAAATTAAAAAAATATTTGACTGAATAAAATGAAAATTTAAGACATAAGAATGCATAGAATAGCCGTGGCAGTGCTTAGAAAAATTTTAACTACAACTAGTTATAATAGAAAATGAAAGTTTTCCAAAGCATTGTAGATATTTAAAAAAAGTGCCAATGCTGTCTCAGGGGGCAGACACTTGCTCTCTTAGACTGACAATCTGTGCTGGATCTCTAGAACTCACTGAGGAGACTAAGGCAGAAGGCCTACCGTAAATTACAGAACAGCACGGATTACACAGGGAGACCGTGCCTGAAAAATAAACAGAACCTTGCATGACTTTATTTTCCAGTACTTGGGAGATAGAAGGCAGATATCTAAGTAGTTAGACACCAAATTAGTCTACATAGCAAGTTCTAGGCCACCCAAAGCTATGAGGAGACCCTATGTGAGAAAATTAAATACAACAAAGACAAAAGACAAATGTAAAGTAAGAAATGAAACTCCAAACAAGCAGACAAAACGACATTAAAAACTATAGCATGAGGTGCCAGAGATACAGCTCAGTTGGTAGAGTGCTGCCTTAGGCACAGTGGAGCTCTCGGCCTGCTCTCCAGCACTGAATAAACCCGTTCTGGTGAGACAGGGGTATTCCCAGCACTAGGAAGGTGGAGGCAGAAGGACCAGTTCAAGACTTGCCTGGGATACTTGAATAGACGTAAGTTAATGGCTGCACAGATGCAACCTGCAGCAAATTCCAACACTTCAGCGGAAGACAACAGCTACGGCCTAGTTAGAGTAACGTGGAATAAATGCTTACATATACACTGTGGAGGCTGTCTGTCAAAGAAAGAGCTGATTAACAGATTTTTTTTTTCTTTTTTGCTTTGTGTTTTGGTTCCTGAGATAGGGGCTTTACTGAAAACCAGCTCTGGCTGAGCTGGAACTGCTGACCCTGAACTCACAGTCAAATTCTTGCTGAGGCGGTCTAATTAGCTCCAATAGCCTTTGTCACACCAAATGGAATCTACTTGAGGGAGTCAGATCATATAGATTACAACTGGCTCCAGAGAGCGGGAATAACTGCTTTGAGGTAATTCATACACTGGCACGCTATGGCCAGGTGGGAGGTGAACAGATGTGAATTGATCTACTGAACTGGAAAGAAAAAGAAAACAGGAAAAGTAGAAGAAATCTTACATGCTGGCAGAGTGCCAGGAAAGGCTGCAAAGTTAGAGAGAAACCCTGTCTTAAAAAACAAAACAAAATAAAATCTTACACAATAAGGACTGTAGGGCCATCAGCCGTTATTTATTGATTTTGACTTTAAAGCTAAAGGTTAACTCAATGTAATCTTAATTTTTTTCGTGAGACAAGGTTTCTCTGCTTAACAGTTCCAGCTGTTTTCTCAGGGTATCCCAAAGACTACCACAGCCCACAAATCGCAGGAAGAACTATACCGACATTCCCAAAATACAGATTAGAATCGGGGATTTCGTTCTAAAAAGAAAAGAGAGGGCACAAAAATGATAGAATAGAGTCTACTTTAATCCAAAAAAGTACTTTAAATTGGTACAGCTAGAACAACCAGGTCTTGAAAAAACAAAACAAACAAATATAATCTAAGATACACTCCCTGGGTGAAACTATTTATAAAGGTTCTTATACAGTGTACCAAACAATGCTGTATGATTCCAAAAATTTAGTAACTAAACATCAGCTTTAAACGACAGGTAAAAATATAAAATACAAGAAATAGCGGGGAGAACATATTACTCAACAATATAATTTACAAAAGTTTTTTTTGCCAAGTTTGAATGAAAAATCT
This sequence comes from Myodes glareolus, assembly GCF_982192425.1. Taxonomy (NCBI): domain Eukaryota; kingdom Metazoa; phylum Chordata; class Mammalia; order Rodentia; family Cricetidae; genus Myodes; species Myodes glareolus. The sequence goes on along the minus strand of NC_142053.1, from coordinate 80,293,557 downwards.
GAAAGTTCAACAGATGAGGGAACATCCAATAAAAGGGGCAGCAAAGCACACTTAAGCAGAGAGGTACTCAGACAAAAAAAATAAACTCTCAAGTACCGAATGCCCTGAAGGAATTGAGACCAAACCCTAATTGCTAAAATTTTCAGAGAGCTATTAAAATTACCTTACATGAAAACTGAAAAAAAAAAATTGAACTCGCTCCCATGGTTAGCTTATCACACAAAACTTGTACCCAAGGTGCCAGAGGGATCACCTAGTGATTAGAAGGGCATAGTGTTCTTACACTGGACATAATTTGCATTCCCAGCATCCATGTCAGGAAGTTTATAACTGCTTGCAATTCCAGCTGCATAGAAAACCTCCAGCCTCCATAGGAAAATTCACTCATTTGCGTAGACTCCGATTGCTGGGTATGGTGGCGTCCACCTGTAATTCTACTGTACAATTGAAGGCCAGTCAGGGTAACACAGTTCCTCTCCATAAACCAACAATCCCCAGTGACTAAGAGCAGATACTAAAGTGACAGGAGCATCTGAAGAAAGACACATTACTTGTGTAGTTACTAGACTAGAACCTTATAAACAGGTTATATTCTGATGGTTTAAAGAAATATTCACATTTATTCACTACTGGGAGGATTATGATTTGTGTAACTGTAATGTGAATAATTCAAAAGCACCTTTATGAAGTCTTCAAATAAAAGAATTCCTTGGTAGAAGTTAATTCTCAAGAAAATGATTAAAATGTTACATACTATAAAAAAATTAACCAGGCTCCAAAAGTAGAGTAATATGGCAGTGTCTAAATAAATCCAGTAAAGTCCATATCCGATGTAGACTATATAGTATTTATCAAAGAACATGACATTTTTCAATAGTTTTCACCCAATATGCCACATTGTTGTCCACTGGGTATTGTTTCTCTTGTTCCTTCAGGTCCTGGACCCACTGATGAGCGACACCTGCAAGTGATAAAATGGCATCATGAGACCAAATTCAAGTGGCCCAGTGAGTTGATAGTGGGAAGAATCCACAAACCCACAGAGTAATGTGAAACTGGGAGTTCCTGTCCCCTAAACCTCTTCTATAATCCATCTCCAAAGCAGAAGTTCTTTACAGCACGACTCTCCCATCACATCATGCATTAGATCCCAGTCTGACATCTATGGCTATTGCAGCTCTGAGGACAGGGTCCCCACATTCTACTTTTTCACTCAGTTAATTAGCACTTCTTGTGCTATCTCCTGTCCTTGATACTTATGTATATCTGTATCTGATTCAACTGAAACCATGTTGTTTGCCAACTGAGTAAGCAGAAATCTCCAAGAAGCAGTGACATTTCAAATAACACAAGACAAAGATATGAAGCCGCATTATGTGCTCCACGGAAGAAAGAGATCTCATTCATTCCCTTTACCTTCATCGCTTTCTCCCTAGGGGAACCAAACAGTCTCCTTTCATTGATAAGAGCTTAGTGGTCCAATATCTGCCAAAATGTCAAGCATTTGTTCTTTGGACAGCCTTCCTCTATATCCTCTTTGTGCGCCACTCCTGCCATTACATGCTGAGAGCATCATGGATTCCACTCCCGAAATTCAAACTCTTTATTCACAATGCCGGTTTCACTGATCCATGTCTGAACAGGGAAAGGAAGAGAGATTGCTGAAACATATTGGGGTGGGGTAACAGAAAGGAAGGTGTAAAGAACAAAAATTCCGTTAAGACACGTAAGAAAGAGGTGGAAAGATTCATGATAAGACATAAACCTTGACTAAAAATTACCTTGTGAATTTATTGGGAAAACATTTGAAAGTCAGATGTTTTCCATACCTATGACCTATCCCAACCATCCCCAAGATAGAAGAATTAAGCAAGACTCCTAAAGTACAATATTGACTCCCGCAATCTTTGTCCCCAAACAAATTCCAGGTAGTATCTGATGACCAAGCCAAAAGGGAGAGATCGGAGACTGTCGTTTACTGTTGGGTAACGCTTCTCTGGTTGTCAAAGACATCAGCTGGGTGGTGTCACAGTAACGAACATAAGCTTTCAGCAGTGAGCAGTGATTATGGTAATATTCAGCTTTCATTACCGAACTGAAAAAGAATTATAAACAGAATCTGCAGCTACCTTCAAATGCACTGGCCAATCTTTTTCTGCAAAGTTTATTTTGTTGCTGAAAAAAAAACCCCACGTCTTTAACATACTTTCTTCTGATTCTAGAACCTGGGGATTTTTAACTGTTAGTGGTGTATGTAAGTAGTCAACCACACTATAAGCATTTACTATGTTATGTGTGTAAAGACAGGAGCAATATGGAAAGGAATGGTTCACACACACAAAACCAGGAAACAAGGTTAGTATGTATCTGAAAAGAGCCACTTCTTTTCTGGTGGGGCTGGTTGTTTTCCTTTCACCTAGTCGTCTACCTTAAAACAAGGGTAAATATAAAGCAGCTTTGCTTCTCTGAGGGACTAGTCATGAGAAAAGTGATTGTTAAATCTGTTAAAATACTGATAACATCGAAGAATAGCTATGGATCCTATCCTCAGCAAATTATATTCAAAAGAAAAATGAGATAGTCATGAGAAAAGTGATTGTTAAATCTGTTAAAATACTGATAACATCTAAGAATAGCTATGGATCCTATACTTAGCAAATTATATTCAAAAGAAAAATGAGATAGGTGGGACAGTATGCTCCCGTTACAGGATAGCCAAGGACAAAGAGCGAAACCCTGTGTCCAAAAAAGACTTACATGTTGCTAACTTTCACTCAGCTCGTTCTGATAAGTGAACACATGTACTTGTAAAATATTATACTCACCCCTTCTCATATTGTCAGTTGAACCTTACCTGCTAGGCAAATGCTCTACCACTGAACTAAGCCACGAATTTGTGCCATGTTTAGTAGCCCATGTCCTTAATCATAGCAACAGGGAGGTAGAAGCAGGATTGCTCCAAGTTAGGGCTCCAAGTTAGGAGCATTTGCAGATATTCAAGGAATACATGGCTAGATCTTGTTTGAAACCAAATGAAATCAAAGTAAAAACATAAATACTGTTTATACTAAGGCTTCACAGACAGAGTCTACTCCTGGCCTCAGATTGGTCCAGGACCACTTAAGCCATGTGCTATTCTTGTTAACTGCCCACTCTGCAACTAAGGAAACCAAATGGTATTCTGCAACAAGGCTCAAAAGCACTGCATTTACTTCCAGTTTGTTGATTCATGCCCTACATTCTCCTATAAACTGCACCCTCTAGCATTTGCGCCTTAAGAGTCCTTTCTAAAACTGCTGTCTGTAATCCAGACTTTGTAGTTCCCCTTACAGCAGCTTCACCTCCATAACTGTGTCAGCGGACCATTCACAATCCATCTCTGAAATTTCAAGTTTTCACAATTGCCAAGTGGTCTTTTTTTCTTAATAGCTCTGCATGCATCAGTGAAGAGGGAGGTCCTTTCAAATAAAATTACCATGTTCTAACAAGATGCAGGTTTTACTCTTTGTTGTGGCTTGAAAAAGCACTGTCCTCATAGGCTCATGGATTTGAACTCAGGTGGCGGTACCAGTTGAGAATGTTACGGGACACCTTTTGGGATGGAACCTCCATAGAGGCATACCATTAGGGCCTTACTTCGGGTACTCGTTCTGCTTCCCCAAGCTGGACCACACGACTCCCTGCCTGCCATGGAATATATATATATATTCCATGGAATATATATATATATATGCTCCAAAAGCATATATATATGCTTTTGGAGCTGAGAGCAAAAAAATAAACCCTTTTCTTCTCGAATTTGCATTTGGACATGACATTTTGTTCACAGTTCTAGAAAAGTAACTAATAAAGGGTGCTGAAGAGGTTGATTAAGGTGTATTCTCTTTGTCATACATTAACAGATTTTGCATGGGATAATAGAGATCAAGTATATAAGAAGGAAAAGGAAATATGAGCTTGGGAGTGTGTAGACAGGAAATGTGGAAGCATACCTATTAATGTAGACAAGGATGAAAATGAAAAAGTCAATACCAACCATAATAGCAGACACCAGAATGGAAGGATGAAGCTCTTACTCAGTGATCACTGTGGTCCAACCTAGGGAGTAATTGGTAGCAATTATAGTAACAACATCAGCAATTCAACATCTATAAGCAGCCAATTCAAAAACACAGGCATATAAACAAAATGTTTCATAGGAAACATATTATCAAATATGACATTTAAGGCACTTGGGCTTCTAGTCTCCCTTTTATACCCTCAGCACAGATAAGAAATGGCTATAGAATGCTTTCATAAAGCACAGTAATGAAAACGCAAAGTACATTCACTATAACAGTCCTCATCCCAAGACAGGATTAGGCTTCAGAAGTAAGTATGTTGAATAGACCTTGCGCGCTGTAGGCACTGTAGGCAACTGGCGGGAAGAAGCTGAGCCAATGGAGATCACAAAGCAGGCGCCCAATTAATGTCTGTTGATGATTCATTTTTTCATTCAACAAACATTTAATGAGGCCTACAATGTGCACCGGATTAGGCACCGTGATACAAAGACGAATACGACACCGTCCTTTCCCTGATAGATGAGAGCCATAGACACGGACAATGATAATACAACCTGGTAAGTGCTAGAACACTTAGCAGGTTGTATTATATCCATCCGAGTAGGATTTCTTCAGAGGAGCACCACTCCAGGTCGCTGCTGGATCCTTGAAGTCCTCCTGAGCACCAACGTGTGCTGCTGTTCATTCCTCTCATGCGTTGAGTGTCCCCAAACTAACATTTAAAGCTTTTATTTAGAATGCCTATGATATAACTTACATATATTTTCATGGAAACACTAAAAATTAAACACAGTATGATGGAACGTAGGTTTGGCGTGTTGGACAATGGGCATTAAATAACATATGTACTAAGTGGTTGGAGTTAGGTTTCAAAAATGCTGCGACTATTTCCAAAGCATCCTTTTCTGTGGTTATACAACAGCCTTTATACAAGCATAATGAAATCCAACGGGTTTTATCTTAAAATAAACAGTAAAAGCAATATATTACTAATCAGAATACGTATGAAAAATTCATCTAGCTTCCTATATGTACTAGAAGAAAAAAATGTGATTTCATACCAGTATATCACTGAACAGTTTTTCTCCTAACATCCTGACAATTCAGAACATATAGTGGTATTATCTCTTTTCACAGTCAACATAGTAACTGTAACTGACAAAGCTTTTAGCATATTTCTGAACTGTTTAATACCTCTCACATTCTAAGCAGTCCTAACTACTGGGAAAAAACAGGAAGCAATCTAAGAAAAACAGGCTAGCTAATTCCAAGGCCTAAACTCCAGAGGCATTGTTTTCCTGAACAGCTCAGAGATTCCACTCTGAAATCTGCCCCTGAAGCACTCCAAATTCATGATTAATATAGGCCTTCATAAAAAGGCCATCTACTATTTCCACAACTCACAAAGATCATTAGTATACATCTTTAGTAGAAAACATGTTTGAGGGTATTATGTATGTTTGAGAAGCGCTCATGTTATGAAATCCAGAATGGCCTCAAAATCAGTATAATTTTCCTCTGTAAGCATCTCCAGTGCTGGGATTATATGCATATGACAACATGCCAGGCCAGTCAACACTGGCTATTTTCAATTATTTTACATATTTGTGGTTTGACGGAAAAGCAATAAACATTTTTAAGTCTCTGAGTGAAGCAATGGAGCCAATAAAAAAGACTAATTTATTCTTTCCAAATCCTCCATATGTTACTTAAAACAAAAATGAAAACCTGGAGAAAAAGCTCCAGGGAAAGCAGAGCGGGCAGGACTGGAATGATGAGGACATAACATTTCACTGTCTCCCTGGGAATCAACACTGCTCATATGGCTCTTTCCAAGAACTCAACGCGTTCTGTTGAAAACAAACCGAAAGTTCATCTATTGAACAAGAGAGAGAGATTTCCATAAGAGTAGGGGTTTGAGGAAGGGGGTGTACATTTTTCAGTTTACTTTTCTTGCTTGTCTCCTCTAATTTTCTAGTAAGAACTTTCTAGCTAACCCTTTTCTCAACTACCACAACTTTTGACCTTAACTATTTGTAACTACCACCAAAATCATCACAAGCATTCCTTTATGGAAAGGCTCATAATAGAAAATCAAATTCTACAACAATCAATCCAAAGCGCTGCTCTTAACAACAGTTATAGCCTAACATTGCAAAGTCCATGTCCATGCTTTTGAAAGAAAATCTTTCTCCATTTTATGCCTGAGTCACATTTTTGTACATCTTTTCCCATTTAGAGTATATATACAAAATTTTATTATTCTTGAATGCTAATAAATGAGTAAACTATAGAAAAACATATTTAGCTCAACATGGCTAAGAGAGAGAGGGGTCAGAAGGAGTGGGGTGGAAGAGAGAGACGGAGTGAGGAAACCAGAGAATTTTGGTTGAGGGTTCAGATTACCAACTTGAAATAGAAGTTCTCTATCCTTAAAGTTTGACGCTGACAATATGTCATGAATAAAACAGACATCTCTCTGAGCTGAATAGTAGCTCCCACAGTCGTAGACAATGTCTAAAGCCTGATTCTCATTCATACCGTGAAGAAAACACACGTGCCTTTTAAAAACAGCTAGTATTGAATCCTGTAAGACTGTCTTCAGGGGAAAAGAAAAGGTTCACCATGGACAAAAACCTGACTGGCAACATAACTGAGAGTCTAAAACTTCTCCAATGTTTGAATACCTGGTTTGATAATGTTTTATCTAAGCTATTAGATTAATGTTTTACTTGAAACTCCCATTTAAGAGGACATATTGCTCTACCAAGCACTCTCTCAATTGGGAACTCCAGCTGGCTTGACATTGGATTCTTATTTACTTGTTTTTGTTTTATTCAAGAGAGGATTTCTCTGCAGCTCTGTCTATCCTGGAACTCCCTCTGTAGACCAGGGTGGAGATCTGCCTGTCTCTGCTTCTAGAGTTCTATAGTAAAGGTATGCACCGCCACTGTGGAGCTTCTGTTGTACATTTCTGCGTAGAATGTTTGGTATTATGCTTCTGTCTCACTCAATAAATCCACTGAAAACAAAATTACAGACACCGTTTCCCTAAACTGCACAAAATACTGGACTACATAGTGAGACAACAACACAAGTAAAAAAGAAAACCCTACAAGAAGACTATGGCATGTCCGTTTCTGATAAAAGGTATTATAAACAAATAGAAAAAACACTTAGCAGTACATTGACACTGTTTAATATACACAGCTTCCTGGACTAAGTAGACAATCTATTGTTTAGCATTACATCAAAAAAAATCTTAAAATATACGGAAATGAGAAACAAAATATTCATTTGAGTCATATATATACACGTGTGTGCACAGGTTCATGCACATTTGTGAGGAACACAAAATACTTGGGATAATGCTCTGTTCGCAAGTAGGAAATAGCCAGACAGGAAGTGATACCCTATTCTTTTATATATAAATATGTGGAATAAAATACTCCCTCCCCAGACAAAGCCAAGGCCCTAACACTAAACTCAAAATTCTAATGAGCCAGACATTTGTGGATTTCCCTAACCCCCGACCCTAGGTAGTTACAAAATGCGGGGGCTGGAAACATGGCTCAGTGGTTAAGAGCCCTGTCTGTTCATGAGAGGACCAAGATTTGATTCCCAGAACCCACATGGCAGCTTACACCTGTCCGTAACTCCTTTTCCAGGGGATCTGATATGATACCTTCACACCAATGAATGTAAAATAAAGTTAAATAAATTATATAAAAAAAGGAAAACACATTCTGTTCAGAAAAATATACCCGTTACCATTCATTAAAGCCAGTTTGAAGCATGTAAACAGCATTCCCTTGAACTTCAGTCACTGAATGCCTAATCTTTTGTGCCAATTATGGAGTTGTTAGAAATCCAGATGCCAGGTGCCCGGCATTAAATAAAGCCTTCCTTCTGTATGAAGCTTGCCCATCTCACATTTCATTCCCATACAATTAATTCTTTACCAAGTCATAAGCTCTAAATAATAAAATTGGTTCAAAGACCAGAAACACACACACTCACACACTTAAGAAGCATACAGAGCACAGTAGTAGGAACAGTACACTGATATCCTGTGCTTTTTGTATAAGATTACTTTTCCTATACTGCTTTGTAAATTCATTACTGCACCAAATACGAGACTAAAGATATAGCCTTACATATTCAAGATTCGCATTGTTCCTAAGGAAATTTCTAAGACATAAACCACTAATTCTCAGTTCATCTGCCTCAAGTCAACCAAAGCCAAAAACAGTGGCACATCTGAGTTATCCTACATCATCTCTATGTAAAGAAATCCTAGATATCCAGGACCAGAGCATGTATATTTACCATGAACAACAAAGGAAGTCCTACAATGACCAGAACACCCCTTAAAGCAGTAACATTACTCCAATACCATTAATGAAAAACTACCAACATTGGAAGCCAGTCTATTTACCTCTCGTAGAAAGTTTGATAGCATGCCTCAATATAACCTTAAACAGTAAATAAATGGGCAAAATATAACCCAGTTTATGAGCATAATGTTCAAACCACAGCAGAAAATCCGTAAGTTATTAAAAGAAAGGATGCTGGTTTTTCTGATACTACTAACGTCTACAGGAGGATTTGAAAATAACAAAAAGGCCTTGAGGATTATCATTTGACCAGTGGGTAAAATGATGTTACCCAAAGGGCAGAGATCCTGCATATCATACAGAATTGTATCTCAACTTGCGGAGATAACACATACTTAGAAGATAGGCAGAGATTGTTAGGAATGCCAAAACCTCAAGGAGCGTGTGGTATTTGTGATAAAGTATCTATTCTCGCTGGCTACTTGACCTTAGTCAAATTCCACTTGTTACTGGAAAATTCTGATAGATTAATAGGTGCAATCACAGGCAGTTCACTGGAAAACATATTAGGGGTAGGATTTACGTGATAGGCGTAGAAGAGAAAACATCAAAAACTTTCCAAGGAAAGAAAAAATGATAGAAAAATACCTTTAAATTCAAATAGAAAAACATCCTCTAGCACTCATGGGGCACTTCAACCTTACTGAGGCAGACAAGTAGAGGGACAAATAGAGAAATCCTATCCGCAGACTAAAAGACTGGGAATAGATATTTATTCTCTTGTACCTTGTAGAAGGCAAGCCCATCCTCTGTTCAAGCCCCCCCTCTTACAGGGGCTGACACACACCACACAGGGACATATTCTCTTAGCAATTTTCCTAGTGCCAGCTCATCTGGAAGTACCACATCCTGTTTTCAAATCCGTTTTCCATCTGTTGAATGGAAGTGAGATAACCTAGGCATAGATTCTTGCTGCCAACATCTTCAAAAACAAAAAGAAACTCCATCCCATGGTCTATTCCCCTGACACTGTTGTGTCTATGTCTGGTGTTGAGACATAAACGCGCCTCAAAATGCTGGGGGGCGGGGAGTAGATCATCATGCTAATGCCCCGATGTCTACCTCTGGATGGTACTAATTGTACCAGTTACCCTTGGTGTCTTGTATACACTTGCCCTTTCCAAAATCCAACTTTTTTAGGTCACCTATGCATTAAACCCAATGCTTTTAATGCCACATAGAATGTTCTAGAAATGAAATATGAAATTCAAGAAGGCATAAGCACTTGAAAGCAGAGGTAACAAGCATTTAGCAGTAAGCCCAATTGGGTTATATCTTTAAAAGTATTACACTTAATCTGTGTATATGAACTGTAACTGCAACAGCCCGAGAGGTGGCTCAGAGGCTAAGAGCGCCTAAGGCTTCTCCAGAGGACCCGAGTTCGAGTCTTGTCTGGCTAGCAGATGATGTAAGCAATCAATAAATCGCTATCAAAAATCGGGGAAAAAAAAGGGAAGTGTAACTGCAGGTACACATGTACCAAAAGGATGGTGAGGAAAAAACTACATGGAAGAATCAATTCTCTTCTACCATAACACTGGTACTTCAAGCTTAAAGTCCAAGAAATCATTCTTTCTCTTAAATGCTTTTTAATGCTTCTTAAAAATGGACACTTGAAATCTCACCAGCACACATAGGTAACTAATGGATTCCCTTCCATAGTATTCTACTCTCTGAAAAACAAATAAGGAGTTAGGTTTATAAAAATAATCTTTTGGAAGTATTTGAATCTTTTCAGAAGAAAACCAGCTTCCCCTAACAAAAAAAATATGGATTGGATCAGTGGACTAATATCCTTAATTGCTAGCCCATAAGTGATGGCAACAACTATAATCCCAATACTTGAAAGGCCACTCTGTTCTACTCAAGGCTAGGCTTGCCTTGAGTAAAAAAACAACCCCTTTGAAGCTGGTGGCTTCTAAATCCAATTACTCACGAGGTCGAGTCTGATCTACATAATTCAAGGCCAGGATTATACCCATTAAGACCCTGTTTCAAACAAACAGACAAACAAATAAGACATAAGTCAACCTGAAGTCCATTAATGCACTACAGGATAGGGAAAGGATATAGAAAATGCACAGTAATGCTGCCTGGCACCATATGTTGGGAAACCTTGGGACATAAAAACATTTTCCCAAGTCCCCTGAACACAACAGCCATATGCCATTGAAACCAAAATTGGAGTAAGATAGATGTTAGGCTGATGGGCAAAGGGCTATGTGCTATCAGTAATGTATTAGCTGCTGAGAGTACATTCTCCCTATTATTAGTTCATGTTCCCCGTACCTAATTCTCTTGTATTCATAAACTTTGGAACACAATTTTGAATATTAATTACTATTCCACTCCTGGGACTTCCATTTTGATCTATGATAGATGATAAGTCAAGCTATTAACAAAGCTAGTATTAAATGTTTGCTTTAGTTTTGAGCAAGACCAGAGAAAGAGGCCTGATTGTGCTCACACATTAATAAGAAAATTAACGAGGTCTAATCAGTGAATCTTCTATTGAGGGTTCTTTTCTCGAAACCACTTATAGGCAAAAAAGAACAATAGTAGGCTGTCCCCTGTCGGTATCTAACAGTGCAAGGACTTTGTGTGGGTTAACTAGAGGTATCTCCCAGATTCGAATCAAGATATTAAAGACAAAAATGGTACAGTAAAAATGTAACAAGCCTCATTATTTGGAATGGCTCAGTGGACAGGATGAATCTTAGGAAGTTTTAGGGCATACTACTTCCATAAGCCAGTGGTTCTCAACCTTCGTAATGCTGTGGCCACAAGTTAAGAACGAATGCCCTAGGAAAAGAGAAAAAGAATAATGTGTAGGATACAGCTAAAAAGTTAAATGGAGGTTAAATACGTTAGAGGACTGGGTCCAGAAAAATCATGTAGAGCCTGAGCCTGATTGATGGTGCTTGCCTCCATGAATTTTTTTCTTGGTAGTTTTATAATGATCAAAAGGCAATCCTGAAAAATTGGGAGGTGATCTGTCTAGCCAAAAGGAAGAAGCCAGGTTTCTTGTTCATGACAGTTGCTGTACAAGGGTGGGGAGAACTGAGGAACTCATAAGTAGGGGGATAGTTATACTTTTTATTAAGTAAACTGGTATGGTAAGATGGGTCCCTGGGTAATTATGGGTGGTGCCAAGCTTGATGTCCAGGAACCATATGGTAAAAAGAAGTGTTCTCCAGAAACGCTTGGCTCCCTTTAAAATTGAGTTCTCTGTTTGGATGGCACTATTATACTACCGTGGAAAATATCTCATGCTAACGAGTACCATTTGTTAGTTAGTTCTATTATGAATTAACAATGATTGATCATAGGAAGAAATTCGAAAACATCAAGACTATGAAACCCATAGACATTATTATAAAAGAAGTCAAACTGCCAGCAGCCGTCTTTTGCCACATTAGGCTTAGGTTTAGAAACGGCATCTACTGTTGCCAGAACATAAACATACTCTTTGAGAAAATTCTGGACTTCACTAGTTTGATGAGTTTTCTCTAATAAAATATAATGAAAACAAGAGTAATATTTTGACTGTAACATTAAAGCCATATTAACGGAAGGCTATCATCTCTCAGGCAAAATAATGCCATTTCCCTCTAGGTGCATGCATGCCATTGTCCCCGACCATACTAAATCCCATTGGGCAGGGTCAAATACTTGGCCAAGTGACTTCCACTCAAGAACGGGGGGCGGGTGTTTGGTGTTTGGTCTCAACCTGTACTGTAGTTGCTACAGGTCTTCATGAGGCTGAGGTTCAGTTAGGTATGCTCACCTTTGTACGTCATATTCAGATTCTTTACTAGACAAGTTCAACACCAAATCTGAAGGGCATCTGTTATAAACTTTTCCATTCCATCTTTGTTAATATTCCCTAAAAGTCCCAATGGACCTTACTATTCTCCACATTTAGCAGACTGACACGGGATATTTGAGAGGAAAGCATGTCAGCATGATTATGATCAGTTGCCTAATGAGAAACAGACACGTTACAATTGCCTTTCTAAAGGCTAGGGGTGTAGGTGGTGTAATAGAACATGTGTATCATGCTCTGACCCTAGATTACTAAGATAACATCACAAAGTTATCCATTGTTATAAAAATACACTTTTAAAAAGACAGTATACTTGCTGAACAGTGGTGGAACATGCTTTAATCAGGAGGGAGAGGTAGGTAGATCTCTGAGTTTGAGGTCAATCTGGTGTATCAAGTTCTAGGACAACGAAGGTTGTTACACAGAGCAACGCATGCTGTATACCTATTGCTTAAGACCCCACACATATTGGTTATAAAACATTTGGACTGAACAGAAAGATTCATTCCTGTTGCCTAACTTTCATAGGATTGGTGAGTATGATTCAGTCTGTTAAGGGAAGTCCTTATTCAGTTATGAACATTATGAACTATTGTGACCAAGATGGCAAGATATACCCAGGGGTACAATAGTAGCACTATGTTATCTGATGGCTAACCATTTTTAGTGGATTTAAGCTTGCTCTGAAGGGGAAAATACCTGTCTGGTATAATGGGTCAGGCAAAGAAGCTATTGCTGGGGAGCTCTACAACCTACTATTTTTCTGCTAATCATCACTCGACCTCTAAATTCCTACCTCTAAGCATACACATTAGTACAGCACTCAGACATCATGAGAAATTGTGCTTGCATAGTACATGGGCTAGCTATATAGTAAGACCTAAACAAAACAGGCAACCAAACCAACAAAAATCAATTCGGGACTGGTATGATTTCATTTCAAACACAAAAAGATAAAAAGTATTGTGGTAGGTATGATGGGAAATGGACATAATCTAAGAAATCAGAAAGTAGAGAAAGGAGATGGCCATGTTTATACAGCAAGATCATACGACACACACACCACTGTCATCTACATTCTTTAAAGAAACACTTTTGGTATTCATAAATTATAAAATATATTAGGAAAATTATTTAAACTTTTGTTTGGTTTTCTGGACTTTTTGGAAGGTGCTGTTTGAGAAAGGAACTCAAGCGGCTCAAACTTTGTTATGTAGCTCAGCTCTGGATCTGCTACTTCAATCTCACAAGGGCTTGTGTTACAAGCCTGTATATTTACAAGCCTGTAAATATTCCTGACAATAAAATCATATATATATATATATATATATATATATATATATATATATTTGGTTTTTTTGAGACAGAGTTTCTCTCTGTAGCTTTGGACCCCTGACCTGGAACCAGTTCTTGTAGACCAAGCTGGCCTTGAACTCACATAGACACACCTGCCTCCGCCTCCTGAGTGCTGGAATGTGGTGGCCACCAGCCACCCACGCCCAGCAATATTTTCTAAGGTTGGTATAATCAACATGGAGATATAATCTCATCACTCAGGAAAGCTGAGAGGCAGGAAGATAACTGTCAAATCCAGGCTAGGGCAGGAGAGATGGCTCGGAGGTTAACAGCATTGACTGCTCTTACAGAGGTCGAGTTCAATTCCCAGCAACCATATGTGGCTCACAACCACCGGTAATAAGATGTGGTGCAAACTTCTGTCTGCAGGGACACAAGCAGGCAGACCATTGTATACATAATAAATAAATAAATCTTTAAAAAATATAAAATTCAGGCTAACTTGGTACATAGAGAGTTCCGCCACTCTTCCAGATGACCTTTATGAGATATGAAAATATTTACCAAAAACAATAAGGCATGTTCCAGAGTACAAATAGCACAAGAACAAAATGTAATACCTTAAAAACAAACAAAAACAATTTAAAAATAAAAAAATTAAAAATAAAAAGAAAGAGGGTGTGTGCTCAGGATACAGACAACTATCTCGGGCTGGAGAGATGGCAAAGCGGTTAAGAGCACTGCCTGCTCTTCCAGAGGTCCTGAGTTCAATTCCCAGCAACCACATAGTGGCTCACAGCCATCTGTAATGAGGTCTGGTGACCTCTTTAGGCCTGCAGCCAGACACACAGACAGAATATTGTATATAAATAAATATTAAAAAAAAAGACAACGGTCTCTGTGAGTTCCAGGCCAGCCTGCTCTACAGAGCGCATTACAGGACCTTGCATATTGTAGGCAAGTGTTGTACTTTTAACAATATCCCTAGATGTAGAAAATGTCTTAGGAAAGTAGCTAAGAAAAAAGCCTGCACTACAAATAAAAACAATTTTGGTGCAGAACACCCAGCATTCAGGAGGCTGGAGCAGGAGAATTGCTGTGAGTTTAAGACTTATTATTACCTACACAGTGACTTGAAGGTCAGTAAGGAATAGCCTAGGAAAACACTGACTTGAAACAATAAAAATACTTCTTAGACTGTCAATGAAATCTTTAAAAACCCTTCAAAGCCAAGTAGAGTTCAAGGTAATCTTTGGCTATATTTGCTATATTATTTGGTCAAGGTAAAAGAAGAGTACAGTAACATTAGACCCTGTCTCTCCTTAGAGCCTTGGCTGCCTTCCTGCAACATTAATAAATCTGTGACCAAAAAAGGGCAATTTGGGGCAGAGCAGTGGTGGTGCATGCTTTTAATTTCAGGACTCAGGAGGCAGAGGCAGGGAGATCTCTGTGAATTTGAGGTCAGCCTGGCCTACAGAGTGAGTTCCAGTAGATAGAGCCAGGGCTGCTACAAAGAGAAACCCTGTTTCAGACCCCTCCCCTACAAAAAAAAAAAAAAAAGGAAAAAAAAGAAAAGAAAAAAGAAAAAAGAAAGAAAGAAAAAGAAAAAAATAAGGCTGGAGGTAATTGGCATGTGTCCCTCTTGAACCTCAAACCTGAGCTCTTTCAAAGAGATACCTCAGCTGGTCAATTCTTGGCCTTTCAAGCATTAAGACCTGACTCTGTAGCCCCAGAATCCTGGGGGAAAAGGTAAGCCAAGAATTGTGCTTTGGGCGGTGGAAAAGGAAGGATCCCTGGTGCGAGTTGGTCTAACCAATAAAGGGGACTAAGCAAATTCTACTTAGAAATCCCTTCCCTAACAGATAAGACATGCAGAACTCCACTCACATGCAAATACACTCAGACATATGCAAATACACATACAAACTAAAGCAGAAATGAATTTCTTTAGATAAATGAGCTCCCGGAGCGCAGAGATTTACACTAAGGACAGAGGAAACACTTTAGGAGGAAAAAGATTCCCATACAGAAGAACTCAAGTCATATCACTTTAAAACAGGTTTCTGAGACTCTATTAAGTTTTGTTTCTGAAAATTTCTTTCATCTCTCAAAGTATCACGCACCGAAGACCTCACATTCCAACAAGTATAACAGTCAATAAAAATGAACAGGCTTGTGTTAGTGGTGCAATGCTTTTAAAAATTCAAGCTGAAACAGTGTGGTGATGTCACATGTCTTTAATCCAGCACTAGGGAGGCAGAGGTGGCACTCAGTTCTGGGAGTTCAAGGCCAGCTTGGTTGACAGAGCAAGTTCCCGGACAGCCAGAGCTGGCACACAGAGAAATCCAATATCGAAAGAACAAAAAATGTGGGGGGAGAATAGAGTGTATAGCAGATGGAAATGAACCTTAAAGGACCGAGTAGAAAAACCTAAGATAGAGGCAAAAATCTGAGGCAATGAGTATCTAGAGCTAAAAAATTGCAGAGGCTTTTCTCTAAAGCCAGCAAGTGATTTGGAACTTAAGAGGGCTAGGGCCTGACAGCCACAATTATTAGCTGGGAGTAAAGATACTTGGTCTCCTGTGCTCAATATAATAGAGTGATGACAGTCCCTATTGGCCTAAAACAAAGTCTCCAACCTGGCATTTAAAGCTACAAAAAACAATGCAGAGGCACACGGCAGCTCAGTCAATGAGCACTCTTATGCTTCGGCACGTCTCTGGGGTCTCAGGTACTCTGTACTCTCGTATATAGTAGCCTAAAAGGAATCACAGCATGTACAATGGATGAATAAATGTGGTTAGCTTCAAATTTATTTTTAACTCACACTGAAATGTGATTTGCCAATTCTCATGCGTTATAAAATATTTTGGTTCTTCTCACACAATAAAAGGCAAATATTACTTTATACGCAACGATTATAAAAAATAATAAACAAATGTGGTGAACCAGACTCAGAATTGGCAGAGTATTGGGGAGATGGCTCAGTGGTTAAGAGCGCCGGCTCTTTTTCTAGAGGACCCTGTTTCAATAATAGCACCCATGTGGCAGCTGAAATAGTCTAACTCCAAGATTTGACAATCTCATAGAAGCAGACTGAAAATATGCGCTATTTTTTCAAAACAATTTTATTTTTTATTTATGTGTCTGCTTTTCTCTATGTTCACCAATGCATGTACTAATATATTGATTCTATTTAATGAAATATCATACATTGTTCTTTGATAACAAGTACGTAGAATTTGTTTTGCTAAAAGGAGAGGCTCCTCTCCTCACCTTAATTCAGAAGGTCACAAAACAAGGACAGAAGCTTGAAATCTCTCCTTTAGTTTCTATTTCCTTCTTTATGGGTTGGGTGGCTGATGTTAATCATGCAAATCTATCTAAAAACTGGAGCCACCTAACCTATCTTATCTTCAGGACTAAAAGCACAAAGAAAGATAGGACTACGGAATCTCATTGTCAACTGTGCCAGACCCTGAAAGGAGCCTGAAAGTCTGTCTCAGGTCTTTGTTCCCGTGACAACATCACCTTAAGCAGTGACTCAAAGAATGAATCAACAGTCCTTTCTAAATTGAAGGTTAAGCAATAAGGACTTGATAAGAAATTCAGTGCAACCCAATAGAATCAGAACTGAGATCAGCATCATTAGGACCAGTGTTCCAAAGGCCCTGGAGATATCTAAACTATGATTTAGACTATCACCATCCCTGAAGAATTGAAATTTCCTGAGGAATCTCATGCTGAGCCAGAGAGTAAGGTTGAAGGCCTTGTGCTAGACAATTAAAAACAGCCACCAGGAAGAGATCTCACAGTTCGGATAAAATTTCAACCAATGTATGCACATCTTAGTGATTTTTGTTGCTACCCTTTCTTCTTTTTTTATTGGTGAGGGGCTCTTTTTGAAACAAGGTCTTAAGGATTAATTGTAGGCCTCCCTATGTAACCTAGGCTGGACTTAAACGCCACCTGACTGAATGCTGGTGATATTACAAAGCAATGCTGGGGAGAGTGGGCCCCGGACACCCGTTTTTATGATTTGTTCCATAGAAATGTATCAACACCATAGAAAAGGTGGAGAGAATGTAGGTGTGTTGATCTCCCTCGTTTGGCAAATCTGTAAATAAGTTCATTTCCCCACATTGATTTCTTTCTAATTTCTTTAAAAGAAAAAAAATGTATGTGGGAAAATGGTGCAATAAATTCCAATACTTTATATGTTAACTAGAAAAATCGAAGTGCTCTCCAAAAATAGTTCATTTATGGATGACCTAACCTGTTATTTTCATGTTAGTACCTAAATACAGAATAAATTTCAATCCTAAATTCAATTTTTATTTCATTGAATGGCAACTTATATTAAAACCCATCCATCCCTTTTATTCTATTTTTTTG
The DNA here is from genome assembly GCF_982192425.1 of Myodes glareolus. Taxonomy (NCBI): domain Eukaryota; kingdom Metazoa; phylum Chordata; class Mammalia; order Rodentia; family Cricetidae; genus Myodes; species Myodes glareolus. The sequence goes on along the minus strand of NC_142053.1, from coordinate 80,275,579 downwards.
GGGGGGGGGGTGAGAGTGGAGCAGAGGCATTTGACAAGGTAGGACCTTAGTAGTGAAGCCAAGCCTAATACTATTTACATCTTAACTCTCTTAACCATTTTATGAAAGCAGTTCAATGGTATTAATACACCCATGTATTATGCGTGTATTATAAATTTTGTAAACCTGACACTGATTATCCTATCACAACCAGTATTCTACTGATTATGAACTTAGGTCATGTATCATTCTTTTAAACTAACCAATATGTCAAAAATTTTGGAATGCAAAGTGTTACACGGTTTTATGCATTTAGAGTCAGGTGACTATGCGAGACAGCCTATACGTAAAATCAGTACTGGCCTATGTTGGTTTAGGTTACTTAAGCACTAGCGCCCCCCCCCCCCGCCCTTTTCTTTTTGGGACAGGGTCTCTCTACAGCAGCCCAGGCTGGTCTCAAACTCACAAATATCCACAGGTCTCTACCTCTTAAGGGCTGGAATTAAAGGTCTTTGCATCTATGCCTGGCTAAAAAAACAAAAACAAAGACAAAAACTCACTTTTTTTTACATTTTTAAAGGAAAATCAGAATTGCACAAAATTCCTACTCAGCATAAAGTCCATGAAGGCATTTCAGCAGCAAATCAAAAGAAAACAGAGCGCGCATATCATATAACCCAAAGCGAAAAGATCAAGCCAGAAATAGATGAGGTAAATGGAGGTATTTTCCCCCTCATTACTGGAAAATGTGAAGCAGAAAGCAAAGAATCAGGAAAATGCTGACAAAAGCAAAGTAGAAAAGTTTTCTTAAAATAAAGGGTATGAGGGATTTATATTCAAACTTTTAGAAGCAGAATCTAGGCAAACCATTAGTATAAAAGGCCATAAAGATAAACTGAAATACTGTTTCTGGCAATGATCTAAAGATTATCATCTGGAACTATAAAACCTTTAGGTAATATTGTAAAATATTTATGGGTGAGACAGGACAAAAAGAGAAAAAAATTAAGGGGTATAAGAAAGGAAAGAAGGCGGGGGTGGAGGTGGGGGCACATAGCTTTAATAGGGGCATTCAGGAGGCAGATGCAGGCGGGGTTCCAGGACAGCCAGCGTTGTTACACAGATAAACCCTGTATTGGGGAGCAGGGCAAGGGGGTGAGAAAGGGACTGACTAATAGTCAAAGACTTCAACACAGCCAATAAAGTCCAACTTCATCTCAAAAATGATCTGACAAAGAATGAACAAACTATGCTTGCCGAATGTTTGCAACTTTCAGTTTTATCTAATAAAACCCTTTTATAATTTTACTCACAAAAGAAAATCCTCAAAGGTATAAAACAAGTACAGCAACTCAACTACTTTTACTAAACTTTTAAACATGAAAATTTAAGCTTTGATCAATCTTTAATTTTTATTGAAATCCTTTGGGACATGTAATTTAAAAGCCGCAGGACCATATACAAAGAAACTGTAAATACATCTAAGTTCAACTCAAGAAGATTTGAGATTATGTATACCGTCCTTGTCCTCCCCACGTAATAAGCGTGCTAAGCCTCACCATGCTCACACCGAAAAAAAAAAATCAATCATCCAAGTTATCTGCATAACATTCTCTAAGTGTAAAGAGACCTCCGCAGGTTGCAGGGTTATGTCTCCCTCCTGTCAGACACTGGGCCATTCTTAACTGCCACATTGAGGTGTCAACTATTAACATTTGGAGGGAATGCAACTTAAAAAGAGGGCTTAAGGACATGTCTCACGGAACACTTACCTAGCCTTCTTAAGCTCTAATGGACTTGGATGCAAATAGCTCAGTCACTAGTAGATCGTTTGCCTAGTATGCTTGGTGAATGGTCCTAGGTTCAATTCTTAGTCTCACAAGAAAACAAAAAACCCTTGGTTCAAAAGGTAAAGAGATCTGCCACAAAACATGACAAGCTGAGTTCAATCCCTAAGATGAACAAGGTGGAGAAAATTGCCTCTGCCTGTTCTCTGATCCCCAGACCCTGCTATGGCCCTTCCATATATAAACACAAAAACCAAATAGCTATGCTCCCATGTGCATGTTCTTCGCCCTCACTGTTTCCCCTCCCTCCCTTCTAGTAAATAAATATAGGGTTAACGACTAAGTCAGTGGGCAAAGCACTTTCTGGTAAAATTTTAGAGCCCAGGTTGGGATCCCTAGCACAAGCTGAATGCTCCACAGTGTTAGTGTCGGCTTGACACCTCACTTCCAATCCCAGTGCTTGGGAGGCAGAAACAGGGATTGCCCAGAGCAAGCTGTCTGACTAGACTCAATTGAGGCTTTTGGGTTCATGGAGAGATTTTGATAGTAAGGTAGTGAGTATATGAGGACGACAACTGATAGACATACCACACACATGGAAACACAAACACATGCACGCCACACATACATATATACCACCAAAAAAAAAAAAAAGTAAAATCCTATAGCTGGGTAACATGAGAAAGGAAAAGTGCAGCACAGAAAATGGCTTGCCTCAGCGGAAACAGTCCATATAAGGCATGTTTTCTTGCTTCACCCCCACCCCAGGTCCCATCACCACAGTGTACTGGCTCAAACTCAGGGCTTCAGATAGTGGGTAATTCCTACTTTCTGATTTTGCCTGGCATGATGGCAAAAGTTTATAATCCCAGCACTTGGGAGACACAGGAAGAAGGATCTTGATGACAGAGTAAACTCAAGACCAAAGTGTGCTACATGAAAATGCCTCTCAACTTAGGTTCAGACAAAAGTCTTAATTCTTATATTAAAATGATGCATATGTGGGTAGATGGACATGTGTACGTGACTGCAGGGAGCTATGGATGCTGGTCATTCGAACCGGCTAGAACTGGAGCTCCGCAGGCAGTTATGAGCCGCCTGATTGGGTGCTATGAAATTACTCCAGTTACCACAGTCTGTGTTGTGTTCTTAACCATAAAACCTCTATAGCCCTAGAACTTCACTTGATTTTGACTAAATATTGTATTGCTAAAGAGACATGAATACAGGGAATGGTAGCTTGTTCATGGCACATCACTCAATATCTAGTAAAGTCATTTAAATCACAGAAAACAATTACATAAAACCAAAGATACAAACATATAGTTAGGACAAACAAAAAATTTACAACAATATTTATTTTTAGTTACCAGATAAGGCTCCTGTTTTGTTGTTTTTATGTAGGTATAATGGTCTATTAATTCCTAGATTATCTCACTCTAATTTATACAAATGTACCCAAAATTGTGGTCCAAAGAAACCTGCCCCAAGCTGGATTGAACAGGAATTGCTCTACATACCCTTATTTTGTAACATAATACAGTGACATGACAATAACACAATTCCAAAGAAGCAGCGCCGGCTCTAAGATTATTAAAGCATTTATAAACATACTCTGCTGTCCTGAAGCTACTCAAGTTTCCTTGTAGAGAGGCCCGAATTTCTGGCAATGTTGGATTGACCTTTCCAGACAATTAGCAGTAACCAAGTATTAGTCTATCCTTTCCCTTTAAATGCATTTTGCACATTGGGTTGGCATGTTCTGAAACACTCCCCGATCCTCTCTAAATCACTTGTCCCTATGATTAGTTAAAGGACAGCAAAAGAAAACCAACACAAAAACCAGCTTTTCAAGAAAAAAGAAGAGAGTGATACCAGGAACCATGTCACATATGTACCACATCTGGATCCTGCAGGCATTTGCAACTGAAACCCCTGAAACAGAGGATGGGAGAAGTCAGTTCTTAACTATACATTAGAAACCATAGGTAACAAGCAGAGGCATCATCATATAAACCAAGCTAAACTGGAACAGGACAGGTCTAGCAATTTGGGTTCTCAGTTATTGGAACAGGGGTATTTATAGGAATCAATAAACGGAGGTAAGAGAGAAAGATGCATTGCAAGCCAACATGCAACACAAAGATGAGGCCATGAGAGCCTAAACTAATGTGAAAGCATAAAGAAGCAAAACAAGAGAAAGAAGCAAAAGGAAAGCTATCCAAATACGTGAACTAGAGAAAAACAGAAGTGGATGGGAAAGCCGTTGCCTAATAGGAGGCATAAAACACGAACACTAAGCAGAGTGACTAGACAGCTCAGCCAGCTACATGAACGGCACAGGTCAGCATGAACACGTACGTACTTCTGATGTTCATTGCAGTAGAAATTTAGACTCATATTCTGATAGTCTTTTATTAAAAAAAATTATATTTTGCCATGGAAGGAAGGAGGAAGAGAAAGGAAAATTGAGTAAGCAAACTGTGAGCCTGAGTTACCAGGGGCCCACCAGAGAAGACAATTCAAGACAATTTATACCCAACTGAAAGTCTTTATTCCAGCTGGCTAGAACTAAACCCAAGTATTTGGACACCTAGTAACAACAGACTGAGTGTCCAGAGCACAAGGTTTTTGAAATCAAAATCTAAATCCTGGCATTTCAGTTGGCAGTTACAGGGGAGCTTCACAGAAGCAGAGAGTTTAAAAGTGACTATTAAGTGGTTACCAGGAAGGGGGCCTGCACAGCAGAAGGCAGTTTAAAAGTCACTAAGATAAGTACTTACCTGGAGGGGGGGGGGCTGCACAGGCAAGGAGCTTAGTCACTAAGATAAGCAGTTACCTGGAGGGGGTCCTGCACAGGCAGGGAGCTTATCAATGCACTAAGATAAGCAGTTACCAGGTGGGGTCCTGCACAAAAAAAAAATACAGTTGAATACTCACTAAGATAAGCAGTTACCAGGAGGGGGTCCTGCACACACACACACACACACACACACACACACACACACACACACACAATACAATTGAATACTCACTAAGATAAGCAGTTACCAGGAGGAGGTCCTGCGCAAAAAATAGGCAGTTGAATACTAACTAAGATAAGCAGTTACCTGGAGGGGGTCCTGCAGAGGCAGGGAGATTAACAGTCATTAAAATAAGCAGTTATCTGGAGGGGGTTCCGGCAGAGGCAGGCAATTAACTGTCATTAAGATAAGCAGTGACCTGGAGGGGGGTCCTGCACAAAGAGGCAGCTTGAAAGTCAAACCAAGATAAGCAGTGACCTGGAGGGGGTCCTACCCAAAGAGCAGGTTTTAGGGAAGGAAAGATAAGTTAGCTAGGACGTACTGACCTTAGGTTTCTAGAACAGAGTTGGGTAGTTTTCCAGGAGACTCTCCAACAAGGAAATCAGATTCTGCTTAAACCTGAAAGGCCTCAGCAGGAATACAAGATGGAGGAACTTTTGTACTGGTTTTCCCTGTCACACACGGTGGTGTATGCCTATAATGCCAGCATCCCAGCACTCAGAAGACTAAGGCCAGCAATGGATATACATGATTAAAGCTAGTGTGGTCAAAACCACATAGAAAACTAAGCAAAATAAAATAAGATTTTATGCCCACTAGAAAATGGGTTTGAGAGAGACTTGGAAATTACTGAATTAAGATCATGTAATCAATCAGATTTAAATCAATTCAGAATTCAATAAATAATATCAGTCCTACACATGCTCAAATTATTTCTTAAGGAAACTTGAAAAGACAATCAAATAAACATAGCTAAGAAAGCATTCCTGATACTACGTATACTCCAAACCCACAACTGATAAGCCATCCCCAAGCTTGATCCCCAAAAAGGATCAGAATCAAGGACATCCCTCGATAAACTGGCCAAAATTGTCATAACACAAAAGTTTTCCTCAGGGGTTGGAGAGATGGCTCAGAGGGTAAGAGCACTGACTGCTCTTCCAGAGGTCCCGAGTTCAATTCCCAGCAACCACATGGTGGCTCACAACCTCCTTGCCAGCAGTTCATTGTATGCTTAATAATAAATCTTAAAAATAAAAAAAGTTTTCCTCAAAATGGTAAGGTGACAAAATTCTATATAATTCAAAATTTTGAAAAACAAGACCTTGGAGTATCGTTCAGTGGTAGAACACTTGTCCAGCATGTGTGAGACCCTAGGTTCAATCCTTAACACTACTGAATAAATACATATCAGTTAGGTATGGTGGAGTATACTTGTATTTCCTCTTCTGCAAGGAGAGACATGAGAATCAGGATGACAGTCTAGACTCAGCTACCATGGCAACTTTGATGTCAGCTTGTGTCTCAAAAATACCTACGTCTCAAAAATAAAATAGATAAAAATAAAGAAACTAAAAGTCAGCTAAAGGAGTAAATGAATTTATGGAAGAAAATACTACCGTCCATGGAAGAATCAGAAAAGACTTAAGATCCAGTGATGAACCAATTTGCAAAGGAATGCCTCAAAAGTTAATAAACAGAAGCTATTTATCTGCAGTAGGGCAAACAGGATGAGGAAGTTAGTTAGCAGAAGGGAAAAAGCAAGAAAATGCTAGGAGAACTGGGTTGTAGAGCTACCTGTGAGACTAACAGAGTTTACCGGAGAGGCTGCCAAGGTCCAAAGACAGTCAAATATGATATCACTTTGATGCTAGTTTGCCTTTCAATAATACTGGTTATACTTACATTAGCTGGATTGATTTAGGATGGCGAAATTTTGATTTATACATAGGGTGAAAAGACATTCACATATAACTAACAATATTAGAAAATGGCCTAGACCTGATACATACAAAGAAAGATGCAGGTAGAAAGGCCATGCCCACAGATCAAAAAAGCTCAAGTTAAGAGTGATTTAAGTCTTAAAGAGAGAGGAGATTAAGGAGACAGTCTATGGATTCCTGTGTGCAACAAAAGCAAGGTGACAAGCACAAAGAACCAGAGAGAAGCTGCAGCAACAATCATGACACTCCACTAGAGACAAGTTTTAGAAACTTAAGCCTGTTCATACAATGAAATATGGATTGAGAAGAATACTCTTCCAGATGGTGATAACTACTTTTGATTTTTAAAACACACCTGGGAAAGCCAGAACCTGAATTGAGGAACTGTCGTCATTAGATTGGCCTAGGGCCATATCTGGGGTAATTTTCTCGATTGCTGTGGGTTGCAGAGGGGCCCAGCCCATTAGTCATGCTACTGCTAGGCAGGTGAGCCCAGGCTGTATGCAAGAGATAGCTGAGCAATGCAGAGAATTAAGCCAGCTAGCATTTCTCCATGGTCTCTTCAGTTCCTACCTTAAGGTCCCTGCCTTGGCCTAGCACAATGACATGTTTTCCTTTTCCAAATTTTTGCCGGTCAGTGTTTAACCACTGTAAGAGTAAGCAAATTACGGCCAAATAAAATAAATCAATTTTACAGCATAAGACACAATACTGATGACAGATGAAATACAGAGGTTAGCTAATCTGTGTTCTTTGAAATAAAAAAAAACACCTGTGGTATGCAAACAGATCGTCAGCAGCAAAGAACTGGATGTTTAAAAATCCCAGTTGAGCGCAGTGACACCTCTAACTCTGGTTGATTACTGACCATCGCTGCAGGTTAGGAGTCAATCAGAGCTACACAGGGAGATTTACAGGACTGGGCTAAAGAGCCAGACCCACAGAAAAGAAAACAATTAAAACAAAACAAAACAAAAACTTCCAAGATTTTACACAGGAGGGACTGGAGAGATGGCTCAGCACCGAGAGCATACTCTGTTCTTACAAGTGATCCAGGTTCTGCACCTTCAGTTGTAGGGGTCTGTCACCCCATTTCTGACCTCTGTGGGCATTACACACATGTGACAAACTTACATGGATGTAAAACAGTAACAGAAGACAAAAGAATCTTAAAAGGATATACCGGAGGATTAGAGTCATAAACATTAGAAGCTATAAGAGGTTATAAGAATAAAACGTAATAAAGCAGGTATGGGCAAAATGCAGCTTCCACACAAACACAGCTCACTTACTTTTTATGAAATTGTTTTCTTGGAACACAAATGCACTCGTGTTTATATATTGTCTATATTTGTTTTCATTCAACAACAGCAAAACCCATACAGCCCATAAAAATGAAACTACTATCGTACTTAATATGAAAACATTGCAAATTGGCCTGAGAGTATAAGCCAGTGTTGGCAAAGCTGAGTGGACACTCACAGGAGCTGAGAGAATAGTATATTATGTTAGAAGCAGAATACTGGAAAGGGGATTTTGAAAATCAGTACTACCAAAATCCTGACAGATACCCACAGTATACCTCCCAGCCCTGAATGTGCTAGATAGTAAGAATAATTATAGGTGGGTTGAGATGTAGCTGAGCACTGCCAACTCTCCCAGCACCCACACAGAGGCTCACAGCCATCTACAGCTCCAGTTCCAAGGAATCCAACATCTTCTGTCCTCCACAAGGACAGACACACATGAGATGTGCACACATGTATATGTAGGCTAACCACTCATACATATAACTTTTTCAAAAAAGAAAATCCAACTGACCAGTGGTGGCATATATCTTTAATCCCAGCAATTGGGACACAGAGAGAGGAAGATTGTGAGTTTAAGCCAGTCTGCTCTATGAGTTAGTTTCAAGACAGCCAAAAGCACAGAGAAATCTGTCTTGGAAAACCAAAACAACAAAAACAAAGACAAACAAAACCCCCCCAAAACAAACAATAGTAAAATAAATAAGAATATTATATGATGTATGCCAGAAATAAGGCACAAATCATGGCACGAATGTATAATTCCAGGCATGGAGAATGGGGTTGAGGCTAAATTAGAAGGATCACAAGTTAAAAAAATGTATAGTAGAGTAAGTTTAATAATGGTCCAGCCAATGTTAAAAGAGATGTTAAATATAATAGAGCTCAATGGCTCTTCACTAGTATGTACAAGCTAGTACTTCACTTTTCAGTACCAGAAAAGATCTGGACAAATGAAGCCCTGTGTTAGATCACCAGAACTGTTGAAAAAAAAAATAGTGCCCGGGGGCTCTAATCACAGAATGCAGAAGTACAAAAGAGAAAAATCACACTCATCCTAAGTTACACACTGATTTTTAAGGCCAGCATGAGCTTTGTAAGATCTTGTTCACTGGGGTAGAAGGGTTTAAAATGTTACACGAAATCCTCAAATATCATTTTAAAAGAACCTATTTCAAGCCAGGAGGGGTGGCACACACCTTTAATCCTAGCAGTCAGAAGGCAGAGGCAGGCGGATCTCTGTGAGTTTGATGCCTGCCTGGTATACAGAATGAATTCCAGGATAGGATCCAAAGCTACAGAGAAACACGGTCTTGAAAAAACAAAACAAACAAAAATAATCCACAGCAACATAAAAATGGTAAAAACAGGGGCTGAAGAGATGGCTCCATAGATAAGAGCACTGTCTGTTTTCCCTAAAATATCTGGGTTCACAACTGTTTGTAACCCCTTAATTCCAAGGGATCTGACACCCACATACAAACATGAAGGGAAAACCCCAACATACATTAGAAAACAAATCTTTAAAAAATTGTAAAAATGAATGGATTATAAACGATAGGAAATTATCATCATGCTCATCTTATGAAAAGTAACTGGAAACTAGGGGTATTGTTCGTGTCACATGCCTGTAATCCTAGCACCGGGAAAGCTGAGGCAAGAGGATTGTGAATTTGAGGTTGGACTGGACTCAAATGAAAAAAAAAAAAAGCAAGCGAAAAGGAAACTTTCAGTTGGGCTGTGCTGTTGCACGCCTTTAATCCCAGCACTTGGGAGGCAGCGGCAGGCGTATCTCTGTGAATCGAGGCCAGTTTGGTCTACAGAGCTAGTTCCAGGACAGACTCCAAAGCTAAAGAGAAACTGTCTGAAAGAAAGAAAGAAAGAAAGAAAGAAAGAAAGAAAGAAAGAAAGAAAGAAAGAAAGAAAGAAAGGGATACTTGAACTTGATACATTTTTAGGTTAGGCCAGACAAAAATATCTGAAACATGAGATAATAAATTTCAATATGTGATCAAGCCTGGTTGCTCAAGCCTTAATTCCAGCCCTTAGGAAACTAAGTTAAGAGTTTGTGTCCAGCCTGAATACATAGTGAGATCCAAGATTCCCTAGGTTATATATAATACCTTGCCTCAAAAACCAACTAAATCAAACCGATTGTCTAAAGCTGATATGTTCCATCACATGTCTTGAACCACAATAAAAGTCAAATTCCCAACAAACAAACAAACAGACTTCGAAGTTGCAACTCAGTGTAAGAAACTCACACGTAGTCAGGTATGTGGTTGCTCAGGCCTTCACCCTTGCACTCAGGAGGAAGAGGTTGGGGTTTGAAGCCAATCTGCTCTATAATGCAAGTTCCAGGACAGCATGGGGTACAGAGAAACCCTGTCTTGCGAAATCAAACCACCAGCGCACCAACAAAAAAACTCAAATTGTCTAACGTATTTGAGACTGTGGGCTCTATTCCCAGCACTGCAAATGTGAAGGAGGGTCAGGGAGATGGCTCAGTGGAGAAAGACGGATTTGGCAGGACCCATCTGAAAGCCAGCACTCCTACAGTGAGAAGGAAAGTATAATGAAATTCCCCCGAAAGCTGAGGCAAACTAGCAAGGAGTGCAAGGCAGTACGAATGATGCCAAGCACACAGCAGAAACAAGAGAACCTGGCTCAGTGAGAGAAGGCAAGCCTTGAAAGCTGTCCTTTCTCCACACTGCAACACAAATGGGCACCTCAACTCACTAACTCACTCACAAATACAAACAGTAAAGAAAAGAATTAAACAAAAATCAAATGGAAGCTGGGCGTGATGTCACATGCCTTAATTCCCAACACTTGGGAGGCAGAAGCAGGACTGATATATAGAGCTACTTCTAGGACAGCCAAGGAGAAATTGTCTCACAAAACTGCAAAAACAACAACAACAGGAAATACAACTCAAAGAGCCAAGAAATATCTTGTCTTATATTATTAGGAATAAAAAAATACACAAAATAAAATATTAAAGAATATGTTTTGCTTTCACAAACATTAAAATTGTTTTTCTTTCCTTTTTTGGTGATATTTGAGAACAGAATTACATAACATACAGTACATGCTGGCCTCCATCTTGCAGTGATGTTCCAGCCTCAGCCTTCCAACTGCTGAGGTTACAGGCATGAGCCACTATATTCATCTTGCAATTGGTGAATTTTTTTAAAAAAAAATACTTAATATAGTTTATAAGTATCAATGTGTTATGTGTGACAATGTCTAGTCTGATAGTCACTACAAGAACTATCCACTTTATCCAATCTTAGGAAATCAGCATGATATTTAACAACTGACCTATAACTACAAGCATGCTAACTTTAACTTTCTCTATGTAAATCTAGAGCAGTTTGGGCTGGAGGGTAGCTCCATGGAAGTGTGCTTGCCTAGCCTGTAACACTCCTGGGTTCTAGCCTCCAGCACAGCAGAAAAAAGGAGGAAGAGAGAAGAGTAACTGCCAGAGTCTAAATAGCGAATGTATGTCAATTGCCTTTATTCAAACATTGGGATACTGCGTGCTAGTTTTAAAATGATGCCATTAAAGCATATTTAATTGCATGGCATATGCTTGATATCTCCTTAGTTGGAAAAAGCAGGCGAAAAACCAATCATTAGTGAGTCCATCAACAAATGACAAAGACTGTCAATATCCCCCACTCAAAATTTGAACCCAGAAATAAAACACTAACGAATTAAAGCAAAGAATAAAATTATAAATAGCAAATTTAACAAACTGAATTAAAAGTCCTTGGGAGTATAAAGTTTTTCCAGAAATGTAAGGCTAGCTCAGTCTTAGAAAAGCTATTGAATGCAACAAACAACACAAAATGGCCAAAGGGGAAAAAGAGTTGTTTTCTTTTTGTTGTTGTTGCTGTTGAGATGAGTCTTATTATGCAGCCCTAACTGAGCCCTAGCTCAGTTTCCAAAGTGCTGGCCTCCAGAAATAAGCCTTCAACAATTGCTTACCTAATAGAGTTAGATACCTGTTCCTTTCTTTGTTCATCTGTCCTTCTGAGATATTCATGGAAGCATTAATTACTCAGAATCCTGAAAGACAAATAGAAGAATTGACATTGTAAATCAGGAAAACCAGTTTTTAACTTGGCTATTAGGACAGTGTTATAACCAAAGGATAAAATATACATAAGATAAAATGTCCTGCGCGGGCTCATGTGTTTGAACACTTCAGCCCCAGTCACGGGTGATTTGGTGCCTTGGTATTCATTGAATCTTTGATAAGGGCAACCTAGTTGGCAGAAGTGGGTTTGTGCAAAAAGAGATTTGAGGAAAATAGCCATCCGGCCTTACTAGTACTCCAATCTCTTTTTCAAAGTGTTAGAATAGCCAAAAGTTGCCACAACAATGGTGGAAGCATCACCCATCCACACTATGATGGACTGTATTTTCTGAAACTGTAAGCCAAACAACAAAGCCATGGGCTTGCAAGATGCCTCAGTGCTTTTAAGGCTGACCACCTGAGTCCCATCCTTGGGACTCAGTTAGTGAAAGAAAAGAACCAACTTCTTCTTTATTGTAAAATAAGGCAATGTGTATCAAAGTTTTACCTCGATATTGTAAAAATTCCTTTGTTCAGACCTAATGCTTGGTGCCCCTACCATAAAAAGGTGGGTTCAGAAACCAGCCTTTTGCCACAGCCGAACAAAAAAAACCATCTCTGGCTGTGGTCTCAGGTATCTGATAAGCTTTTTGTGTACCATGGAGATTTTTTATTTTTATTTTTTTCCTGGATTCTGGTTTCTGGAATAAAGTTTGTTTCTGGTTTATTGAACTTTGGTGGCTGTCCGCATCTTTGCATGACCCCCCCTCCCCCCACTCGACTCAACAAAGGGGAGAAAAGGAGGAAATGATAAAATAATATTATATACTAAAGAAAAAGAAAGCAGAAAATGAGGGTGTGGTGTTTCACACCTAGCCCTTACTCCTAGCACTGAGGAGACACAGAAATATTTTAAATTTACAAACATCCTTGGCTACATAAGAAGATTCTGCCACAAAAAACAAATGAAAACAAAACAAAAACAGCCAACCAACCAACCAACCAAACAAACAAACAAATAATAAAACATGGGATATTGGAGATGGCTCAGTTGTTAAGAGCTCTGACTATTCTTCCAAAGGATCAGGGTCTAATTCACAGCATCCACAACCATTTGTAACTGCAATTCCTAAGAATCAGATATACGCTTCTACCCTTCATGAACACCAAACATGCACATGGTACACACGTGTGAAAAACTCATTCACATTGAAAAAAAATCTTAAAAAAAATAACAAAAAAGCTGTTTTTATGGACCATGCCTATAACTCTCACACTGGGGAGATAAAGGCCTGCCTGAGGCTGATGAGTCAAGGCCAGCCTAAGACACACAGTGAGAAAGTTTTTAATTTTTTAAATTAAATTTAAAAATAAAAATAGAATCAGAATGACCCATGGCTTCAATCCCAGCACTTGGGAGGCAGAGGCAGGCAGATCTCTGTGAGTTTGAGGCCAGTCTGCTCTACAGAGTGAGCTCCAGGACTGTCAGGGCTGTTACACAGAGAAACCCTGTTTTGAGAACCTAAAATAAATAAATGAAAGGATAAAAGATAAAAAAAAAGAGGTTTTCAATGTCAATTTGGCTACATTACATAGCCAGACCATGTCCCAAGAAAACCAAAGAGGGGAGGATCTCTAAGAATGCAAGGACTTGTTTTACTATATTACCGTAGAGGCAGGGTCTGCAGTTCTAGTTAAACTAGACTATCCCTGACTGCAAGGCCCTGTCTGACTGTACTTTTGGTGGAAAAGCTAACTAACTGATGAGTGTTATTCCTGGTGTGATGGGGAGCACAATCAAGAAAGCTGTGTAACATTAGCATGATGGTCCAAACCGATGATCCCGGTACTTAGAGACAGAAGGATTACAATCAGTTTAAAGCCACACTTACTTTACAGAACAAAACTGCCTTAAGACAGGTGGTAGTTGAGATCACCTTTAATTCCATCATTTGGGAGACAGAGGCAGATGGCTCTCTGTGAGTTTAAAGCCAGCCTGGTTTATAGAGCACTTTACCTGAAAGTCAAGACTACAACCCTTTCTATACACACACACACACACACACACACACACACACACACTAAATAGACAGCATCAAAAATTCTAAATGGGGAAGCAACATAGGTCCAAACTAGTCACTCTGAATGTGGGTGACAGCTGGATGGCTGTGGCAGACTGAGTTTCCCTACTGCTTGTAGGTGGTTTTGGGAACCTATTCTTTTTGGATGGATACCTTGCTCAGCCTAGATATAGCCTTGGACTTCCACAAAGCAATGTGCATTCTCTGAGGAGTGGATGGGAGTGGGGTGGAGTGGGGTTATATGGAGGAAATGGGAGGGAAACGGGAGTAGGAACTGGGATTGGTGTGTAAAATGAAAATATAGTTTGTTTCCTGTTTTTAAAAACATAAAAAATAATTAATTACCTATTATAACAAAAAAAAAATTCAAAGTGGGGCTAGGGATATGGGGGTAAAAGCACTTGTGCGTCAAGCCTGAGGACCTAAGTCTGAATCCCCACGACCAAGGTTAAAGCTGGGTGTGTACTGTGAGCATCTGTAAACCCAGTGCTCCTGAAAATGAAAGCTGAAGGTGTTCCTGGTGTACGCAGGTAAATAACAAAGAGATCCTGTTTCAAACCAGGTAGAAGGCAAAGATGCCACTCTAGATTTACCGCTGACCTGCATGTGTACCCACAGAAACACACACACACACACACACACACACACACTAACAGTGAGAAAAAACTTAGTTCTAGAGACAGGGTAAAAAGATTAAAAAAAAATCTGTCTGGTGGCTGAGACAGCAAATGAGATGAGTTTAAGGCCAGGCTGGTAACCAGTGAAACCCTGTTTCTAAACAAACAACAAAAAGACACACAAAATGGAAGCTGCACAGGCGGTGGCCGCTCGCACCTTTGATACCAGCCATTGTTAGGCAGAGACAGGCGGATCTCAGTGAGTTTGAGGCCAGCCTGGTCTACAGAGTGAGCAAGGATAGCCAGGGCTACACAGATAAACTGTGTCTCGAAAAAACTAAACCAATCTCCAACCCCCAAATAAAAAATAATACAAAATAAAAAAATGCCATGCTGTCTTGGAAATTCTTCCAGGTCCATAAATTTCGCTGTCTTAAACCACGAAGCATTCTGCTTTTACGAGGTCTTTTTATGATTCATATTTTTGACATTTTAAAATTATGCCACTTATTCGTGAGCGTGTGTTTATGAAATGTGCCGCAGTGATGGTGGAACGCACAAGAAAACATGTGGGCACCGAGTCTCTCCTACAGTTGTATAGGTTTCGGGGACTGGACTCAGCTTGTGAGGTTTGGTGGGTGACAAGCATCAACACTGACCCACGTTATAGAGGAAAATTGTATTATTTAAGATCTTGCTACAGAAAATAGTCATTTATGTAAGATTCCAAAATCGATTTAATTGAGCATAAATACCTATTTCTATATAAAGCTGTCACCTCTCTTGAAAAGATAAAGACAGGGATCTCTAGAGTTGGCTCAGTAGTTCAAGGCACTGACTACTCTTCTGGAGGACCCAGGTTCAAGTCCCAGCACCAACATGGCAGCTTACAACTCTCCGCATTCCAGTTCCAGGGGATTTGAATCTATCCTTTATGGAAATGATGCACATGCACAGTACACACACCTGCGTGTGTGAAAATGTTTACACCATAAAGATGAGTAAAGAAATTTCTTTGAAAAGAGAGCAAAGATAAGGAGAGGAAGAAGTGTTGGAAAGTGTATACATAGCTGCGCTCAATAGAAGGAAGTATGGAAGAGAAACAGCTCTGAAAGATGCTAGTCTGAAGAACACGACCACTTCACGCCTCACTATTGGCCAGGGGAGGACAAAGACACCTAAAGGCCAAATTATAATGTATATATTTTGTGTGTGTTTATGTAGGAAGTTAAGGCCTACCAGGCCAAACGGAATCAATCTGGAATCTGCTTGGCATGGTCAGAGGTCCTGGTCATACCTCGCCAATGAGGGACCACGTAATGTTGCCTGAAGAGCTAGAAAAGGCGCTAGAAAAAAAGCTAGAGGTCCTGATCATGCCTAGCCAAGGAGAACTGATCATGCTATATGTCAACCGTCAAAGGACCTAAAGGCCTGGGTGGTGGGGGGTAGGTTATAAGCTTTTTCTGTTGGCAAACCAATGAGTCTGCTTTCTCCCTTTCACCAGACTCTCAGCATCTACAGTTGTTGATGCCTCGCCTTCTTATCTCCTCACCCAAGGAAGACATTAGGGCCCAGCTATATGTGTGTATGTGGTCTACCTTTGTCTACTTTATTCTTTTGGCATGGGATCTTTTATTGAACCTGGAACAGACTTGGAGGCATCAAGCCCCACTGGTCCTCATGTTTCTGTCACTCACCTACAGCACTTATGTTACATGCGCTCATGGTCATGTCAGGCTTTTCAAGGAAGAGTTTATGTGTTTGTGTACATATACTTGGGTGTGTGCATCCATGACAGTGAGAAAAAGGTAATAGATCCCCTGGAGCTGGAGTTATAGGATGCCTAACACAGATACCAGGACCGAACTAGCATCCTTTGAAAGAGCAGCAAACCTTTTTTAACATGCTGAAGTCATCTCTAAAGCTCCCACACCCAGCTTTTTATGTTGGTGTTGAGAAGTGAAACTGTACAGCAACTGTTCTTATCCACTGAGCCATTTCCCCAACCATCATATTCTAATACTTTAAAACGTAAAAACAGGGCTGCGCCCATTGGTAGAGTGCTCACATAGCATGTGTAAGGTCCTAGGTCCCAACCACAGCACTGTCAACAACAAGAAAATTAAAAATGTTAACTAGTCAAGCCTGTTGGCCAAGGTCCACCGCCTGTAATTCTAACTACTTGGAAGGCTGGGGCAGGAAACCACACGTTTATGTTTGCAGGGGCTACAGAGTAAATTTTAATAGCAGCCTGGACAATTATGTGACATCCCTATCTCAAAATGAAAATAGATAAATGGACTACTAGTACAGTACTTGCTTACCATGCATAAGGCCTCAGGGTCAATGTGTACTCTCTCTCTCTCTCTCTCTCTCTCTCTCACACACACACACACACACACACACACACACACACACGTGCACATGCGTGCACACAAACACATACCAGCAATCAAATAAACAAACCAAAAAAACCATAAATAGAAAATGTGGAGCCGGGCAGTGGTGGCGGCGCATGCCTTTAATCCTAGCATTTGGAAATTTCAAGGCCAACCTGGTCTACAAGAGCCAGTTCCATGACAGGCTCCAAAGCTACAGAGAAACCCTGTCTCAAGAAACTAAAAAGAAAAAGAAAAAAAAAAAAGAAGAAGAAGAAGAAGAAGAAGAAGAAGAAGAAAAAAAGAAAGAAAGGAAATGGGGCAGGGGTTGGGGTGCTAAAAATGGCTCATTTGTTAAGTTGTTCTTCCTGAGGTTTTGGTTCCTAACACCCTGTGGTTGCTTAGAACTATCTTAACTCCATACTCTGGCCCCTTTCCTGGACTCTACATGTAGGTGGTATGCAAAATACCCATACACACACATAAAATAATAAAAAAACTAAAAAAAGAGAGGGTTGTATGTGTGGCTCAGTGATGAAGCATGCACGTAGCCATACACGTGACGTTTAGCACTCTGGCTGTGGTGGAAGGGGTCCAGGATATAGTTCAGTGGATGTGGGAAGACATAGGTTCAATTTGCAGATCCACAGAGGGAAAATTGGCTGTGAGTATAAGGTCGTGTTAAGCATGCTGCTTAACATGAGACCCTCTGTTAAGCAAACAGCATTGTGGGAGGTAGGAGGGCAATGCAATGTGAACTGTGCTTTTAAGTCCTAATTTTATCACTAGTTAGAAACCTGGCTTTGTTTATTAGCCTCACTGTCTCTATGACAAAATACCAGAGACAAACAACTTAAGAGGAGGAAAAGCTTATTTTGACTCACAGCTTCAAATGTTTCAGTCCATGGCCCACTGGCCCTGTTCCCTCAGCCTGTGCCTTTGATAGCCTGTTCATGCTGAAGCCACACCCTGGATGCTGAGACTACAGAAGCACAGTAACACACCCTGGTGGGTCAACGTACGCTCTTGTCCTTCATTTTCCTGGGCAGAAATTCAGATGCAAACTGATATCAACTTGTAGGATCAGCTGTAAAAGCAAGCATCCTAGAAATAAAATGGAAAGAGGACATAACTTACAGTGGGAAGGGCCAGACCTCCTGAAGATGCCTAATGGTACCTAATATTTCAGGCTTTAAAGACCGCACAGCTTAAATACCACTCAACTACGCTGTAGCACAAACATCCAGAGATAACAATGAGTGAAGATGACTATTTTTCAGCAAAACCTTTCATCAAGTAGGAGCTGGTAGTACAACTCAGTGGCAGAGTACACAGGAGCATTAGGTCCATCCCTGACACAAAACCAAAACCAATCAAAAGCTTCTGCCACCTAGCTCACTTGCCTTAGTAGGCATTTCAGCTCTTCTGGCCCTCAACAGCGCTGACCAGACTGCGATGCATATGGCCTACTCAAACCATTGCAGAAGGATACATCGTTGTGCTAGATAAGCCATGCTTAGAAATGGCATTTCTGTCAGGTGGTGGTGCCTTTTAATCCCAGCTGGGGGGAAGCAAAGACAGGCGGATCTTTGTGTGTAATCCAGGGCAGCCTCGTCTACACAACACTTCCAGGAGACCCACAGTTACAGAGAAACCCTGTTTCAATCCCCACCTCAAAAGAAAAATGACATTTCAGTGAGTCTCTCTAGCCAGAAGTGAGAACCAAACCAGTCTTTATTTCTCTACTTACCTCATGTACTGGACACCATTATCACTAGAAGAGCCCCCTCCTCTTCTCTCTGAGGTCATAGAATCCAGCAAACAGTACAACATTTTGTAAAAGTTGTCTTCCTCAGAGCCAGAGATATAGTTCAGTGGTAGAGTAACTGTTAGTACGTCTAAGATCCTTGGTTTGAGTCTGAGAGAGAGAGAGAGAGAGAGAGAGAGAGAGAGAGAGAGAGAGAGAGAGAGAGAGTTATAATCTAGCCAAAAGAAGAGCAACAAAAGACTCCGCCACTGTCTACGACCTCCAAAAATCAGCTGGATCAGCCACCATTTCGTAAAGAGGCAATGGCAGGTGTAAACAGTGGCAGAGACCTGTAATCCCAGCACTCAGGTAGTCAGGGATTGTCAACTTGCACATTATGCTGGACCAAAGCTCCAGGTTAACCTGGGCTACAGGGACCCTGTCAAATCTTTAAAAACAAACAGAAAAAAGAGTGGGGAGAAGAGAGGAAAACAGAAGACACTGCCTGGTTTAATTCAATCAGCTTTTCTTATTGTTATTGTAGTCTATGATGGCCTCAAACTAGTAATCTTTCTACCTGAATCCTACTGAGGTAACAACCCTCTACTTGGCTAACTTCGTTCAATGTAACTTTTCCTATCATAAAAAAAAATCCTGCTGGGCGGTGGTGGTGCACGCCTTTAATCCCAGCAGTCAGGAGGCAGAGGCAGGAGGATCTCTGTGACTTTAAGGCTACCCTCGTCTAAAGAATGAGTTCCAGAGAAGAAAACTTGTCTTGACAAACCAACATAAACAAAGAAATAAAATAAAATAAAATAAAGTGGAAAATCCAATAACATTTATGACACATTATACTTTTAGTATTTAGCCATCTAATCTACCTTTGAAAAATGAAAAGTCCGGGGCTGGAGAGATGGCTCAGAGGTTAAGAGCACTGGCTGCTCTTCCAGAGGTCCTGAGTTCAATTCCCAGCAACCACATGGTGGCTCACAACCATCTATGATGAAATCTGGTGCCCTCTTCTGGTGTGCAGGCACACATGTAGGCAGAATGCTGTATACATAATAAATAAATCTTTAAAAAAAAAAAAGTCCGTTAAGAGCAGGGCCTTGCTAACACCTAGAATATCTCTCAGGTACTTAGTAAGTCCTTACTACCTATTGAAGAAGCCAGAAATGCCACATGGTGAACACTTTCCTTTGTTACCAAATAAGAAACCTCACCAAAAGATTTAACAACTTACCAAGGCTTTCCAGCTGCCTCCCAAAGGCATCCGTGGAAACACTGATTCATCCTGGTGGGCTTGTGAATCTTGAACAGGACAGCCTGAGGGGCAGATCTTAGAAGTTTATCTTGACCAATGACAAAATTCTAGCTTCCCAGCAATCTGCATGTTCAATAGGCATCCCAGGTGATATATGTGTGTGTGATTGTACACATATATACATATACGTACATACACACACACACACACACACACACACACACACACACACACTTTTTTGTTTGTTTTTGAGACAGTTTTTCTGTGTAACAGCCCTGGCTCTCCTGGAATTAGCACTATATACCAGGCTGAACTTGAACTCAGAGATCCACCTGCCTCTGCCCCCAAGTAAGAACTGGAATTAAAAGCGTGTGCCACCACTGCCCGGTCTGCAATCATATTTCGTATCATGTTAATTACCATCATCAGATAAGCATGATCTGACACTGTAATAGCCTTGAGGCTCATGCTTTCGCCAGTGATATGGAGGTTGAGACAAAAGGATTGTCATATCTTAGACCAGGCTGAGCTACATACTGAATTCCTGATCACCCATCCAAATAACCCAAAGTAACTAATCATCTTTAAAATGATAAAAAAAGTCTTTTAGTGGGCATCAAAATTTATTTTTATGTAGATAGATTTGAATTCAAATCTACTTCCATAACTAGTCTTGGGATATTTCCAATTTCACCATCTATAAAAATCGGAAAAATGACAAAAGGTTAGGCTCTTCATTCTTTAGTATAGCTTGAATAATTTAATCTATTTTCACATAATGGGTAAATGTGAAGTAATTGTCTGATGCCTTGCAAGACCACCTTCCCTGTCTCTTTTCATTAACTTGGCAAGCCCAGTATAGATAATGAATCACTTACCAAGATTTTATCATGATTTTAAAACTATATTCTTAATAATCTCATTGGTACAAAAGGGCTCAGATTATCTCTTCACAGGGAGTACATTTCTGACAGCATCATCTGGAAATAGGAAAAAATAAATTAAGAAAGAACAGTCAAGTTTTGAAATCCAACTTTACTTCCTTTCTATTTTTCCTCCTTTGCCATCCATGTAGCCATAACATAAGACTTCTCATTTTTCCCTCCCTCTATTCTATGTCTCCATGGTAGTTTTACACATTAGCTTACTCCCTGGCACAACAAATAAATGAATAATACATTTATTTTTATCACTAAAATCAGTATTTTACTCTTGCCATACCCATATTTGCTTTATAGAAAATGATTTATTTTATTTTGTATTTTATTTTGTATTTTATGTGCATTGGTTGTTTTTTTTTTTCTGCATGTATGTCTGTGTGAGGGTTTGATTGCCCTGAAGCTGGCATGTTGTTGTTGTGAGCTGCCATGTGGGCGCTGGGAATTGAATCAGGATCCTTAGCAAAAGCAGTCACGGCTATTGCGTCTTTCTTTCTTTGACAGTGTAGCACCGGCTGTGATGGACTTAGCCTTGTAGACTAGGCTGGCCTCGAACTCATAGTTCTCTGCCTCCTGAGTGCTAGGATTAAAGATGTCCTGACACTGCCTAGCACAGCCAGTGCTCTTAACCACTGAGCCATCTATCCAGTCCATTTTTGCTTGAAAAAAAAAATCTAATCCCTTGACACTTTCATGCACGTATACAATATATTTTGATCACATTATCCCATTCCCTTCTCTTCTTCTGTGCTCACTGTATTCCTTTTTTTCTGAAAAGCGCTTCATCCTTATAAAGTTAACTTTGGATAAGCAGGGTAGCATAGGCCTGTAATCTCAGCATTCTGGAGACTGAGGCATAAGGATTACATAAAAGGCCAGCATGAGCTATAAAGCAAGAATGTCTCAACAAAAACAAACAAAAAACCTCTAAAGGCTAGAGGATTGAGAGCGGGGGGGGGGGGGGGGGGGGGAGACAGACATCTTGCCAAGCATACACAACCTGAATGATTCCCAGCCCTCTAAAAAAATAAAATAAGTTAGTTTGGGTAGAGGTACCATTACCCTTATCTTTGAATGTGGGACTTGACCAGCTTTTTATGTCTGGTAGTCCACGAAGCTACATTCCGTATTTCTGACCAGAATAGCCCAAAACAGCAAGTGATGGGATATGTATGCTGTCTCCAGCGCACAAAGGCTGAGGCAAAATGACTGAAACCTCAGTTCAACCTTAGCAAACCCATCTCATAGGAACAGAGACCATCAAAGGTAACCAATCCTTCGTTTAGTCATCAGGAGATAGCATGTGACTCACAAAACTCTTGGTTCTTAGATAAATAAGTAAATAAATAAATCACTGCCAGTTATTCAGTAGCAAATAAAATACAGGTGCTGCTCTTGTTATCAATAGTGGCCAGTCTCACTCTCTAAGACTCTTCAGTGGTGGAATAACTTGGAGGTAAGATGTCAAAGGAAAAGTCAAAGGCCCCAAGTACTCCTTGGTTCTAAGCATCTTATTGCTTGTGTGCTTACAGTTCCTAGGTGCTTACCATAAAAAGTAACCCAAAAATCTAGCAATTCAGCAATGAATCAAAACCCAGGTTTAAAACCTCCCATTAGATGTTACTAGTACCAGCCCAAACTGCTAAGGCTTCCTGTGTCTTCGTGACTCATAAGCAATCATCAACCTAAACCTCAGGAAGACTAAGGAGCAGATTCCTAGGGCTTAAGTTGCATAGCTTCAATCACCACCAACCCCAGCCCAAGACCATCAGTTCTCTGGTCTATTAGTGGCCAGAAAAGCTCTCTCACCATAGGTGGGGAAAGTCTGGTGCCTAGTTGACTTGGGGAAAGAGCAGACACCTTAAAGGAGTTTGAGTTCTCCCTTTATTGGGGGGAAACTAAAGGTGGAATTTACTAGATCAAGATCTGCGTAGCCATGAGCAGCTGCCGCCGCACCCTATTTTATAATGTGTTTAACCCATAGAGCCAAAAGTGGGAGAAGGAATGTGGACATGACCCAACAGGGAAATAAATGGTAAGTATAAACCGTGGTCTGTAAAATGCCTGCACTTGCCTGGTTGGCAGTTCCTTTCTCTGGGTGGAAAAAAAAAAAGAAGCTTATTTCCACAGCTCCCTGCTGTCATGATGCAGGCCCGCTCTTTTCTAAATAAATATCTTAGCTTCCAAGTCCGGCTCTATTTACTCTACCTCTGTTAAGATTACTGCATTGAAGAGGAAAAGAACTTTATCAGATGCAAAAACCCTAAAACCCCTCAGGGAACAGATCTTTGTACCCACATCCACTCAAGTCCAAGGCCCTGAGTCAAGATGCCTAGTATCGCCAACCATTAATAAACCCTTAACTCAGTGGGAGTAGACGGACGATCTGCAGCGGTGTTAAGAGTGCCCTGCTGAATGGGCCTTGCTCAACTCCTTGCAAAGTAAGAAAAAAATCCCCACAATTTTATTAAGGACAAAAACAAAGCTATCCAGAATTTCAAAAAGGTTAAAAGTGAGGCATATTTCCCCTAACTTTCATGTGTAAGGATAAACAGGAGTTCTGAATTTATCAAAGTTATCGCAACCATTTTCTTAAATTTCTATAATGTAATCTAAGTCAAATATTCACCCATGAGACATTTATTTTGTTTTGAGCCAGGGTCTCAGGTAACTCAGGCGAGCCTTAAACTCTGTATAGCGAAGATGACTCTACACTGATTATGCTGCCTCCGCTTCCAGGTGCAAGAATTACAGGACTAGGTCACCATACTCACCTTACTGCTGTCTTTTTATTTTGCCATATCCCTTTTCCCAGTGAGAAATCACCCCACACACTTAAGAGATTAATAAAGGAAAAAACTCTTTAATAGTGCTCATCCAGTTCTGCCTAATGCTCAGAGAGGAGCCTGTCCTGAATAGATTTAACAGCCTTACATACGCCTTAGGCTGATGTATTCCACATATGCTGTCATCCTTAAATCTCTATTGGCTCGAGGTTACACTTTGAACAATATAAGCAGACACTGGAGATTCAGCCTGGCCACTTGGACAATGGGAGATTTAAATAGCAAAGAGAGTGCCAGGATTATTATTATTATTTTTTTTTTGGGTGGTGGTGTCTTGAGGTTCAGGCTGGCCTTGAATTCAGAGAATTGCTTGCCTCTCTCACCTTAATGCTGGGACAAGGGGTGTGTGCCACCACTGTCCACTTAGCCAGAATTCCTTTTTTTTTCTTTTCAGAATTTTTATTAAATACAGGAATGTTTTCTTTTCAAATAGTTGTTACCCAGGATGATATTCCATTTGGCAGAATTAAGCTTTTCCTGAAAAAGAACCTGGGGCTTTATGGAAAGGCAGGATTTAACCCTGGCTGTGAATCTACACTGCCCCCTTGCGCTGCCAGTTAGAAGCATATTCTCTGGGAATGTCCTAATGTCTGGTTAAATCAGGATTGTCTCCTTTGTTATGGGAATGGGCCTTAAAGAATGGTCAATCATGATGAATAAACATTTTACACCCTAGTACCCTAAATTTCCTTTAATCTCTAATAGGCCTGCCTGGTTGTCTATCTTTTACAGGTAGAAATCCCCTAGCCAATTCTACTAAGCAAATCTATTACTAAATCTTATTTTTCTCTCTCTCCAGAGGGGTTTCTCTGTAGCTTTGGAGCCTGTCCCAGAACTAGCTCTTGTAGACCAGGCTGGCCTTGAACCCAGAGATCCGCCTGCCTCTGCCTCCTGAGTGCTGGGATTAAAGGCATACACAACTACCGTCCAGGTAAATGTTTTATAACATTAATTTTATAACTTTGAAGTCGGGTGATGGTGGGGCACACCTTTAATCCCAGCACTTTGGAGACAGAGGCAGGCGGATCTCAATGAGTCTGAGGCTTGCCTGGTCTAAAAAGCAAGTTCCAGGACAGCCAGGGCTACACAGAAAAGTCCTGTATTGAAAAACAAAATAAAGAAATAAAAAAATAGATTGCTGCTTTGAGAGTTTCTTCTACATTGATTTGCTTTTGAGACAGACTGAACGACCACGCCCAGCTTGCTGTTCTATTGTGCACAAATATAAAAGTTTTATTTAACAGAATTCCTACTCATGAATAGGTTTCCCATTATTTACTGCTATCAAAACTGTGAACATGCCCACCCTTAAACCTTTTTTATATATCCCTAAGTACATATTTGGGGATACATACACGTAGCAATGAACATAAACCTTTATTTCAAGAGAAATAAAGAGCCGGGCGGTAGTGGCGCATGTCTTGAGGCCAGTCTGGTCTGCAGGAGCTAGTTCCAGGACAGGCCTCAAAGCTACAGGAAACCCTGTCTCAAAAAACCCTGAGAAATATAAAGAGGACTATGACATGGTTTCTACCCTTCCATTTAAATTGTTAACAGAGGTACCCTAGAGTCCATTCTGGACTGTGCTCCCCCACCCCATCCCGTTGTTTGAGACAAGATTTCTATGTAGCTTTGGAGCCTGTTCTTAAACTTGCCCTGTAGACCAGACTGGCCTAAAACTCAGAGATCCGTGAGTCTCACCCTCCTGCAGGCTGGGATTAAAGCAGTGTGCCACTTCTGTCCGGTTTCTTTTTGTCTGTCTTGTTTTGTTTTTAGAGACGTGGGGTCCCTATTTAGGGATTAAAGCAGTGTGCCACCCCTGTCCGGTTCCTTTTTGTCTTGTTTTGTTTTTAGCCCCCTGTTGTGTGACCTTTTGTCCTGAACACAGAGATCCACCTGTCTCTGCCACCTTGAGAGAAGGCCGGGCAGCTACCTCACCACCCGCTGGATAAATACAACTCGTGGCAGGGTAAATTTAAAATCCTATGACTAGAATTTCAAATGCTAACTACACTGTCATTGTCATTTTATTTTAGACTTTTATCCAGTAGGGAATACTTAAGAAACCATTTGCTCCCGAGGAAGACAAAGGTATTTGGTATGGATGGTTTAACGCCTTTCCTTCCACCTCCAGTTTTAAGCAAACAATGAGCAAAAGTCTTTTTCAAAAGCAAAATGGGCTTGGTGGTGTTAGCGCAGCCTTTAATTCCCAGCACTCTGGAGGCAGAGACAGGAGGATCTCAGTGATTTGAGGCCACCCTGGTCAACAAAGTGAGTTCCAGCCAGGCTCCAAACCTACAGAGAAACCTGGTTACTGTCTCAAAAAACCAAAAGAAAACAAAACAGAAAAAAAAGCTGCTCCTCTGCACCCTGATGAATCAGATACAAGAGACTAAAACAGAATGTTTTTGTTTTGTTGAGATAGGGTTTCCAAATAACAGTCCTGGTTGTCTTGGAACTAGCTCTGTAGACCAGGTTGGCTGTGAACTCAGAAAACCCACTGCTTCTGCCTCCCAAATGCTGGGGATTAAAGACATTTGCATCCCCTGCCTGGCACAACAGAAAAAAAAAATTTAAAACCCAACAATTGGGAATGAATAAGATGAAGCAAATACAGTAAAAATTTTCATGACAAAATCTAGGAATTAGGCATTCTATGTAGGTACTTGAAAACATTTATAATCTAGTGGTGTAAGAACGTAGCAAGCTACCCCCAGAAAGAACACATCATGATATAAGCCTCAACAATGTTCCTCCATGTTAGTTTTCTTTTGGTGCATGTTAGTTTTCTTTTGGTGCAAGGGATGATTGAGTAAGCCCTTGCACGCGCAACAGTGGCCCAGGGTTTTCTTGTTTTAATGTTTGCTTTGGTGTTGGTGATAGTCAAACTCAGGGCCTTGAACTCCCATAAATTTAAACCCTGAAGTAGAGTTTACACTTCCTGCCTTTCTTACATCTATCTGACTTATATCCCTTTAACTTTTCAGTGTAGCAAAATGAATCACAACAGACTCTTAGGGAGATCACCAAAACAGTGAGCTTTTGTCTTGGGTCAGGGGGAGGCTCTAAACTCTTATCAATACCCCAGTTGGCTAGCAGAATACATCTGAGTAAATGAATTACTTCATACTCCTGGCTTCTCTGATGAAAAATTAGAAGCTTAGATCAGACCGCCTCCTAGCACACTGGCTGCTGCCTCCACTCCTGAACTGTTCCTGTGCTACAGATGAATCCAGTTTTTGCACCAGCTCCTCCAAGAAGAGATGCTCCTTGAAGTGCAGCCAGAAGCGCTTCTACAAAGAGGCTTCGTGCAAGTGCAGGTCTTGCCCCTGAAGCAGAGCCATCTCTGCACCAGATGTATAGCTCTGCGGTTTTAGTTTTTTGATTTTTTTTCAACCATGACCCATTCTCAACACCTCTTTCTATAAAGCATATAACTGATCAAATGGCCTGACTTAATTTAAAAACTAGTGCATTAAAAAATTAGGGACTAGAGAGATGGCTCTGGCAGTTAAGAGCATCGGCTGCTCTTCCCAGTACCCAAACTGGTGGTTCTCAACCCAGTGTAACTCCAGTTCCAGGCGACCCAGTATGTTCTTCTAGTATCATTGGGCACTGCATGAACACGGCACACACATACCTGCAGGCAAAACATGCATATTCACAAAAATAAAGGCTAAAAAACAAAAGTAACACTATTAATTGCCAGGTCAAGTAGCACATACTCACAGTCCTAGCACTTTGGAGACTGAGACAAAAGATGAGACGTTTGAGGACAGACTGGTCTACATGAGACACTATCTCAAAAAAGTAAGTGAGTTCTTTTTCAAATGTTGGTGGTGGTGTTGGTGGTGGTGATAATGAGTTGGTAAACTATTCATTTAACACGCAGGAAGCACTAGGTTGCATTACTAGCCTTGAATAAAAACAAAACAGGAAAGGTGACACAAACCTGTAATCCCAGTACTCGCGCAGAGGCCTCGTATTAATTCAGTCATCCTCAGTTACATATGCTAGACAGCTAGGGTTCTAAGAAATCAGACCTAAACAAAGCAAAGCACAAGTTTTAGTGCCCACCCCAAACAGGAGATACAGTTGTAACTCACTGTGACAGCACTTAGCTAGCATATCTAGCATGTACAGCCTTCTAGCATGTTCCAGCTCCTGGCATCGCCAAAAACAAACAAAACGAAGCATTGGGACCAAAGTCTAAATATTTGCCTCAGCCTACTTTTCTGCCTCAATCTAAAGTTCTGCATTCTCACTGTATATATTCATGGTGTGGGCAGGGAAGTAAATGGCAAGGCATCTAGGTTTGCCATGCCCACATCCTTCAAGTCATTATTACAGGTATTTTTTTAAAGGGGAAGCAGGCCATCCTCTTGCAGTGCACTCAATAAACTATTCTTCCTGGAAGAACACTAAAAGAAAAATGACTGTCTAGAGTTAATGCTCAAACATAGATCCTGAAAGACAATTAGTAACTATAAGACCCTAAAAACTTAAAAGCTTCTAGCATATCTGATAAAACAAGTGAGTTGCCAAAAGCAATACCAACCTTTTTTTGGGGGAGTGGAGGAAGGCGAGGGGCGCTATATGTATCTCAGGTTAGCTTCAAACTCATGGCGATCCTCCTGCCTCAACTTTCAAATGCTGTGCCCAGCATAGGCTGCTGAATGAGTTTCATAAAATGCTAAACGGATCCTAGGTGAATGAAGTGGGGATAATGTAAAGGTTTTGCCAGAGTTTCTGGAGGCAAAAGTGTTCCGAAATGAGCATGGCTCATTTCCAACAGAAATGTATTTACAAAACTGGGGATCCTGGGGCTACATGACTTTATACTACTTAAGGGGTGACTCCAGAAGTGGTAACAGTGTGTTGTGTGTGAGTGAGGGGTCAGTGAAAGGCCATTAGGATGAGGCTCAGATCTAACAACTAGAACCCAGGCCCCACCAAGGAAGTAAATGTCAGCAGTACAACAGCAGAAACGTGTAAATACCAAGGCCGGAAATCCAAACGCAAAAATCCCTGAGAAAATAAATGACTAGAAAAAGGGCTTCATCATTTTGAAGAAATGACAGTCAAGAACCTGTAGAGATCACTTTAGCAGGCACACAAAGGTTTGTCGATGACTAATTCATTTATTCACCCAGTAAATATTACTGAGGCCTACTAATATGCCAGAATGAGCTTTGGAAATGAAATTTGCCCTGGCCTCGTGGATCTTACAGTTTAGAACATAGGAAAACAGGCATGTAAACCATCTGAACACAATCTGGATAGGTACTGGAAGACTTATCAGGTTGTACTATGACTGATGTAAAATTTCTTCCCAGGGTGGGCTTCTCCAGGCTGCTGGGGGTTAACAGCTGCAGGAGAAAAACCAGTTGCACAAATTAAGGGTTAAATACTTTTAAAAACTGTTATGAACTATGAACTATGTTCATAACTATAGTTATGAACTATATATGAACTATGGCTAGTTCATATAATTCTTCATTTTCCTTAATTCCCGATCCTAGTTAGATTGGAGAAGCAGATGCTGGCATGGGGTGGAAAGACACAGTGCTAAAAAAAGGATGTTTTCAACCATAGTCCTTCCAACTCACCACATCCAAGCCTTATTTAATACTATCTACAGCTAAAAAAAATGCTGAAAAATAAGATGTTACAACTAACTAGGGTAAAGTCAGAGTAACTAAGTAGTTGAAAGCAATTAAGCTCACTTGGCTCCTTTAAACCCCCAAATCCACAATCTATTCTGATTAAAAAAAAAGTTCTGTTTGTCAGGGTTATAATCATGGTACTTGGGAGTCTGGGGAAGGACGATCTCCACAAACTGGCAGCCAGCATACATCATACAGGGAGAGCACACTAGCCTGAGCCACAGAGATTGCTTCAAAAATAAGGAAAAAATATAAATAATAACTAAAACCAAGACTTAGCAATGCCACCCACAATCCCAGCACTGGGGTACGGGAGGCAGGAGGATCTTAAACTACATGAGACTATCTCCCCTCATACACACACAAAGATAAAAAATAGACTATTAAATGCAAAATAGATGAGACATAAATATGGGATCGAAATGTTAGACTGTCAGGCGGTGGTAGCACATGTCTTTAATCCCAGCACTTGGGAGTCAGAGACTCTGTGAGAGTTCAAGGCCAGCCTGGTCTACAGAGTGAGTTCCAGGATAGGTAGGGCTGTCTCGAGGGAGAGGGAGGGGGAGAGAGAGAGAGAGAGAGAGAGAGAGAGAGAGAGAGAGAGAGAGAGAGAGAGAGAGAGAAATGTTAAGACCACTGTATTTGTATTATCTAATAAGCCTTAAACAAGAGCTATTTGCGGGACAGGCACCAAAGCTAGAGAAACCTTGTCTCAAAAAAAAAAAAAAAAAGCGTAGCCTTATGTACCAGGAGTAACCGGTTTCAGGTATCAAAGAATACCCTTCCGAAAGTCTGAGAACTTCTGATTCACTTGCACATTAAAAAACATAATGAAACATTTTCACTCTCTTTTTCAAAACCGTGCAACAGTGGGAGTCTCTTTGAGGAGAGATTACCACTGTAAAAATTTATCCGGAAATCCCACCATCTGGCAAAGGCACAGCAGGAAGCGCTGCAGGGAGTGCGGCAGGCGCCTGTGCTCCAGTTACCCCCCTCCCCGCAGTCCCCCGCTCACCGCGGCACGTAACTTCCGTTTCTGCCACCCGCGCTCCGCGCGCGACGCGCGGGAAAAGATGCTTCCTTAGGACGGGGGTGGGGGGGGGTGGGGGGAGTGAAGTAGGCTCAGGCTGTGCACGATCTGAGACTACATTTCCCAAGGGGCTGTGGTGGCAGCAGTGGTAGACACGATGTCACCCGGAAATGGATGCTGAGTCTTCCACGCGTACAAGCGAAGAGCCAACAAGATACTTGAGCACTCCACTAGGGATCTTTGGGGAAAGCCAGAGGTTGCTGGCTGAACAACTTTCCGGCTTTAAACCATAATCATATGAGAAAAAATATTTAGGAGGTGATGTGAGTTTATCTAGCTTTCACATCCTTCTCGCCTACGTAAGGAAATGGAAGTCAGCCAAGGCTCCAGCAGCCCCAGCGGCATAACCTTACGCGGCGGACCGGGGGGGTGGGGGTGGGGGTGGGGACCGCACTATGGGGACGGACAATGCTCGAGAACAAAGAAAAGAGTTACTTTCACGTGGTCACTGCTGACCACCAGAATTCCCTTTTTGGGGAAGGGGGTTTAAACCTGAAATACCCAGAATTGGCAGCATCTTAAGTGAATTTCATGACCAAGTTGTATATTAATTTAGACAAGTTGGGAAAATGTTTGCATTTTGAAAGACACGCGGTGACCAGTATTGTACACCCACAGTTCTGCAAGGATTTTTAAAATATGCTCCTAATCCAGAGGATCCATCAGCAAAAGATGCAGCATCATTTAGGCTTTTGCACAACTTTTACAGCGGTGGCTCTGTTTTTCATTAGTTCCCCTATCGTGGTTTAAGAATAAATAATAAAGCTAACTGTCAGAGTGAACCTCAGAGATGATGTGTTTTCTGCCCTTCTTTACGGTGCTCTACTTGCATGTTTTAAAAACATATAGCCAGTTCTTTAAAATATTCTCTTCTAGTAACTTCTAAGTGTTTAGACGCTGTCGATAAACTAAAAAGACTGATCCCAAACCAGAAGATAAACCCCACAGCCCTTACCATGAAATGTTGATTACTCCGTTCAAAAAACATACAAACAAAAATTTGGTGATAATTTTGTATGCCTTGTCTGGTACAGCAAATCTTATGTTGTAATAAAATTGTTATTCTGAAACATACCAAAAAAAAGTTCCTTGGTTCAGATGGTTTTACCAAGACAAGATGAAATTTTTCTGTGTCCCTTAATGGATTTTTGTTATTGTTTTATGAGACAAGGTTTTGCTATGTAGCACTTATAGCAGTCCTCCTGCCTCGTTCTCCTAAATGCTGAGGTTATAAAAAATCGGAGTAACAGAACACTAATGGACAAAGCACAATAAAGTTAAAATTTCAACAGATATTAAGATATAAAATATCACAATTAAAAGTAAAACTGAGAAACATACAAAGAAAAAAATTAACCTAAGAAAAAGGAAACAAGATGCTGGTTTTTAAACAATTTATCTAAATTCTCAACACAGTACTTCTGAGTAAAAAAAAAAAAAAAGCACAACCTTTTGGGGAAGAATTTGGCAATTTTTATTTGACCAATTGTTAAAATGATCATACTATTTGATATAATTCCATATACGTGGGCCTATTCTAACAATTTTAACTTGTACTTTTTTATATTACCAGCAAAAGTTAATCTCCACTATTAGACATTTGAGCCAACATAACAAATTAGCAATAAAATGTCTTAAAAAAATCTGCAGCAAAGTCTGGTCGCCTTAAATCCTCGGAACAGATAATAAATCAAGCAAAAACAAGGGTGTGTCCAGCTTGCTGCAGTCGGCCATTTTATGGCCTCTGCAGAATGAAAAATACAAATGACAACTGTACATAGAGAGCCACGCCCAGAGGTGCCAAATCAAAAATTTACTTTTGTCTTCCATTCTTTTAAGCAAATACTTACTATGCACTGAGGTAAACAGTAAACAGTCTCCTCTCTTAATGATTTGTTTAAGGTTTATGATTTCAGACAAAAATTGAAATAATTCCCTTAAACGTGTCCTTCTTTATAAGGGATAAAGAATGCTTAAGAGCACAGGATTATGCAACAATAAATCGTGGCGAAGTATTCAGACTCGACCATTCAACTAGCTATAAAACCTTAGACAAATTAATCTGTGTTTCTCAAAGTTCTCAACTGTAATAAAATGAGTAATGTTATAGCTATCCCAGAGCATTATATAAAACCTTTAGACTGGTATCTTGTGCTACTAAGTACTATAGACCTGTACATATTAGATATAGGCCCAGAGAATGAAATAGGAACAGCAAAAGATTGACAGGGTTAACAGAAATCTCATTCTAAAACTCTGTACCCTTTCCTATATCTGAAAGCTAAAAGATTAGTTTTAGAAATTAACTGTATATTTTCACTAGCAAGGCTCAGTGGCACAACAGGCCAGCAGACAAACAAAATGAAACAACCAACCTCCAATTTCCCAACTTTATCTCAGATCAAACCATGCAGAAAGTTCTACATTAGGAATATAGACAGATAGGTAGACAGACAGACAGATTGGGAGAGAAAAGGGATTCTTTCACATTTCCACTGCTTTTACTTTGTGTCCGCATGTCAGTAAGTTTCAGAAGATCGTTTGCCCAGATCTTATGTTTTAATGTAATTGCGTTTAGAAATAGCAAAATCCTCTCGCGTATACTCTGTAGGGGCGAAAGCCCCACGCGCTTTGGGCAGACACAGTAGTCACCTCGTTCGGCTACTCAGGTCGGATAAATTCGAGGACCAAGATCGGCCAGGATGATTCAGGAGTCTAGAATAAGCTTTGTCTGGACGTGGGTGGATAGTTAAGCGCAACATGCTGCGGCAGCAACATTTTACAGCCTCACTCCTCTGTATTTTAAAATTCCCATTATCAGACTGATCAGGGAGAGACTTAAGATTCTTGAATGATTTTCACTGGGTTTGGCCGTAGCCTCCAACTCCGACTGATCCCTTCAACAAATAGAAAAGTACATTTGCCTCTCCTAGCCTAAAATGGCGATTTGGACGAAGGACAACTTACCGAACCCCTTGCTATTTCGCAATCATAATTACCAGAACGTTGCGCTCCTCCCGCCCTCCCAGCCAAGCCTTTGGCAACACGCAAGCGCACTTCTCCATCCCTAGCGATGAACTCAAAACGGTCAGCGTGCTATTTTACGCACGCGCACTTTGATTCCCGCGTAGACTCCTTTGCTTGCAATGAGCATGCGTTGTTACACCTTCTCGCCTCTCTACCCCACCCTTACCAAACGCTACACGATCGCCCGTGCCAGAGCGGCTCCTCCCTTTATGTCAGATTTTTCTCAAGAGTACTTGAGCGCCACCACTTGGTGCTACGATTTCTCACTTGGGATCTTAAAGTCAACGCCAAGCGTGCCTGTCTTTGCTAGTCTATTACCCCTCCCTGTGTCTGTGAATGACTATATTTTTATGACCGGTGCATCTGCACGTGTTTCTCGCCAATGTTGTGCCCCGGTGTCTAAAGAGTATCATTAACAACATAACCTAGCAGGGTTAACTGTGATAAACCAGCTAAATTGCATATGGGGAAAAAAGGCGTCGCAGGTGATAAAGTGTATCCCAAATCTAGATGCAATCCGCCAGCATCGTAAGGGATAGGCTATGGGGTCCGCGGATTCCCTTTATATAAAAAAAACCCTCCAACCTAAACAAAAGCAAGGAAACATCGTGTGCTAAACCACTGAATCATCCGGGCGTGGCGATTTACGCCTTTAGTCCCAGTTTTAGAATGATGGCTGCGAGTTCGAACCCCGCATCCCTCAGCCTCAATACGCGCGCGAGACACACACACACACACACACACACACACACACACACGGGCGGGGGGGGGGTTACAACGACCAAAAACCAATCAATTAAACAAACAGATAAAGCCTCATCCTTTTGATACACTCGCAACAAATAAAGAACTCGAAAGTTTTGTTTTCAATAGGATGTCAAGGGAAGCAGTGATGCTCAGGTGCCTCAAACGTGCTTAGAAGAGAGTCTAAAAAATCTTTCTCATAATATTAAGTAAATGGTCAACATCCTTTTGGAGGGCTGGGACTCTATTGGCCTCCATTTTTCCCTCCCGTCAAAGGGAAGAGTGCACAAATTAAGGATCATCCTGACCCACGTCCCCTCTGCCGCCCTCCATGTTATATTTTTGCCCTTCGTCGTTCCTTTACCTCTTGCTGAAGCGAGTGTCGTGGTAGCAAAAATCCTTATTTCTGACAGTGTGGAGAGCGTGGAGGAAGCGGCGGGTCAGAGAGACGTGCCTAGGTGACAGCAGCCTTGAATTAACGGCGGTGAACACCAGGTACGAAACCTGCTATACTCGCAGCTTCTGCGGTGATGCCACAAATCCACAGCCTCTACGGGAGCGCAGCAGCGCGCTCCGACGCATGCGCCCCGCTCCCTGTACCCCCCCGCCCCCGCGCCTCAGAGCGCCCCTCTAAAACCTACTGCAGCCCACCGAGCCTTCATTGCTTGCTCCGTACCCAGGGCCTTAGCCCACCCTGCTTTTCCCATCTCTCTGCTCACACCGGCGTCCACCACCCACCCCTTCCTCAGCTCGTTCTCCTGTCAATACTTTCCTCATTCTTCTAAAAATGTACCATTCCATTATCAAGTCTCTCGACGTGTTCCCTTCTTGACCTACCCCTCAAGCCTTCTCTGCCTCTCTGGAGTTCTGCTAACTAAGCCCCCGAGTGTTTCCTGTTGTGCTTAATATTCCTGTTGTTTAGAAAAGAAAAGAAAAAGGCTGATCATGATGATGAGTGCCTGCTATTCCAGCATTTAAGAGGAGTAGAAAGACGAGAGTTCAACCTCACCTACACAGCAAATTCTGGGCCAGAAAGGATCCTGGAGAGAAAACAAAACAAAAATAAAAGTCCTCACTCCTCAAAAAAGAAAAATATGTATGTAGATTTAGTTGTGGGCCCAAGTTACAGAAACTGGGAGATAAATCTTTTCCTGATCCCTGCAACCAGGGCACTTGTGGCAGAGTCTTCTCACGCTCAGCATGCTGTTTCTTTTGGGAATCTTAGTTTTTAAGGGTCTCCTTAATATTACGCCCCCCTTTCTTATTAATTTCTGAATTAAATTCTGAATTAATTCCTAATCATGAGAGATTAGAAAAAACTAATCTGACTGGCGCCTGTCTATCTACCACTTCATTAGCATGTGGATTTTCACGGAGAATACCACAAACATACAAGTAAAAAGAGGAGAAAAGAGATTTGGGGGGGGGGGGACGGACAGCAGCAGGCTGTTACCTGAAATAAATACCATGACCAGAACAGAGTAGAAGGTCGAAAATAAGATATATTGCGGCACCTAGTGGACAGATAGGTAACATGCAAAAGAATTGGTATGATGGTTTAAGCTCTAGTTGCTGCTTTTCAATAAGACATTTCTACTTTGACAATTTCCTCCCTCATTTCTGAAAGAGCTTCTTCTCTGAGGGGGAGAGGAGTGTGATGGAAAAGCCCCTTTTAGTCAAATTTGAACAACAGAAGAGGCCTTTAAGCTAAATTTACCTGGAGTCCACAGTGAAAGTGTTACTATCTCAGAACAAAAGTTGTGCCCATTAAGCTGTACAGAATTAAGACAGACTGCAGTTACAAAGCTCAGACTAATATTTTTCTGTAAAACTAGCTTGGTTCTGTCTGAATATTACATTTAAGAGCATTTCTCTAGGTTACCATT
This sequence comes from Myodes glareolus, assembly GCF_982192425.1. Lineage (NCBI taxonomy): Eukaryota > Metazoa > Chordata > Mammalia > Rodentia > Cricetidae > Myodes > Myodes glareolus. Next base: position 80,239,391 of record NC_142053.1, on the reverse strand, counting down.
AGGGAAAACAACTTTTTAAAAATAATTTATTTAATGTTCATTGATGTTTTTTCTGCATGTGTATCTGTGTGAGGGTGTCAGAAGCCCTAGAATTGGAGTTACAGACAACTGTTAGCTGCCATGTGGATGCCTGGAATTGAACCCAGGACCTGTGGAAGAGCAGTCAGTGCTCTTAACTGCTGAGCCATCTCTCCAGCCCTAAAACAACACACTTTTACATCTGACAAATTATAAACATAATGAGAAATGTTAGAAATCATCTCTAAAGTGCCAAAATATTTTTCTGTAATTTAATTTCTCTGAGATTTCTAATCATAAGGGATGTCAAGAATTGTGTTTTAGGACTGAGAATGTAGCTTATTTGGTAGAGTGTTTGCTTAGCCTGGGCAAAGCCCTGGCTTCAGATCCCCAGCATTATTTAAACCTGTATTGTTGCACACACCTGTAATGCTGGAACCCAGAAAGTAGAGGCAAAATGATCAGAATTTCAAGGTCATCTTCAGCTGCATAGAAAGTTCAAGGCCAGCCTGGGATATGTAAGACCCTGAGATAAATAAATAAGTAAATACATAATACATACATACATACCACAAATACACAAAAGACAGTTTTAAGGCTGGGGATATAACTCTGTAGCTCAGTAGTAGAGTGCCAGTGGCATGTTTGAGACCCTATAATCCCAGCACTTGGGAAATGAGACCAAAGGATCATTGATTTTAAGTCAGTGTAGGCTACATAACAAATTTTATGCCAGGCTGAGCTACAGAATGAAGCCCTGTTTTTTTCTTCTTTTCTTTTCTTTTCTTTTCTTTTCTTTTCTTTTCTTTTCTTTTCTTTCTTTCTTTCTTTCTTTCTTTCTTTCTTCTTTTTGTTTTTCGAGACAAGGTTTCACTGTAGTTTTAGAAGCTGTTGAACTCATAGAGATCTGCCTGCCTCTGCTTCCTGAGTACTGGGATTAAAAGCATGTGCCACCTCTGCCTGGCAAAACTCTGTTTCAAAAAGAAAAAAGAAGCCATGCCTGATTGTGCACGCCTTTAATCCCAGCACTCAGGAGTAGAGGCAGGTACAGCTCTGTGGGTTACACATTAGCCTGGACTACACTGAGGCCAGTTGAGGCTACATAATAAGATCCTGTCCCCACCCCACCCCCTCAAAAAAAGAAAATAAAAAGAAAAGGAAAAGAAAAAAGTTTGTTTTCACATATGACATCTGTAGATTTTCAACATTTTTGAGCAATTAATACCATACTAATATCTGTACTTCAGAAAAATTGTCCTATGTACAGATAGAAGCACATTCATTAAAATTGAAGCATATCTTGGATGAGAAAATATGAAGTTTTTGTTTCAAGATTTTATAAGTTTTTCAGCAAATACTTTTAACATTACCCCTTCCTTTTTCTGTGGTTGAGATCAAACACAGGGCCTTATGTACGCTAAACCAGTGTTCTATCACTGACCTATATCCTCAGCATCTACAAATGTATTTAAAATATAATTTGTGTGTATATATGTGTGTACAGGTGTGCATGTGGGGCAGGACATGCATGTATGTGTGCACAGGTTTGTGTGTGGGGGTAGGCCAGACTTTGATTTTAAGTATTTTCCTCAACATTCTCCCCTATTTTTTCAGATAGGGTCACTCAGTAACCTAAAACTCAATGATTCCCTTAGGATGCCTATCTAGTGAGTCCCCAGGAATCTTCTCATTTTAGCTCCCACCCTTTGCCAGTGTTGGATTACAGGCATTCTTTTCTGAGTCCCCTTGGCTTGCCTTCATTCCTTCCTTTCTGTCTGTCTGCCTGTTTTTTATAGCTAATAGTTTAATGATAAATTAAGTGTTTCAAGTGCCATAATAAGTTCATTGAAAAGGAGACAATAACCAAGTTAAAAGGATAAATGTTTGTTAATCATCAGAAAATCTGTAGCCATTTGAGCATGCTGATTGAGCGCAGAGAACAATTTTTATAACCATAATGCAGCAAGCCCCTTCCTCTTTTTCTCTCTTTTTGGTTTTCAAGACAGAGTTTCTCTGTTTATCTCTGGCTGTCCTGGAACAACTGTAGACCAGGCCCTCCTCAAATTCACAGAAATCCCTCTGCCTCTGCCTCCTAAGTGCTGGGATTAAAGGCTGGACCACCACTGCCCATCACTTACATTTGTCTTTTTCTCAACAAAAAACATGAATAGGTTCATCTCTGATTTACAGTCGAGTTATTTTAAACTTATCAGTTGTATGATTTTGCAGGCAAGCTTGACTGTTAGCAATTTCCATTTTAAACTTTTAGCTGGGGAGGGAGTGCTAGACTAGCAGAAATTGGGGGAGGGTAGCTAATTTAGCAGGCTCTAACTCCTAGTGTTTTCTGTTCCTCCCTAGTTCTACCTAAACTGACTGACTTAGCATGTTACTTTGAAATTGACCCATCAGATATTCTTTCTTTCCTTTTTAAATATTTATTTATTTATTTATTTATTATGTACACAATATTCTGTCTGTAGGCCAGAAGAGGGCACCAGACCTCGTTACAGATGGTTGTGAGCCACCATGTGGTTGCTGGAAATTGAACTCAGGACCTTTGGAAGAGCAGGCAATGCTCTTAACCGCTGAGCCATCTCTCCAGCCTCCCAGATATTATTTCTTACACATATATGCATGCATGCATTTATACATCTATACATAAAATTAAGAAGGTCAAGAGGGCAGAGTGCATGTGCTTGTAGCTATTGGAGAGGCTGGGGCAGAAAGATCATTTGAAACTAGCTCTAGCCACACAATCTAGTAAAACACCATTAAAACAAAGAAGAGAGGGCTGGAGAGATGGCTCAGCAGTTAAGAGCATTGCCTGTTCTTCCAAAGATCCTGAGTTCAATTCCCAGTAACCACATGGTGGCTCACAACCATCTGTAATGAGGCCTGGTGCCCTCTTCTGGAATGAAGAAAGAATACTGTATACATACTAAACAAATAAATAAAATATTAAAAAAAAAAGCAAAGAAGAGAGAGACCATAGGGCTGGATATAGCCCAGTGGTAGAGTGCTTTCCTAATGTATAAGAGCCCAAGTTAGATCTCCTGCATCTCTCTCTCTCTCTCTCTCTCTCTCTCTCTCTCTCACACACACACACACACACACACACACTCAGTAAAAGTAAAAGTGAATGTGGTATCACATGCCTATAATCCCAGCACTGGGAGGCACCAACAGGAGGATAAAGTTGAAGGCCACCTTCAGCTACATGAGACCTTTCAAAAACACAAACAATAAAAGAGAAAAATAAGACAGCTACATCCTCCGGGCAGTGGTGGCGCATGCCTTTAATCCCAGCACTTGTGAGGCAGAGGCAGGCAGTTCTCTGTGAGTTCGAGGCCAGCCTGGTCTACAAGAGCTAGTGCCAGGACAGACTCCAAAGCCACAAAGAAACCCCGCCTCAAAAAACAAAATAAATAAATAAAAAAGAAAAAAGAGAAAAAATGCAGCTACATCCTTAGCCCTAATACTTCCGTATTTGTTGACACGTACAATGTATAAACAACTTGGAAAACACCTATGTGAAAATAAATCCAATATTTGAATGTATTTATAAACATTTTGTCCTGGTTGGGATCAGACTCATGGCCTAAGCAAGTGATGTACAGGTCAGTTGTATACTCAACTCCTCTTAACTGCATTTATTTTACAAATAATAGCATTATTTTTTATATTGAATGCTTCAATTTTGTTCTTTAATAATATAAATAGTGCTTTTATGGTAAAAGTTAAAATTAAGTCAGCAATGGCAGCCCACTTGTATAGTCCTAGTACTTTGTAGGTATAGGCGGGTGGATCAGAAGTTTATCCTGAGTTAGCTCAAGGCAAGCTGGGCTACTTGAAACTGCCCCCCATTCCCACCAAATGGAAAGTTAAGTTTGTACCATCAAAATAATAAAATATGCTAAATTGTGATCAAATCTCACTGTAGGTTTTTAATCCCAGCACTCGGGAGCCTGAGGCAGGAGGATCTCTGGGTGTCTGAGGCCAACCTGGTCTACAGAGTTAGTTTCAGGATGGCCAGGGCTACACAGAGAAACCCTGTCTTGAAAAATAAAACCAAATAAACAAGTGAAAAAATACTTATCCCTCTGATTTGTTGTTTTCAGCACTGGAGATGGAATATAAGATCTGTATATGCAGGGCAAGTGGACCTATTATTTTTATAAACATAACTTATTTAAAAACACACACTAGTGATCGAAGCTGGATATGGCATCCATGAGTAAACCCAGTACTCAGGAGGCCAAGGCAGGAGGGTTTCACCAATTTTGAGGCCTGTTTGTGGTAAATAGTGAGTTCCAGGTAATCCAGAGCTATACAGCAAGACACTGTCTCGAAATAATTAAATAATTAAAATAACACAGGAAGTAAGGAAATGGCTTTCTCTGTTATCCAGTAAGTAATCAAGTTTTCTTATGTACCCAAGGCTGGTGTAGAACTCACAATGTTGTGCAGGACTCCTGAGCCTGGAATTACAGGCCTGTACCATCACATATAGAGAGAATAACTAAATTATGAAACATTCTACAGATCAGAATTTCTGAACAGAAAGGGATTCAAACTCAAATTTATCAACACAAGTGTTAAAAACCATCACCACCGACAAAAAAGGTTAATTAAGGCCATGTAGTCAGTGGTACTTATATATAGTCCCAGGGCTCCTGAGGCCAAGGCAAAAGGATCTTGAGTTTAAGACCAAGCTGGAGTAGGTGATGAGATGATGTCAGGATGTTCGGGAAAACTAAACCAAACTAAACTAAATTAACATAAAAGTTAACACACACACACACACACACACACACACACACACACACACACACGCACATGCACGCATGCGCAGACACCAAAATGCCTCTGACGCCAGGCCATTGAAGTCGTGTGCAAAGCTCAGGCAACGTCATAAAAGCCAACTAGGAAAAACCGCCATTTCCATCTAAGCCATCTAGGGGGGTAGCCTGGGGCTTCGTGGCGGCGGTGTGTGGGCCTGCTCACCAGAAGATCTCACCGTAGCCATGAGCAGTAAAAGCTGCTTCAAGTGTGGACGCCCTGGCCACTGGGCCCGGGTGTGTCCTAAAGGTGGAACTCGAGGGCGAACACCAAGAAGTCGTGGCAAAGGTCCTCAATGCAGCTCCGCCAGCCAGTCTGACATCTGCTATCGCTGTGGCGAAACTGGTCATTTCGCCAAGGACTGCGATCTAATCCAGGACACCTGCTACAACTGCGGGAAAAGAGGTCACATCGCTAAAGACTGTACCCAGCCGAAACGAGAGAGGGAGCAGTGCTGTTACATCTGCAGCCGACCTGGTCATCTGGCTCGTGAGTGCGACCGGCAGGAAGAGCAAAAATGCTACAACTGCGGCGAACTTGGGCACATTCAGAAAGACTGCACCCAAATCAAGTGCTACAGATGTGGTGAGCATGGCCACATGGCGGTGAACTGCAGCAAGGCAAGCGAAGTCAACTGCTACCGCTGTGGCGAGCCTGGACATCTAGCCCGGGAATGCCCCATTGAGGCTACTGTTTAGTATTCTCCCTTAGGCCCCTCTTCTTTACTACTTAGTTATGTTGTTTCTAAAAGTTCCTTACTAACCAAAAGGGTGATAGATGGAAGCTACTCCTAAGCCACCATAACTACCATCTTAAAGCAGGAAAAGACATAGGGGGGAGGGAACCCCTTAAAAATACTATCATCTATGTGCTGTTTGGTTGTCACGAGGAAGTTCAGATAGGGCACAGTCATTTTGAATGGGAGACAACTGGTGGACTCTTTGAGTATGTTTCGTTTTGACACACTTAATTAGGAATTGATAGTGGAAAAAAAACAGAACAAGTTTGAAACATCGCCTTGGAAGTTACGAACAAAGAATATGTCTGTGTGTCAGATGAAGGTTAACTGCCATGAAGCAAGAAAAAAAATCAACTAAAAGGAGGAGAAGAGAAACTGTTCTCATTTGGAGGTGGAGGGCAAGAACAGCGTGAGGACTAGCATTCCCTCAGAGCTCTTTAGTGCAAATAAAACTTCTTGAAATTATCTATGACTTCGACAAGTTTTTAAATTTAATTTTATTATATTGGTAGCTTTGAACAATTGCTCTTTGTCAGCTTTTTGGTCGTTTGGTTTTATTCTAAAAGTTTTTTTTTTTTTTTTTTTGGTGTTTTTACTCAAGATCTTAAGTAACCCAGGTTTGGCCCCCAAACAAACAGCACTTGTTCTTCCTTAGCTTTGCAAGTGCTGAGATTACTGATGTGAGCCACCCAGCTTTGATCTTGTTAGCTTTTAAATAATATTCGAAGATACCTTGGGCCAGTGAACTGGCTCAGCAGGTAAAGGTGCTTGCCACTTGATGGTGCAAGCTTGAGCACCTGATACATACATAAAGAAGAAAGTAGAGAGCCAGTTCCTCAAAGCTGTCTTCTTAGACACACAAGGCACACAGGCATACACAGACAGACAGACAGACAGACAGACAGACAATGCTAATAATAAGAACTAAACATTTTAGTTTTTCCTTTTAATTTTTTTGAGACAGAGTCTTTTTATGTAGCCCTGCCTATCTTGGAACTTGCTATGTAGACCAGGCTGGCCTTGAACTTAGTAATCCTCCTGCCTCTGCCTCCTAAGTGCTAGGTTTGAAGGTATATGCCACCAAGCCCAGGAGGAACTAGATATTGTAAAAAGACACCCCTTGCCAGGTAGTGGTGGCACAGGCCTTTAATCCCAGAACTTGGGAGGAAGAGGCAGATGAGTCTCAGTGAGTTTGAGGCCAGCCTGTTCTACAAAGTGAGTTCTAGGACAGCCAGAGTTGTTGCTCAGTGAAGAAACCCTGTCTCAAAAAAAAAAAAAAAAGATACCTCTTACCTTTCATGCAGTGTATAGCAGTGCATATACAGATATAACCCAGAAAATATGTATAATATGTATGAGACATGTTGAAAAAGATAAAAGCAAAAGAAGCATTTCATTTATTTATTTTAATATAGTTTAAATGCATTTATTTATTCTGTATGTATAGGGTGTTTTACCTGTGTGTATAGTTGCACCACATGCATAAAGTATCCATGGAAGCCAGAAAAGGACATCTGATCCCCTAGGATTAGAGTTTCAGACTGTGAGCTGCCATTGATGTGGGTGCTGAGAATTGAACCTGAGTCCTCTAGAAAAGCAGCCAGTATTCCTAACCACCGATCCATCGCTCCAGCTCTTGGTTTTTTTTTTTTTTTTGATGTTTCTTAAAATTTGAATTATGCAGATGAATGTGGCCCACACGAGTGCCGGTGCCTTCAGAGCCCCTAAGCTGCCAATACAGGTGGCTTTGAAGTGCCCAACAAGGGTGATAGGGACTCCTACAAAAGTAGCCAACGGTCTTAACTGACAAGTCATATGTCCAGTTCCTCAACAAAAACCTGTAACAGCATATTACGGACTTGCAGAAATTGATAACGCAGTTTGAATTTACATATCTTTGCATATAAATGAAAATATAATCATTAAGGGGAAGTATAGTTTGAAGCTTCTGTAATATCAAAACTATTCTTCTGAAGGCAGTCTAATGAATCACAGCCAGGTAGGGTCACGAACCTACCCACTTTAAGTGTAACTTTTCCTTTACTTCTATCTCTTTTTTAACACATGCTTTTCTTTTCTTTTTTTTATAAAAAATATGATTTATATATCTTTATTTTATGTGCATTGGTGTGAAGGTGTCAGATCCCCTGGAACTGGATTTTCAGACAGTTGTGAGCTGCCATGTGGGTGCTGGGAATTGAACCCGGGTCCTCTGGAAGAGCAGTCAGTGCTCTTAGCCACTGAGCCATTTCTCCAGCCCCAATGCATGCATTTCTTAATACCATCTTGCCGTGTCTTCATGTCCCATCCTCCATATTGTGGCTGTTTATCCAGTTTTTGTCTGATCGATCTCCATAGACAGCTTTGGCAGCACGGTTCCCCAACTCACCCCTTTTCTCTCCTCCGTTCACCAGGTGCCCACTGAGGTTTCACAGCGTGCCTGCCCTGAGATTTTTGGTTGGCTTTTGTGGTTTGTTTGTTTCCCCTCTAATAAAATTGTCTCTGTGCTTCCAAAAATATACTTCAGAAATCAAATACTACTTAAAATTAGGAGTTCCTGAAAAATATCCTTTCACAGACCTGAAAATGTAGAATTTGGGACTGGGAGTGTAGCTCAGTGGTAGAGTTCTTGCCTAGCCTGTCTGTGCAAGGTACTGGATTCCATCCCCAGTGCCACAAAACAAACAACAGCAACAACAACATGACCGAGAATGGAGAGTTAACTGTGACAAGACAAAGTGGAAGTTGCAATGGGAACTGATCAGAAACCAATAAAGGCAATATTTTATGTCAAACCTTGGCTATGACTGAGTTTGTAATCGAAAGGTTAGTGAACTTTTATAGCTTTTTCGTTCATAAACCCAAGTTCTCAGGAAAATGCAGCTCATTTTTACAGTGGAAACCACAATCTTTTCTTTTGTGAACCTTACAGAGACAAACATATGATCACTCTCATCTGAAGGACCCTTTCGTCTCAACTGAGTATCATACCACTTCTGTGGCTCTCCTGGCTTCTAGACTTGGTTTTTGTCACTCTACGTTGTCTCAATAAGATAAATTCAGGCACAGTGACACAGTCCTGCCTCTAAATAAGACAATCTCAGTCTATTCTGCCAAAACACATGAAACTGCCACATCACACTGATGCAAACTCCTTTAGATGTCTCACTTGGAATGACTGTATCTAAAAAGATGGAAACACTATTCTGCTTCCCTCATCTTTCTTCCAAGTATGGAAATCAAACCCAGGGCCTAGACATATAGGATATTATCACTGAACTTTCTGCCCAGCCCTGAATTCTGCATTTGCATCTCTCCAAATCATCTGGAATTTCTTCTCTCTCTGTCTGCCTGTCTCTGTCTGTCTCTCTCTAAACAAACAAACAAACAAACAAACACTCATCAATGGCTGTGGCATACATAAACTCAAGGCAACTGTGATTGCCTGCACAAGACCAAGTCAATCAAAATTCCGTCATGGGAAGAGTGGCTGTTGAGAACCCATCCGTAGGGAAGTAGCTGTTGACAGTTGATTAGTTGATTAACTGTTGAGGGATGGAGAGTCTCAGAGTTGAACAGGAAAAACAGATCTCGCTTTTTATTAAGGCATATTCAATATTTGAGCCTTTATTTCTTCACTTAAGTAATTCCTTCTACTCAGAGGAAGCACACCTTATTTTGGTTCATTAGTATTCCTGTGCCAGAAAACAGAGAAGCAGCTTCACAAACAAGGTTTTTCACTTCCACATTGTTTTGCAGTGTTTGTAAATTAGATGCCAACATTTACAAAGTGGAGAGCCTAGGATGTAGCTCTGTGGAGGGTAGAGAGCTTGCTTAGCATTCTTGAGGCCCTGGGTTTAATCCTGAGTACTGGGGGAAGGAGGGCATTGTGGTGCAGGCCTGTAATCTCAAGGCTTTGGAGGTAGAATCAAGACAAGGAATTTAAAGCCAAACTGGGCTACATAGTGAGTTGTGGGTCAGTCTGGGCTACATGAGACCCTACCATAAACAAACAAACAAAAAAAATAGGCCATTTCTCATAAAATACTTATTTTTAGTCTCTCCAGGAAGAAGGTAAAGATGCGGAACTACAAACACACATTTCTTTGGAGAAGCATGAAGCTGCAAATGTGGAGTGCTGCACTCTTACAGACAAATTCACAGGATCCTTTAGCAATCCCTATCCCTACGACTCCCAAGAGTCTCAGGCAAAATTTAAGACAGTTTTCCACCTATTAAGCAATGCTTTATTGCTTTAATTCTTCATACATGGATACAATGTATTCTGATCATGTTCATCCCCCAGGACCCTCTAACCAGTCTCCCTCCAAATTTATGTTTTCTTTATATTTTTATTATTAAAAACCACTTGTATTCAGTAAATGCCAACCATACATGAATGGATGTAAGACCATTCACTAGGGTTCGGGCAACCTACCAAGAGCCACAAGCCCAAAGAAAAATGACTCTCCATCCTCAACAGTTAATCAACTAATCAACTATCAACAGTTATTTCCCTACGGATGGGTTCTCAACAGCCACTCTTTCCATGATGAAATTTTGATTGGCTTGGTTTTGTGCAGGCAACCACAGTTGCCTTGAGTTTATGTATGCCACAGCCATTGATGAGTATTATATATTTATTGTTTATTGAGAGAGAGAGAGAGAGAGAGAGAGAGAGAGAGAGAGAGAGAGAGAAAATGCCGCAACTCTCCTGTGAAAGGCAGAAAAATCTTGTAGGTGTTGGATCTTCTACCTACCGTGCCTGTCTGTCCTGGGGATCAAACTCAGGTCATCAATCTTGATGGCAAGCGTCTTTACCTGCAGAACCATCTGGTCATACTCTCCCCATCTTCTTTACACATTTCCATAAAGCAGCTTGGACACTATTGTATATTATCATCATAGTAATAGATGAAAACACGGGCTGGGGGTTTGTCTTCATAGACATACATGCTATTCTATTTGTGGTTAATTCGAAGGCCTTGTTTTTTGATGGTGTTGGGTATGAAACCCAGGGCCTTAGACAAGTTAGAACGTACTGTTGAACTTTCCATGCGGAATTTTAAGGACCCTCTATTTTCACAGTAGAAATCATTGTGCTAAACAGCTGCAGATTTAAAAGGTTAAACACAAAATGACTAACAATTTTAAAAAACGAAACCATTCTCGAATCCATCCAACACTTCTCGAATCCATCCAAAACTGGGGGTGGCCTGGGGCAGGGGGAGGCTGTAACAATGAGACTAGAAAAAGGCTAAAACAAGACATCAGCATTAATTTCTAAAGCAAAAGTGAATTAACTGCCTGGGTGACATCAACTCCTGTAATCATTAGCACTTGAGGCAGGAGGATGGTTTAGTCATCCCATCCGGTTCTGGGCTATGTGACAGACATCACCCCCAACTCCTGCTCAACCAATAAACAAAACAGTGAATTAGCTTGAACCCAGTGCAGGGAAGAAACAGGATATGCAGTTGCAGCTCTGAGCTTAGGCAGTTTGCAGATGTGAACCCCAGTAGGGAAGCAGAGCCTCTATAACGCAGGTGATGGAGGGACCGCGCCAAGAAGGCTGGAGAGCTTGCTTTGAAGTCTGGGGATTGTTTCTTAAGTAACAGGGCACTTGCCTGGGTAACTCTCCCTAAGCCTTTATCCACGGACCTCCTGCTGTAGAGCCCAGGCAACCCCCTTGGGGACAAGGGGCCCCTCTTCATTCTTGTCGTTCAGTTGCTCCCTCTCCCTGGAATTCTTGTGTCCATTCTAAACTTCTAAACTGAATTTGTGTGCTTTGGAAGCTCGGGAAAGCAGCCACTGGAGAAACAGAGCACACACACACACACACACACACACACACACACACACACACACACACTGGCCAGGCACAGGGCCAAGTGTTGGCTCTGACATGTGAATTCTGGGTATGCAGATGAGACAGTCTCCTAAGGGGCCCTTTATTTTTATTGCTGCCATTCTCCCAGTGTGTGTGCAGCAGGCAAGGGTCTCCTGTCCCACTCTAGAGACGTCTTCCTGTGACAAGTATGTACCTGTACACAGAAACATCTGGTGGTTTGGGGAAAGAAAGCAGTGGTGTGGAGATAAGCAGGCCCCACTGTCTGTCCGTGTCCAGGAGGATGCAAAGCCGGTGGACCATGAACTGCAGGCTGCACAGGGAATTTCCAGCCCCTACTCTGGTCTGTAAAAACCTGGAGGTGGGCTTCTTTGACTCCCCATTCTTGTCTTGGGCACTGGAACCCCATTGGACAATACGAGTGACTTAGACCAAGCCTGAGGCTGGGACGAAGCCACAGAACAGAGTAGCAGATAGGTAAGGTGGAACTACACTCATGGCTCCTTTGGTGTTTCCTTCACCTCTTTTCCCCACCCAAATTTGAACATTAATTTGTCCATCTCTGAGAGATTTTGGGAGAAGACCTGCTAGTCTTAGTTGTTCATGGAAGGGCTCTCTCTCCCTTCCATACTGACATGGGCACAGGCCCGTTCCCTAAGCCAGGAAAAGGGAGAGACAGCGAATAATCAACCAGTCTTGGAATGTGGATGGGCCCTGGTCCGCACAAGAGCTGTCTGAGCTCCAAAGGCTCGGGGTACAGAAGGTGGCTGCACAGAGATCTCCTAAGACCCCCTCCTTAGGCTACCGTAAGGTCCAAAGTGCTCGGTTCCTTAGATTGTTTATAATTGTTGCTACGGAAGGCAATGGCTCCAGTTAAAACTGTAATAGCAATAATTACATGCAGTTGGGAGTGTCCCCGCTCCCCTTCAGGGCCTGGTCTAGCATTCTGAATGAACATGGAAGCTTTGCACATTTGTCAATGAAGATTATACCTGGAGTTGGGTGGAGGTCATTCCTTTCTGGAGCCCCAAAGTTTCACTTTGCAGCAGAGGCCAGGCCTTGGTTTTGGAAGGCCTTATCAAGTGCCATATTTTGATAATATTTGATAAGAAATGTCAATGAAGAAAACCAAGCCCTTCCCCTCCTTTGTTTTCTGGTCCCTAATTCAAAACTCTGGGGCTGGTTCATACTTTCAATATGATTCTAGGTCATCTAGCCTTAGGAGAAAACCACTCAGCATGCATACGTTTTCTAAACGTTTATTCATAAGCTTTAGTTCTAGTAGAATAAATAACTAAAAACACTTTGTGCGGAAAAAGCACTACATTCCTCACCTGGATATCTCTGCCTCCCTGCCCCTGCCCCGCTCCCCACCCCACCCCCGCCTCCCAATCTGTCTGCTTTCTTTTGGGTCAGACTCTTGCTTAAGGAAGCACAGGGCAGTCAGTCATTCAAAGCCTGTTTAAAAAGTGGTAAATACCTAACCTACTCATTTCCTTTCAAGGCACAAAGGTAATAGCTGAGATACCGTACTATCAGGTTCTCCGAAAGGCATGCCCCAAAAGTGTCCAGTCATTGTCCTAAACCTGCAATTGCCTTGGATTCCAGGAAAAGCACAGATCATCCTATGATAAAATCATCCCCCAAGCAGAAGCAATCATTCCATGGAAATTATATTGCCCCTTAAGTGTTAAGGAGACAAGGACTTCTTTCTCCATGGCTACCTGGCAGAACCGGAACTAATGTAGTGATCAGCCAGACCACAATGTAACCAAACCACAAAGGACTCAATGTTTATTTTCTGTCTTGCCAAAATGGCTATTTTAATTAAAATCCTGCCCTGCCTTTTCACAATTATTTTAGCTTGTTTTCTTTGCACAAGTGATTGGACCTGACTTGTTAGAAACCCTGAAGCCAGCCTTTGTCCTAGGACAGTGCCACCAGCGCAACCAGGGGAAGCAATTTCAATATTCAGTCCCTCTCATGTTCTTTTGTTCATTTCTTTACAAGATTTTCCGAACAATCTAGGTAGCAGAGGTGGATTTTTTTTTTTTTGGCTTAAAACCCATGGCATATCAAGACCTATGTTAAATGGAACATGAGTCCTTGTTTTGTAAACATGAAATGGTTTCCAATTCCTAACCATCAGGAGTAGCTGGATCCACTGAATTCAAATTATTATAAAGATTTATATTCAAAGAGATGTACTCAAAAGAGACTAGAAAATTTAAAATTCTTGCCAAAGATTTCTTATGTCCTTTTAAAATGTGAAATGAGATCACTCGATATTTATTTTATTTATTTATTATTTATCTATTTGCTTTCTTGTTTATTTCTTTTTGTCACAGGGTCTTACTTTGTGCCACATATTCATCTGGAGAACCCATGTAGCCTAGGCTGGCCGGCAACTCAGAAGCAACCCTTCTTCCTCTGTCTCACCTTTATGTTTGGTTCTGTGGATGATTAAACCCAGGGCCTCACACAGGCTAGGTACGTTTGCCTTCTGTTTTCTTTCTGCTGTTTCCATCATATTCATTTGCAGTTCAATCGGACCATTCCTGGGGAGTTCGAAGAAGAAATCTGTCTGCATTTTGTATGTATTTGTTTTGTGCTTTGTTTCGTTCTTTTTGCTGAGGGTCTCATGTACTCCAAGATGGCCTGGAACTGGAAACGTAGCTGAGCCTGGCCTTAAATTCCTGATTCTCCTGCTTCCGTCTTCTAATCGCTGAACTCACAGGTATGTGCTACTGTGCTCAGCTTCCTTCCATATATTTAAATCATTTATTGGTTATTTCTAATAACTTGTACAATATAAATTATGTGTAAATGATGGTTCCATTATATTATTAAAGGACAGTTATTAATTTTTTAAAAAGTGTCTGTGATCAATCCAAACGCAATTTTTTTTCAAGTATTTTCAACTTAGTTGAGTCTCTAGATGTAGAAACTAAGAATGCAGAAGACCGATTGTATGCGTTTATGAGATGATGTGAATTTCCCTCTGGTTATCTCCCCCACCCAGCCTAAAACCCTAGTCTAATCCTGAGAAAAGCACCTATTCTAACAGACATCCTAGAGCACTGGTTCTCTGTCTGTGTGCTGCAACTCCTTTGACAAACCTCTATCTCCAAAAATATTTACATTATTATTCATAACAATAGCAAAATTATAGTTATAAAGTGGCAATGAAATAATTTTATGGTTAGGGGGTCACCACAACATGAGGAACTGTTAAAGGCTACAGCATGAGGAAGGTTGAGAACCACTGCCTTAGCAGTTACCTGACCAGAACACTTCCAAACTGTCAAGGCCATCCAAAACAAGAGAAGCCTCCAAACTGTCACAGCCTAAAGAGACATGGCAAATAAATGTACTGTAATAGTTGGGTATGATGGTTCATGTCCATCAACTCAGCACTTGCGAGGCTGATACAGGAGTATTGCTGGGAATTGGAGGCCAGACTGGGTTTTCCAGGCCCTCCCTGGGTCAAAGAGTGAGAACCTAGGTCCAAAACCAAGCTATATAAACAAACAAGCAAATAAATGAAACCATATATTGCCTAGGTTCCTAGGGCAGAAAAGGTCCAGACTGGTGGCACATGACTTTGATCTCAGCAGTTTGGAGGCAGAGGTAGATGGATCTCTCTTAGTTTGAGGAGGCCAGCCCACAGAGTGAGTTCCAGGATCCAGGACAGCCAGGGCTACACAGAGAGACCCTGTCTCAAAAAAAGAAAGAAAGAAAGAAAGAAAGAAAGAAAGAAAGAAAGAAAGAAAGAAAGAAAGAAAGAAAGAGCACAATAGATAAAATCCAAGAAAATGTAAATGAGCTGGGAACTTTAATACATAAATATTGGCTCATTAGTTGAGACATGTGTACCACAGCAGTAGAACTAGGTAATAATAATAGAAAGAGTGAAAAAGTGGATGGTAAATCTTCCTAGTACATCTCTCAACTGTTTTGTAAATCTAAAATGTATTGCTGGGCCTAGTGGAGCACACCTTTAACTCCAGTATTTGTGCTTCAGGGTCAGAGGTTAGACTGAGCTATACAGCAGGACCTGGTTTCAAAGAGGCAAACAAACAGTGAAATGTAGTTGCAAAATAGAACTGAGGGTGTAGCTCGGTGGGAGAGCATGTTGAGAATCAGGACCTAGCTTCAGTTTCAAGGACAATAAGGAAATTGATTTAAATAAATAAATTAGTGTTGATTCAACTGGGGAGTGCTGAGGTTTGTATCCAGTCCATGGCTCCTACATGCTAAATAAGTGATTTATCACTGAGCTACGCTCACAGGTCTCCTTTATTTTTTTATTTTTTATTTTTTAGATGATGTCTCCCTAAAATGCCCAGGCTGGTCGCAAATTTGAGGTTCTACCTTGGTCTTCAAAATAGCATGGCTTCACCCTGTTTGCCTGACTCAACACGAGGATTGCTTAACCGACAAAGGATATCTCAAACTGGTCACTAACTTTTTTATCTAACCTAGGTTTATAACCAGTCTCAACAAAGCTTTGGAACTATCAGCCATTAGAGAACAAGGAATTCTTCCATTGTTTGACCAATGTAAGACTGATAAACTGAGGTAAGCAGAGATAAGACCTGCATAGGGTCCCACAGTATTCACTTCTTAATTCCAGCTGTCTCTTGGTTCTTTATTCTGGTTTTACCTGATTAAATACACTTATTTTATTTTAAAATTTTATTTTATTAATTAATATTCTTGGATAAGTGGAGGTTCTGTCCCTTGCCATTAAGTTGTCCCAACTTATGTAACAATTCATTAGAGGATAAGGGGACAGATTGAATTAAGGGGGGACTGTGGTGTCATCCTTAGCAGCCTAGGTTTTAAAAAAAAATGAGAAAATGAAAAGAAAGAAAGGAAACTACATAACGTTGAAAAGATATTCATTAGCTGGGGATGGTGGTTCATGCCTACAATCTCAGCAGTTTTGTGTGTGTGTGTGTTTGAGTGCACCGCACATGGGTGTGTGCGAAGGTGGTTGGGAACTGAGGCAGGAGGGTAAGTTAGATGTCAGCCTGGGCCATATCATGAGTTCAAGTTAGCCAAGAATGCACAGTGAGAACTTGTCTCAGAAGAAGCACCCTGACACCACACTGCATCAAAAAATGTCCTTTCTTCTTTGAAGGACAGCCTTTATTGGGCTCACAGCAGCAGTATTTCTGGCTTCTTCACTTTCTTTTCTGCCCGTTTCTGTAGTCTTGCCGGCTGCTGCTCCGGCTGCTGCTTCTAGTGGTAGACCTTGGCCTGCTTTCTCTTCTCTTCCAGGGTGGCCTTCACCACCTGTTTTGTCCAGGTGACCTTGTGAAGTGACAGACAGTCCAGGTAAACAGACTTTCCAGTAGGTTTCAGCATACAACCTTGAGGTATTGTGGAGAATCCACCAGAGGAGGCTGCTCTGATGTGAATTTAAGCCAACAGAAACACTTCATTAGTCGGCCAAAGACTACACTGATTTCGGGATCCCAGTTTAGCTCTGAGCTTTTCTCAGGGTGAGTTTTGTTTTATCTTTTTCTTTTCTTTCTTTCTTTCTTTCTTTTTTCTTTCTTTCTTTCTTTTTTTTTTTTTGACAGGGATTCTCTGTGTAGCCCTGGCTGTCTGTCCTGGAACTCACTCTGTAGACCATGCTTGCCTAGAACTCACAGAGATCTGCCTCTCTCTGCCTCCCAAGTACTGGGATAAAAGGTGTACACCATCACCACCCAGTCTCAGGGTGAACTTTTAAGTCCAAAAATCATATCCTGGGTTGACATACTTCAGTTAACAAGAACAGTCAGCCAGAAGAAGAACTACAAAAGCCAAAAGGCAGGGTTAGTACATTTCGAGATGTTCTCAGAATTGTGGTCTTTGGTGGATTAGGTCTTTGTTTTTGTTTTGGCAGATGGTCCTGTCTATGTGCTGAATTTTAAGGCCTGAATGGCACTTCCATCATGGAATCAGTTGTACTAAAGTCTGAGGACTTGCCACAAAGGGTGGCAGGGATCATAGTCAGCTTTTTCTTGTCATAGTGAGAAAGGGTTCCATCAGACACTTTGAGACAGTTCAGGGCAGCCTGGCTTGGCTTGGTGTTGCGCACACCTGGCACAGCGCACTAAAAGACATGGCTGAGAGTTGGTGTTTGTTCACCTGCTTTGGAAGAAAGGCCAGGTACTACAGGTACTTTAACTTGTTTCTGTAAAGGTTTCCAGAGATGTTGATGTGCTACAAGTGTGCAACAACCATCTTCCTGCCCAGTAATTAGTCTGAGATATTGTTGGGTCACTGTAACTTTTTGCCGACTCAGGAGATGGCTTAAGGAACTAGAGATACCACAATCTGCCACCTACTAGCTTGGAAAATATACACACACCCTTTTTGTTACTAGGGATTAAATCTAGGACTTTGAACATACAAAGCAAGTGCTCTTCCGCTGAGTTATATCCATAGCCCTAAGTTACTGTTTTTTTAGGTATCAAACTGTCAACGATAAAAAAGAATGATACATTTAATGTTCTCTAGGGAAAAGATAAATGTGAACACCCATAGATTGCCATTACAAGAAGACACACATATGACATTTCTAGAAGGCAAATTGGCATTATAGATGAAAGGTATTTAAAAGGTGCTTGTCTTTTGAAATAGTTATGTGTTGGAAATTTATGCTATGGAAATATTTATGTACAAGTACTCAAAACATAATTAAAATCGTGTTCATTCCTGTATTACTCATTACAGTGATAAATGAGAAGTGTTTATTGTCAGTCAGTAGGAAATTATTTAAATTATGACACATCTCTAAGTTAGATGTGCTAGGCATGGTGGTGCTTACTGGTAATTCTAGTACTGAGGAGGAAGAGCTGAGGCAGGGGAACTGCCACAAAATTGAGGCCAGCTTGGTCTTCAGAGTGAAACCCTGGCCCAAAGACAAACAAAACAGACACGAAAACAAAAAGTAAGATAGAACACTGTGGTGCTGGCCAGCCTAGTGGACAAAATGAGTTCCAGGAGAAGGACTAAACAGAGAAACCCAGTCTTGACCAACAGCAAAAAAGACCCAAAACAACAACAATACTTTGTTGCCAGTAGAAATTAGTCACCCCAGCTTCTCAGATTGCTTTTTGTCATACAGATCTGACCAGATCACCCAGGTGGCCACCAACACCTGGTACTTCCACTGGTTCTTGGAGACTCCTTCATATCTCCCAAGAAGACAGCCAATGCTGTCAATGAAACTTCCTTTTGTTCCCCCTGTCCCCTGCCCCTCCCACCTTTTCTTTTTTTGAGACAGGGTTTCTCTACATAGCTCTGGCTCCTAAAACTCACTATATGGATCAGGATGGCTTCAAGTTCAGAGATCCTCATATCTCTGCCTTCTAAGTGCTGGGACTCAAGGTGTGCATCACTATACCTGGCTTGAAACTTCCTTTTGAATCCAGTAACCATGGGCCATTTTAGTAGCTTGGTTCCAGGAAACGCCTGGGACTTTTGGCTTCCTGTTGGAGGCTGGAGTTCACGGCCCTTGCCTCTTTGGGGGTGCTTATTGTTATTAAGCCCATGTTTTCTTCCTTTTCTGAATTCAGACTCACCCTCACTGTTAGATCTTAATAGCCAACAACAACAGAAACCCCAAGAAATGGATCAGATCAAGGCTTAGGGAAAATGTAACTCAAGGGTAGAACACTTGCCTACTATGTGAGAAGTTCTGGATTTTTGTTAAAACCTGAATATTTGAGGCGAAAGATCAAATTCATGACTGTCTGATTAAAGCAAGTTTTATTTTAGAGATGCACCTAAGTCTCACAAACTGGCCTTCTCACCCTAAATCGGGATTTGAGAGAGCAAACCCCTTACCAGCTTTTATGGGGAAAAGCTAAGGTTAATAAAAAATAGTTGTGAGTGTGTTTACAGGGTAGTCATACACAATGGCATCACAAGTTCAGTGTAAGCTGAAAAACATGCTTTTCAGGGTGCATTAGGTTTAAGAATCAGAAAGAGTCCCCTATTTTTGGTTTTTGGAGACAGGATTTCTCTGTGTAGCTCTGGCTATCCTGGAATTTTCTCTGTAGACCAGGCTAGCCTTGAACTCACAGAGCTCTTCCTGCCTATACCTGCCTCTCAAGTGCTGGGATTAAAGGCATGTACCACCACCGGCTAGAAGGTTTATTTTTAACCAGAAATTGAGACGTTTTCTTGTAAGGTATGGAGACGTAACAACAATATGGCTCCTTAACAACATGCTCCTGTTGTGGTTTCACATTTTATCCCTTGAAACACCGAAGAAAAGGGGTTGAGAGGAAGCTTGATGGTGTCACACTGCTTTAATTTCAGCACTCAGAGGCAGAGGCAGGGGATTCTATGACTTTGAGACCAGCCTGGTCTACAGAGTGAGTTCCTGGACCTCCTAGACAGAGAAATCCTGTCACAAACAAACAAGCAAGCAAGCAAACAAACAAACAAAGAAGAAAGAAGGAAGGAAGGAAGGAAGGAAGGAAGGAAGGAAGGAAGGAAGGAAGGAAGGAAAGACATGTTGCTAAATGAAGGGCTGGTGAGATGGCTCAGTGGTTAATGACACCTGCTGCCTAAGCCTAACTGTGCTCGATTTTGAGAATCCAAGTGGTAGAAGAAATAACTCTCTTGAAAGTTGTCCTCCAAATGTCATGGCATGTATCCCCAACTCCTCTATATACAAATGCACACAAAATGGATAAAAATTATAAAATCTAAAAAAATACCAAATTAAGCACAATTTGTTCTCTTTTTTAGAATATATTATACTTTCTAAAATAAGAATATTAGTTTCCCAAGCACGGTGGTAATACACACCTTTAATCCCAACACTCAGGAGGCAAAGGCAAATATTTTTTTGAGTTTGAGGCTAGCCTGGTCTATAGAGTAAGTTCCAGGACAGCCAGGACTACCCAGAGAAGCTCTGTCTTGGAAAACCAAAGATGGATGCTGAAGAGATGGCTCAGAGGTTAATAGCACTGGCTGCTCTTTCAGAGGACCCTGATTCAATTCCTAGCACCCACATAGCAGCTCACAATTGTCTGTAACTCCAGTTCCAGGGGATCTGCCAACCTCATACAGACATATATGCAGGCAAGACACAATGCACATTAAAAATAAAAAGGAATTATAAAAGAACCAAAGATGAATAAACAAATAAGCCAAGAATATTAGTCAAGGTAAATGACTTCTCCTCCCTTCCCCCAGTATTGGGAAATTGAACCCAGAGCCTCATGCAAACACTGCACAGTACAGCAATACTTGGAAGAATTCTTTTCTTGACAGTTTTATGTGTGGAACTCAGGGCCCTGTATATACAAGGCATGTGCTCTAACAGTGAGGTACATCGCGAACTAATAATTACTAATATTACTATTATTTTTGGTTTTATTCTTTTGGTGGTATGAGGTAAGGTCCAGACTGGCCCCTCCATTCATCACAACTCACCTGCTTCATCTTCCACCCTCCCTAGTGTTAGAATTACATGGAAAAGCCGCTATACCTGGTTTCTAAAGATTTTTTTTTTCTTTTGAGAGTCCTCGTCTGGCCTTGAAATTAATATGTGGCTGAGGATGACTTTGAACTTCTGGTCTTCCTGCCCCTAGTTCCTATGTGTTGGGATTAGAGGTGGGTGCCACCATGCCCTGCTTTATGCAGTACTGGGTACTGAACCCAAGGTCTCCTGCATGCCAGATGAGCGCTCTACCGACTGAACTACATCTCTAGAGATAATTAAACTTTAAAAATTGTTAAATTCTGCTTTATTACTGTGTGATTGCGTATGTGTGTGATATACATGTTTGAGTATTGGTAGGAGTTATCAGAGGACAATTTATTCTTGCACGGGGGCTGGAGAGGGGTGTTAATTCTCTTGTCCCTCCGTGGCTTCTAGGGATCAACTTCAGGTTGTTAGGCTAGTTCTTTTCTTTCTCTCTCTCCTTCTTCCTTCCTTCCTCCCTCCCTCCCTCCCTCGCTCCCTCGCTCCCTCGCTCCCTCGCTCCCTCCCTCCCTCCCTTCCTTCTTTCCTTCCTTTCTTCCTTCCTTTGTTTTTTGTTTTTGTTTTTTTTCTTTTTTCTTTTTTGCTATTTCAAAGGCTTTATTTTTACTTGGTCCAAGACTTGAGAGGGACTCCAGGGCATTACAAAGTTGCCCAGTGGCTTCTTGAGAGGTTCGGGTGAAGGTCCTGGGGCTGGCTGGTGCAGAGCAGGGGTGGGAGCTCCTTGGAAGGAGAAGCCTCCTAGTCATGCTTGAAAGTGAGCCGCTCAAAGAGGGACTCGCCCAGAGACTCCTGGAGCCCAGCCAACCTGCAGCGGTTGGTCAGGTGGCTATCCATCTTGATGACCTTTACCTCTTCATCCAGGAAGCGGTATTCAAGGAATTCATAGAGATGAGAATCTGTGAGAGCAGAGCCCAGGGAATGAAGACCCAAAAGGGCCTGGTTCAAGTTCTTCTACAAGGTCAAGGCAGCTTCCATGGCCTCCTGGGTTTTACCCCACTCATCTTGAGATGGCTTTTGCACATCCTGAAAGAGTGCATGGCCGCCGTGATCGTTCTGCAACTTGAGGAGACGCTCAGCGCCCTCGCGCTTTTCCTTGGCCAGTTCGCGGAAGAAGTGCCCTACACCCTCTAGAGCCATGTCATCTGGATCAAAATGGTAGCCCAAAGAGAGGTAGGTGTAGGAGGTCCGCAGGTGCAAGTTGATCAGGCAGTTCAAGGCAGCCTCCACTTCGGTGGAATAATTCTGACGAACCTGGGAGGTCATGGCTGAGACGTACTCTGGGGCTACCTGCAAAGAGATGACGGTGCTGACTGGTCCTTGGAGCTGAAGGAGGCAAGGAGATGCTCCCAGAGGCTGAGACTGGAGAAGATGAGGAGCAGTGGAAGCTAACGAAGGGAGGCCCGGGTCTGGGTCTGTTCTGTCCAAACAGTGTTGAAGCAAGACACACAGCCACTGGATCTCCGAAGGGCTACGCTAGTTCTTTTCACTGAGCCATCCAACTCACAGGCTCATGAATAAAAACAGAAAAATCTACTAATGAATTTCAAATTTATAAATCAATTTGGGCTAATGGTGTATCTTTGTTAGGGTTACTATTGCTGTGATGAAACACCAGGACCTAAAGCAAATTGGGCAGGCGGTGGTGGCGCACGCCTTTAATCCTAGCACTCAGGAGGCAGAGGCAGGAGATCTCTGTGAGTTCGAGGCCAGCCTGGTCTACAGAGTAAGTTCTAGGGTGGTTATACAGAGAAACCCTGTCTTGGAAAAACAACAACACTCCCCCCCCCCCCGAAATAAAAAGGAAATTGGGGAGGAAAGGGATTATTTGACTATATATATATATATATATATATATATATATATATATATATATATATATATTTCCACTTTATAGGACTATAAAGTTGGAAGGAAGTCAGGATAGGAAGTCAAACAGGGCAGGAACCTGGAGGCAGAGGCTATGGAGGAATGCTGTGTACACTGACCTGCTTTGCCTGCTTTCTTTTAAAACCTAGGACCATTAGCCCAGGGATGGAACTACCCAAAATGGACTGGTTCTTCCCTCTTTCATCCCTGATTAAGAAAACGCCTACGTGCCCACAGCCTGATCTTATAGAGGCTCCGTCCTCTCTGCTGACTCTAGCTTGTGTCAAGATAATTAAAACTAGCCAGCATAGAGTGCGAGTCACAGACATGCGTAGCAGGGCCCTGAGTTTGATTTCCTACAGAGAAAATTAAAAAGCACAGGCCTTTGTGAACAATTTCCTTGGGTATTTTTTTATTTGTGTGCAATTGATCTTAGCCATAAACTGCTTGGCATCCATGGGTCCAACTTCTCACTTGAAATATTTGCTCTTTCTCTGTCTTTTTGGGGGGTTAGAAAGGCAGGGGGAATCTGGGGATCAGAGTCTGTGCCAACTGGCAAGCATCTATCATTAAACCACATCTCCAGCTGAAACATTCTGGGGAGATAGCTCAGTGGTTAAGCGCACTTGCTGCTGCTTTTACAGAGGACCCATGTTCAAGTCTCAGCACATCCATGGTAGCTCACAACTGTATGTAACTCCAGTCCCAACGGATCTGATACCCCTTCAGGTTTCAGATACCAGTCTCATATGTGGTGCACACATATGCTTGTAGGCAAAACACTCATACACTTACAATAGAAATATTTATTTTATTTTATTTTGGTTTTTCGAGATAGGGTTTCTTTGTTGCTTTGGAGCCTGTCCTGGAACTAGCTCTTGTAGACCAGGCTGGCCTCAAACTCACAGAGATCCTCATGCCTCTGCCTCCCGAGCGCTGGAATTAATGGTGTGCGCTACCACTACCCACAATAGACATTTTTCAAAAAACATCATAGCACCAGTGAGAAAAGGAGAAAAATAAGTAGTCCTTCCTACATGTCTCTATTAAGGAGATTCTTTGTACTTTTCTTCCTTCCTTCCTTCCTTCCTTCGTTCCTTCCTTCCTTCGTTCCTTCCTTCCTTCCTTTTCCTCTCTCTTTCTTTATTTGTTTCTTTCTTATATATTTATTTGTTCATTAGTTTTGTTTGTTTGTTTTTAGTTCTTTTTTATTGAGCTATATATTTTTCCACTCCCCTCCCGTCTGTCCCTTCCCCTTCTACCTCTCCCATGACCTTCACGCTCCCAATTTACTCAGGAGATTTTGCCTTTTTCCCCTTCTTTTGTAGACCCATGTATGTCTCTCTTAGGATCCTCTTTGAGGTCTAGGTTGTCTGAGGTTGTAGACTATAGGTTAATTTTTTTCCTTTGCTTTATGTCTAGAAGCCACTTAAGAGTGAGTATATTATATTTGTCTTTCTGCGTCTGTGTTACCTCACTCAATATGACTTTTTCTAGACCCATCCATTTGCCTGAAAATTTCAAGATATCATTATTTTTGACCCCTGTGTAGTACTCCATTGCGTACATATACCCCATTTTCTTTATCCATTCTTCGGTTGAGGGGCATGCAGGTTGTTTTCAGGTTTTGGCTATTACAAATAATGCTGCTATGAACATAGTTGAGCACATGACCTTTTGGTATGATTGAGCATCCTTTGGGTATATACCCAACAGTGGCCTTGCTGGGTCTTGAGGTAGATTGTAATTTTCCGATAAATCACCATATTGATTTCAAAGTGGGTGTACAATTTGCACTCCGACCAGCAATGGAGGAGTATTTCCCTTACCCCACTTCCTTTCCAGCATAAGGTGTCATCAGTGTTTTTGATCTTGGTCATTCTGACAGGTATAAGATGGAATGTCAGAGTTATTTTGATTTGCTTTTCTCTGATAACTAAGGATGTTAAACAGTTCCTTAAGTGTCTTCTAGCCATTTGAAATTCATCTGTTGAGAGTTCTCTGTTTAAGTCTATATTCCTCCCCCTTTTTTTAAATTGGATTATTTGTTCTTTGACGTCAAGTTTCTTGAGTTCTTGCATATTTCGGAGATCTGTCTCTGTCCCATGTGGGGTTGGTGAAGATCTTTTCCCATTCTGTGGGTTGCCGTTTTGCCTTGTTGAAAATGTCTTTTGCTCAGGAGGTCTCATTTATTAATTGTTGCTTTTAGTGTCTGTGCTACTGATTCTATATTTAGGAAGTGATCTCCTGTGCCGATGCATGCAAGTGCACTTCCCACTTTAACTTCTATGAGGGTCAGTGTGGTTGGTATTATGTTGAAGTCTTTGATCCATTTAGATGTGAGTTTTGTGCATGGTAGTAGATATGAATCTATTTGTATACTTCTACATGTTGATACCCAGTTATGCCACCACCATTTGTTGAATATGCTTTCTTTTTCCATTTTATATTTTTAGTTTCTTTGTCAAAAATCAGATGTTCATAGGTGTTTGGATTGACATCCGGTTCTTTGACTGGATTCCATTGGTCCTCCTCTCTGTTTTTATGCCAATACCAAGCTGTTTTCATTACTGTAGCTCTACAGTAGAATTTGAAGTCAGGGATTGTGATGCTTTCAGAAGTTCTTTTGTTATATAGGATTGCTTTGGCTATCCTGGTTTTTTTTGCTTTTCCATATGAAGTTGAGTATGGTTCTTTTGAGGTCTGTGAAAAATTTTGTTGGGATTTTGATGGGCATTGCAATGAATCTGTAGATTGCTTTGGTAAAACTGCCATTTTTACTATGTTGGTTCTACCTACTCAAGAGCATGGGAGAGCTTTCCATTTTCTGGTGTCTTCTTCAATTTCTTTCTTCAAAATTTTAAAGTTCTTACTGGTCTTTCACTTGTTTGGTTAGAGTTATCCCAATATATTTTGTGTTATTTGCGGCCTTTGTGGAGGGTGATGTTTCTCTGATTTCTTTCTCAGCCCATTTATCATCTCTACAAAGGAGAGCTACTGATTTTTTTAAGTTAATCTTGAATCCTGCTACATGACTGAAGGCATTTATGAGTTATAGGAGTTCCCTGGTAGAATTTTTGGGGTCATTTAAGTATACTATCATATTGTCAGCAAATAGTGAGAGTTTGACTTCTTTTCTGATTTGTATCCCTTTGATCTCCTTTTGTTGTCTGTTATTGCTCTAGCTAGAACTCCAAGTACTATATTGAATAGATATGGGGAGAGTGGACAACCTTGTTTTGTTCCTGATTTCAATGGGATCGCTTTGAGTTTCTCTCCATTTAGCTTAATGTTGGTTGTTGACTTGCTGTATATTGCCTTTATTATGCTTAGGTATGTTACTTGTATCCCTATTCTCTCTAAGACTTTTATCATGACAGGGTGTTGAATTTTGTCAAAGAATTTTTCAGCATCTAATGAGACGATCACGTGGTTTTTTTCTTTCATTTTGTTTATATGGTGAATTACACTGATAGATTTTCTTATGTTGAACCATCCCTGCATCTCTGGGATAAAGCCTACTTGGTCATAGTAGATGATTTCTCTGATGTGTTCTTGGATTTGGTTTGCCAGGATTTTATTGAGAAGTTTTGTATCGGTGTTCATGAGAGAGATTGGTCTGTGATTCTCTTTCTTAGTAGTGTCATTGTGTGGTTTGGGTATCAGGGTAATTGTAGCCTTATAAAAAGAGTTTGGCAATGTTCCTTCTGTTTGTATTGTGTGGAACAATTTGGGGAGTATTGGTATTAGTCCTTCTTTGAAAATATTGTGGAAAACTGTGTTGAAACAATCTTGCTCTTTTTTTTGGGGTGGTGGTGGGACTTTTGAAGACTGTTTTTATTTCCTTTGCAGTGATAGATCTATTTAATTTAATTTTTTAATCTGATCTTGATTTAATTTTATTAAGCATATGTATCCAGAAAATTTGTCCTTTTCCTTTAAGTTTTCCAGTTTTGTGGAGTGCAGGTTTTCAAAATATGATCTGATGATTCTCTGGATTTTCTCCGTGTTTGTTGTTATGTCCACCTTTTCAGTTCTGATTTTGATAATTTGGATATTCTCTCTCTGTCTTTTGCTTAGTTTGGATAAAGGTTTGTCTATTTGTTGATTTTTCTCGAAGAGCCAACTCTTTGTCTCATTTGATTCTTTGAATTTTTTTTGTTTCTATTTTGTTGATTTCAATTCTCAGTTTGATTTTTTCCTGCAGTCTAGACCTCCTGGGTAAGTTTGCTTCTTTTTGTTCTAGAGCTTTCAGGTGTTCTGTTAACACGCTAGTGTGGTAATTTTTCCAGCTTTTTTATGTAGGCATTTAGTACTATGAACTTTTCTCTTAACATTGCTTTCATTGTATCTCATAAGTTTGGGTATGTTGTGCAGTAATTTTTATTGAATTTTAGGAAGTCTTTAATTTCCTTATTTCTTCCTTGACCCATTCATTGGTGGTTCAGTGAGCATTGTTCAATTTCCATGTGTTTGTGGACTTTCTGAAATTCGTGTTGATGTTGAATTCTAACTTTAAGTTATGGTGATAATATAAGATACATGGGGTTATTCCAATTTTTTTTTGTATCTGTTGAGGTTTGCTTTGTTACCAAGTATGTGGTCAATTTTTAAGAAAGTTCCATGGGGTGCTGAGAAGAACATATATCCTTTTATGTTTGAATGGAATGTTCTATAGATGTCTGTTAAGTTCATTTGAGTCATAACACCTGTTAGTTCCCTTATTTCTCTGTCAAGTTTCTGTCTGGTAAACCTGTCCAGTAGTGGGAGTGGAGTGTTGGAGTCTCCCACTATTAGTGTGTGGGCTTTAATGTATGATTTAAGCTTTAGAAGTGTTTCTTTTACATATGAGGGTGCCCTTGTATTTCGGGCATAGACATTCAGTATTGAGATTTCATCTTGATGTATTTTTCCTGTGACTAATATGAAATGACCTTCTTTGTCTCTTTTGACTGATTTTAGCTTGAAGTCTATTTTGTTAGATATTAGGATAGCTACACCCGCTTGTTTCTTAGGTCCGTTTGATTGGTGTATTTTTTCCGAACTCTTTACTCTGAGGTGATGTCTGTCTTTGAGATTGAGGTGAATTTCTTGTATGCAGAGGAAGGATGGATTCTGTTTTTATATTCAGTCTATTAGCCTTTGTCTTTTTATAGGTGAGTTGATTTACATTAAGTGATGTTAACGACCGGTGATTGCTAGTTGCCGTCATTTTAGATTTGTTATAGGTGATGTTATTCTGTATGCTTTTCCCTTTGGGGTTTGCTGCTGTGAGATCATCTATTATCTGCATTTTTGTGGTATAGCTGAGTTCCTTGGGTTGGAATTTTTAATTCTAGTACTTTGTGTATGGCTTGGTTTGTGGATTGTTTGTGTATTGTTTAAATCTGATTGTCAGGGAATATCTTGTTTTCTCTGTTTATGGTGATTGAAAGTTTTGCTGAGCATAGTCGTCTGGGCTTACATCTGTGATCTCTTAGGGTCTGTAGCACATCTGTCCGGGGGCTTTCATTGCTTCCACTGAAAAGTCAGGTGTAATTCTAATAGGTCTGGCTTTATATGTTACTTGACCTTTTCCCTTTGCAGCTCTTAATATTTTTTCTTCATTCTGTATGTTTAGTGTTTTGATTATTATGTGGCGAGGGGACTTTTTTTTTTTGGTCCAGTCTATTTAGTGTTCTGTAAGCTTTTTGTACCTTTGTAGGCATATATTTCTTTATTGTTGGTTTGTTTGCTTGTTTGTTTTTTATTTTTATTTTATTACTAATAAACACCCTACTTATTTATAAATTTATTATTTATTTAACTGCTTTTCTGATACTGGCAATGAAAACCAGGACTTCACAGGTGTTAGGCAAACGCTGGGCCACTGAATTAATTCTCCTTTTCACTGCTTATTATGTAGATTGGCTTACCTTCTTTCTTCATTAACATGTTATTTTTTTCACACTTTTAGCATATGGTCTTCTTTAGTTCTCTCTTTATTCCCGCATGACAAAGGTGCCAAGAAACCACCTGCTAGGGTAGAGGCCTCCAGGTTGGGGGACCAGCTGCTGAGCTGGAAACTGCTGTGCTGCCTTGGGAGAGGAGTAAACTGAAAGCTTTGGCATCTTAACAGCTTTTTGTTCCTTCATTTAAGGAAAACAAAAAAAAAAACATTCAAGAACCAGTTGACAAAGTCTCTACTTAGAAGCCTCTGTCGATTTCTCTTTTTGATTAAACTTTACCTGTAGGCTTTATCCTTGTCCCTCTTAGTATAGTTAGCACAAGAAGTCTGCCGGGTTGGTTCAGCAAGATTGCCCTAGCCTGTTTATCTCATCACCCTGGCCTGCCTTCAGCAAAAGTACTGTCACTTGAGTCAGGATCCCCTTTCTCCCAAATCTTTTTGCCTTAGTCATTCTCTCCCTGCTGAATTCTACCTTGCTCTTTGACGAGAGCCCCTCCTGTCCTTGCTATTTGTGAGATGGAGGCCGGTTCCACGCTAACAATTGTTTCCTCCCTGTACTATAATTGCCTTTAGGTATCTCTAATGCATTCCAGTGAATTTTGCCCAGTGGTTTCTTTCTTTCTTGGGATGTCTTTGAACAGATTAAGCTTACAGAAACATTTGCGTCATACCGCTCTGAAGAAATTACGTTTGTCTTATACACGCACAGAAAGACATGAAGTAGAAGTGAGGTGGTGGTCAGTGTTGTCATTTCCACCCCACTCCTACCTTCAAGTCTCTGTGTGTGTATGATCTTCATTGAAATATATTATGTACATGTATGAAGTAATAATGAAACTGTCATTATGTAAAATTGATAGACGCTGATAAAATTTTTAACATTTTAATGACAGTTTTTAGAAATAAACCATGAGTTTGAAAATGTATAGTTAGTTTTGAAATAGTAGAAAAAAATGTAAAGAACAAACAAAATCCACAATTAACTGCTCAGATAATGAACTGCCCACCATATTAGTTTTTGGTATTATTATTTGTTTTTGCAGTGCTAGGGGTTAAACTCAGGGGCTAATACATGGTAGGCAAATTCCTTACGACTGACTCACATCCCCAGCCTTGTTTGTTTTTGAGACACAGTGTTGCTATGTAGCCTTAGTTGGCTTTGAACTTGTGTTGATTCCAGTCTCAATGACCTGATTGCAGCTGTGTGCCATATGCCTGGCCTCCTAGGACAGTATTTTGCCTCTGTTATTTATATTGGTTTGTGTGTGTATGTGTGTGTGCTATGGTGTTAAAGTGCTATAGTGGAGGTCAGAAGACATCATGTTTTTGAGAAAGGGTTTCTCTGTGTTGCCTTGGCTATGCTAAAACTCGCTCTGTAGACCAGGCTGGCTTCGAACTCACAGAGATCCA